>NC_053027.1:174893445-175208311 GCF_003073215.2 Triticum urartu
GATGAAACGTATGCTATAAAGAATAATGATAACCATGAAACTTGTCATCTTGATCTTAATTTTCAATCATATGATAGTTATTTTGTTGAGTTTTCTCCCACTACTATTCATGAGAAGAAAATTGCTTATGTGGAGAGTAGTAAATTTTCTATGCAAGTAGATCATGAAAAGAATGCTTTAGGTGCTGGTTATATTGTTGAATTCATTCATGATGCTACTGAAATTTTTTATGAGGGAGGAACATATGCTTGTAGGAATTGCAATAATATCAGGTTTCCTCTCTATGTGCTTAAAGTTTTGAAGTTATGCTTGTTTTACCTTCCTATGCAAGTTGATTATTGTTCCCATAAGTTGTTTGCTCACAAAATCCGGTGCTCATAAAATTGGGTTGCCTCCCAACAAGAGCTATCGTTTAACGCCCCTAGCTAGGCATTATGATTTCAATGATAATCACATAAAAGATAAGAATTGAAACATAAAGAGAGCATCATGAAGAATATGACTAGCACGTTTAAGCCTAACCCACAGTGCCCGAATTGTTAAAAATCACCAGGACGTGATAAATAGTGATTCCAATTTCTTCTAATCAATAACAGATTGTCCAGGTCGTCTAATTTTGGTAGAATTTTTGGAGTTTCAGAAGTTTGCGTTAGTTACAGATTACTTCAGACTATTCTGTTTTTGACAGATTCTGTTTTCATTGTGTTGTTTGCTTATTTTGATGACTCTATGGCTAGTAAAATAGTTTATAAACCATAGAGAAGTTGGAATACAGTAGGTTTAACACCAATATAAATAAAGAATGAGTTCATTACAGTACCATGAAGTGGTGTTTTGTTTTCTTTCGCTAACGGAGCTCACGAGTTTTCTGTTAAGTTTTGTGTTGTGAAGTTTTCAAGTTTTGGGTAAAGATTCGATGGACTATGGAATAAGGAGTGGAAAGATCCTAATCGTGGGGATTCCCAAGGCACCCCAAGGTAATATTCAAGGACAACCAAGAGCCTAAGCTTGGGGATGCCCCGGAAGGCATCCCCTCTTTCGTCTTCATTCATCGGTAACTTTACTTGGAGCTATATTTTTATTCACCACATGATATGTGTTTTGCTTGGAGCATCATTTTATTTTCTTTAGCTTTGCTTGATGTTTGAATAAAGTATCAAGATCTGAAATTATTAAATGGGAGATTCTTCACCTGGTTGCATAATTATTCGACTACTCATTGATCTTCACTTATATCTTTCCGAGTAGTTTGTCATTTGCTCTAGTACTACACTTATATCTTTTAGAGCACGGCCGTGGTTTTATTTTGTAGAAATAGATGAAATCTCATGCTTCACTTATATTATTTTGAGAGTCTTAAGTAGCATGGTAATTTGCTTAAAATCTTAATATGCTAGGCATACAAGATTTGTAAGAATTCTTATGAGTGTGTTGAATACTACGAGAAGTTTGATGCTTGATGATTGTTTTGAGATATGGAGGTAGTGATATTAAAGTTGTGCTAGTTGAGTAGTTGTGAATTTGAGAAATACTTGTGTTGAAGTTAGCAAGTCCCGTAGCATGCACGTATGGTTAAAGTTGTGTAACAAATTTGAAACATGAAGTGTACCTGGCTTGTGCATCCTTGTGAGTGGCGGTCGGGGACGAGCGATGGTCTTTTCCTACCAATCTATCCCCGTAGGAGCATGCGCGTAGTACTTGGTTTTTGATGACTTCTAAATTTTTGCAATAAGTATATGAGTTCTTTTGACTAATGTTGAGTCCACGGATTATACGCACTTTTACCTTTCCACCATTGCTAGCCTCTTCGGTACCGTGCATTGCCCTTTCTCACCTTGAGAGTTGGTGCAAACTTCGCCAGTGCATCCAAACCCCGTGATACGATACACTCTATCACACATAAACCTCCCTATATCTTCCTCAAAACAGCCACCATACCTACCTATTTATGGCATTTCCATAGCCATTCCGAGATATATTGCCATGCAACTTTCCACCGTTCTGTTCATCATCATCATGACATACATTACTTTTGTCATATTGCCATTGCATGATCACGTAGTTGACATCGTATTTGTGGCAAAGCCACCATGCATTATTTTTCATACATGTCACTCTTGATTCATTGCACCATCCCGGTACACCGCCGGAGGCATTCATAGAGTCATACTATGTTCTAGTATCGAGTTGTAATCATTGAGTTGTAAATAAATAGAAGTATGATGATCATCATTCGATAGAGCATTGTTCCCCCCAAAAAAAGATAAAGGCCAAAGAAAAAAAAGAAGGCCCAGAAAATAAATAAAAAAGGGGCAATGCTACTATCCTTTATTCCACACTTGTGCTTCAAAGTAGCACCTTGTTCTTCATGTAGTGAGTCTCATATATTGTGCTTCAAAGTAGCACCATGTTTTTCATATAGTGAGTTGTCTTGTTCATACTAGTGGGAATTTTTCATTATAGAACTTGTCTTGTATATTCCTACGATGGGCTTCCTCAAAATGCCCTTGGTCTTCATGAGCAAGCAAGGTGGATGCACACCCACTAGTTTTCTTTTGTTGAGCATTCTTAGCTCTAGTGCATCCATTGCATGGCAATCCCTACTCCTCATGTTGACATCAATTGATGGGCATCTCCATAGCCCGTTGATTATCCTCGTCAATGTGAGACTTTCTCCTTTTTTGTCTTCTCCACACAATCCCCATCATCATATTCTATTCCACCCATAGTGCTATATCCATGGCTCACGCTCATGTATTGCGTGAAGGTTGAAAAAGTTTGAGATTATTTAAGTATGAAACAATTGCTTGGCTTGTCATCGGGGGTATAGAAGTTGGGAACATCTTTGTGTTACAAAAATGAAGCATAGCCTAACTATATGATTTTGTAGGGATAAACTTTCTTTTGCCATGCTATTTTGAGAAGACATGATTACTTTGATTAGTATGCTTGAAGTATTATTATTTTTATGTCAATATGAACTTTTGTCTTGAATCTTTCGGATCTGAATATTCATATCACAAGTAAGAAGAATTACATTGAAATTATGCCAAGTAGCACTCCGCATCAAAAATTATCTTTTTTATCATTTACCTACTCGAGGACGAGCAGGAATTAAGCTTGGGGATGCTTGATACGTCTCCAACATATCTATAATTTTTGATTGCTCCATGCTATATTATCTACTGTTTTAGGCAATATTGGGCTTTATTTTCCACTTTTATTATTTTTGGGACTAACCTATTAACCGGAGGCCCAGCCCAGATTTGCTGTTTTATGCCTATTTCAGTATTTCGAGGAAAAGGAATATTAGACGGAGTCAAAACGGAACGAAATCAACTGGCGAAGTTATTTTTGGTAGGAAACCCACCTGATGGACTTGGACCCCACGTCAGAAGATACGGGAGGTGCTCACGAGGGTGGGGGCGCGCCCTCCCCCCTGGGCGCGCCCCTGCCTCGTGGGGCCCCCATAGCTCCACCGACGTACTCCTTTCACCCATATATACCTACGCACCATAAAACTTCCAGAATAGAACCTAGATCGGGAGTTCCGCCGCCGCAAGCCTCCAGAGCCACGAAAAACCAACCGGGACCCTTTCCGGTACCCTGCCGGAGGGGGGATCCATCTCCGGTGGCCATCTTCATCATCCCGGCGCTATCCATGACGAGGAGGGAGTAGTTCACCCTCGGGGCTAAGGGTATGTACCAGTAGCTATGTGTTTGATCTCTCTCTCTCGGGTTCTCTCTCGTGTTCCCTATATGGCACGATCTTCATGTATCCCGAGCTTTGCTATTGTAGTTGGATCTTATGATGTTTCTCCCCCTCTACTCTCTTGTGATGAATTGAGTTTCCCCTTTGAAGTTATCTTATAGGATTCAGTCTTTATGAGAACACTTGATGTATGTCTTGGTGATCAACTTACGGGTTTCGTGACATTGGGAACCTATGCATAGGGGTTGGCACACGTTCTTGATTCTCCGGTAGAAACTTTGGGGCACTCTTTGAAGTACTTTTATGTTTGTTGGATAAATCTGAGATTGTATGATGCATATCGTATAATCATGCCCAAGAATACTTGAGGTGACAATGGAGTATCTAGGTGACATTAGGGTTTTGGTTGATTTGTATCTTAAGGTGTTATTCTAGTAGGAACTCTTTTATAGATTGATCCGAAAGAATAGCTTTGTGGTGGTTTCGTACCCGAACATAATCTCTACGTTTGTTCTCCGCTATTAGTGGCTTTGGAGTGACTCTTTGTTGCATGTTGAGGGCTTGTCATATGATCTATCTATGTTATTATTGTTGAGAGAACTTACACTAGTGAAAGTATGAACCCTAGGCCTTGTTTCCTATCATTGCAATACCATTTACGCTCACTTTTACCGCTCGCTACCTTCCTGTTTTTATATTTTCAGATTACAAAAACCCATATCTACCGTCCATATTGCACTTGTATCACCATCTCTTCGCCGAATTAGTGCACCTATACAATTTACCGTTGTATTGGGTGTGTTGGGGACACAAGAGACTTTTTGTTATTTTGTTGCAGGGTTGTTTGAGAGAGACCATCTTCCTCCTATGCCTCTCGCGGATTGATAAACCATAGGTCATCCACTTGAGGGAAATTTGCTACTGTCCTACAAACCTGTGCACTTGCAGGCCCAACAACGTCTACAAGAAGAAGGTTGTGTAGTAGACATCAACGAACAGTACCCCGGTCAATCGAGCCGGTGGATGAACAGGACCCCGTGGAGGGCTGGATGAACAAGACCCCATGGAGGGCTGGTTGAACAGTAGCCGGTGGAGGGCTGGTTGAACAGTAGCCGGTGGAGGACTGGATGAATAGTAGCCTGTGGAGGGGTGGTTGAACAGGACCCCATGGAGAGGGCTAGTTGAACAGTAGCCGGTGGAGGAGCGCGCGGTGGAGGCTGGATGAACAGGAGCCCGTGGATGAACAGTCGCAGGTGGAGGCTAGGGGAGGTCGACGGTGGATGAAGAGTATCCCATGTAGTCCTGTTTTGCGGTACGCCACACCCCTCCCGATGATTAGGACCCCCGTTTGGACCATAGCGCTCCAACACAAGTCCGTTTCCTCCGTTTTGCGGTATGCCACACCCCGTTTCAACCGTAGGAGGTCCGTTTCCTCCGTTTTGTGGTACGCCAGACCCCTCTAGATGAACAGCATCCCATTGCCACCGTGGTCGGTCGAACACAAGGCCGTTTCCTCCATTCTGCGGTATGCCAGGCCTCGTTTCCATCACCTGTTCCGTCCAAGCCGGTTGGCTCCCGATGAACAACACGCGTTCTATTGCCTCCTGATGAACACGACACATTCTGTTGCCTCCCCATGGACACGACGATGACGCAGTTTCTCCGTTGCGACCCAGCCACAGACATGTACACGAGCCCTGGCCGTACATATGCGCGAGTAGGCGTTCGAGACCCCGCCCATATGTACGTATGTGGCTGTATTTTCTTTCTTGCACCCTGGCCGCTGTACGTACGTGTACATGCTACGTGCGCGCCTCTACTACCACACGTGCGCACCTCTACTACCACACGTGCGCGCCTCTACATCGACCAATATGTACGTACATGTTCGCGACCAGAATGACAACGCTACGTACGCTTTGACCGGGTAGGTCTCGACTGTCAGGCACTTCCCTGCGTGTGAAGATGTAACTGGTGGGTCCCAACGATCAGGAAGGAAATGTTTTTTTTGTGAAATATGGTGGCCCTAACCGGTGGGTCCCTGTTGTCAGGTGGAGGAATCATTATTTTCCGTGAAATAAGGAGGCACTTCCTTGCTGCGACCATGGACCCAGCTGTCAGCCTCTCCACGTACAGTACTCTTCCGATGGAAGTTGTTCCTTGACCACGTTGACCACGCCGCGGCGAGAGCACCAGGGCGATGAACGACGGCGAGGCCTAGGAAGGGGACAACACGGAGCCGGGGAAGACGTGGCAGTGGATGCCCACGCGGAGAAGAGTACGAGGGTTCACTGGTTCGGCTGCGGTGTGAGGCTGCCGTCGCTGCAGGGCCTGGCCAGCGGTGGGAGTAGTCGGGGCGGTGAGGCCTCCGCGGCATCACAGTCGGCCATGGGTGTCGGTGTCAAAACGAGCGGATCTCGGGTAGGGGGTCCCGAACTATGCATCTAAGGTTGATGGTAACAGGAAACAGGGGACACAATGTTTACACAGGTTCGGGCCCTCTCTATGGAGGTAATACCCTACTTCCTGCTTGATTGATCTTGATGAATGTAAGTGTTACAAGAGTTGATCTACCACGAGATGGTAATGGCAAAAACCCTAGAAGTCTAGCTTGTATGACTATCTCCTCCCTTCGAATAAGCCCTTCAGTTTATATAGACACAGGAGGGGATTAGGGTTGTACAAAGTAGGTTACAGAGAAAGGAATCTTCATATTTGGACGCCAAGCTTGCCTTCCACACCAAGGAGAGTCACATCCGTACATGGGAGAGAGTGTTCGGTCTTGTATCTTCACAGCCCATTAGTCCGGCCCGTGTCCAACAGGCCGGATGCCCGAGGACCCCTTAGTCCAGGACTCCCTCAGTAGCCCATGAACCAGGCTTCAATGACGAGGTGTCTGATGCATAGATTGTCTTCGGCATTGCAAGGCGGGTTCCCCTTTCTGAATACTCCAAAATAGTCTTCGGCTGCAACGAATGTGTCCGGTTCTGCAACACAAGTACCACACACAACCGCAGAGAGTATAGTATTTCACGAGTCCAATCCGCTGACAACTTTTTGTAACGTGACATCACATCTGCGTGGTCATTATTTCGAACCCTTTTCGTTCGCCGTTCCATGTTTCGAGATGCGTTTTTCATTGGCACATCTTGTCGAAGCAGAGATCGTGTCCCCTCATTGCGGGATTCTCATTAATACGGGCGTGGGTAACCAAACTATTCCATTGGCATGATTCCTTAGGAATAGGTAGGTTTCCAGGCTTAGGAGGGGGCGTTCGATATCCATTGCCTTTATATAGGAGCCAAGGGACGTCTCTTTCTTTCACGCCGACCTTTCCTCAGCCCTTCCAACCTCGAGTTCCAGCACCCAAGGTTCAACTTCATTGCTCCAAGCTTCCCCATCATGTCCGGACCCAGCCCACAGGGTCAATGGGTGGCTTCCTTTGTTACAGAGGAGGACATTACGAAGCTCCAGGTGGCCAGATACCTGACCGCGGAGATCCCCCACAGGCTTCCTGCTCAAGGACAGGTTATTCCTACTCCTAGATCCAGCGAGAGGGTCGTATTCATCTCCCACTTCCTCCGAGGGCTAGTATTCGCTCTTTATCCCTTCGTCCGAGGGCTCATGTTTTATTGGGACTAGATTTTCACGATCTAGCCCCAGATTCTTTTCTTCACGTCTCGACGTTCATTATCACGTGTGAGACCTTTCTCCATATTCCCCCACACTTTGGCTTATGGCTCAAGACCTTTAGTGTGAAGCCGAAGGTAGTCGATGGGGAACAAGCGGAGTGCGGTGGTGCAATAGTGAGCAAGCTTACCAATACTATCTGGCTAAAAGGCTCCTTCACGGAAATTTACAACCTATGGAGGGGGAGTGGTTTTACGTCACTGAACCCCGCGGTACCAAGTGGGCAGCTATACCTGCGTTCCGATTTGGCCCTCCGTTACAGCTTGCATCATGGATTAAAAAGGGGCTAGATTGGGGATCAGTTGATGAAGTACATACTCTACAGAGCCGCATCCGGTGCCTAATTTAGAAGGACATCGATCTTATCAACGTGATTCAAGTAATGCTAGTTCGCCGGGCCCTGCCGGGCCAGCGACAACCTCTTCATATGTGGGAGTTTAATCTGGAAGGACCATGGACCCTCCAACACTTCTTCCGCACTACACACAAAGGAATGTGGAAGTTGTTTTTTGGGACACGAACATAGTGGCCGGACACCACCGAGGACATCAGCCTCGATTGCAACCATCCGGATACCTCGGTAGGTGCTCGACTCCTGGACAATTTTTGGCTAAGTATCCCATAACACGATACTGAGCAAACTATCTTCTTCCAGGGCTGGATAAAGAAAGCGGAGCGAATTAGGTGTCTGGCCCCCCATCACAAAGACTCAGCGGATCCCATGCTGACATGGATGCTCGCCCTGGCACCGTACCAGGTGCCCGTGAAGGAGGACAAGGCGGAGAGCGAGAAGACCAAAGGTGGCCTTTATTCCGAAGGTATATCGGACTCTGTGTCCGGGGAGATCAGAGTTCCCTTACCCGAAGACAAAAGTGAAGGAGAAGCCAACATCCCTTCTCCCCATGGTAAGAAAAGGGCCGCCTCCGAAGGTTGGGAGGAAAAGGCTCCTAAGCGAGGCAAGATGCCCCTGTAGGGTGGCTCGGGCTTGGATGACGATGTTGTCGCATAGTTCCACAGTGAGGACAAGCCTATATCCAAATCTTAAGTGAACAAGGGTGTTTTGAACATATCCCATTCCTTTCCCGTTATGAAGGTAACATCTAGAATATATGTTTTTGCAGCTCGGCACACAGTCCTCTTCAACAATCCTCTTCCTAGGGGATCTTCTCCCGGAGATGATGGAAAGCGAGACGCCTCCACCGACCTCCTCACCCAATAGGGCGGACGACTTCGAGGTGTCGTCCTGGAGGGTCTCTCCCGATCAACAAGTAGTGCGAGGGATGATGAAGACATTACCCGAAGGTGGCACTTCGGTTGCCCAGGGTCCGGGGGCCGACAATAAAGGCCCCGGACTATCTGGTTTACAGCCGGAGACGACTCTAAGCATGAGTAAAAGGATCCCTTCGAAGGGAGGCCATACTCCTACAGCTGCTTCCGGGGATCCAGAAGCGGCGAATATATTGACGGACATGCTGCGACAAGAGTCCGTCTTAGAGGAACATCGTACCTTGATGGGTACGGTGGTTGAGAGGGTTCTGTCCGCGAAAAGCGGATTGAATATAGCCTTCATGATCCTACTAAGAGGCTTTGAGGTTTATAATGTAATTTTTGATTGTGCTTTATTCGCAAAATGCACCTTTGTATAAATAGTAGCCCCTGAGACTCGGATTGGCTTCCCAAGGGAGGCGATCAGAGGATCAAAAAAGATATGTCGAGGAAATAATCTTATTAATTGGAACACAGGCTGTTATCTCCCTGGCGACTGCTCGGACTACAGAGGTTGCAGATCTGAAGCGAGCTTAAAATATAAGCATGACGCTAAGGATTGTATACTGATATATGCATGAATGCAGATGGTGCCGCCGCAGTTGAGATCCTTCGGGCTGAGCTAGCCCAGGCCAATGAGCAGGCCCGGATTAGTAATGCGGCTGCCAAAAAGGCATCTGCCGAATTAAAGGCTGAACAGGCTCCTCGGCGCCAATACGAGGAGAGTATCCACGATGGCGCTTGAGCTAAAGGATGCCGCTAGCCGTTGTGAATTCTCGAGAAGGATAATAAAGCCAGAACGGCTGATCTTTACAAGGCCTTACGAGAGGCGAGAGAAGCGCGGTCCGAGTCTAGAGCGGCCCGAGAGGAGATCCGGCAAGCTGGGGAGATCGCGGCTGGTAAGCCCTTTTTATTACAAACTAAGTTCAGCGATCCAAATTATGCCCCTCTTAATCAAGTGTGGAGTTCTCCAGACGTGTTATTGGACTTGCTGAAGAGTGCTTTCGATGCGGCGCAGTTTTACCAAGCGCAAGAAGGGTATGCAACGGAGAAGCTTTTCTGGTCACAATTCGGTGTGTCAAAGCGCCCACTGTTGCTGAACGAATAGATGACCCAATGGGCCGAGCTCCACAGGATATCTGGTTTTGCCATGAAGGACGTCGTGGTCCGGCTGTGGCCGACCGAGACAATTCCAGATAGTTATTTTGGTTTGGTGGGGCGACTTGCTAATGCGGTGCCGGGTATCGATGTCGTTAAGCGGTCAACGTGCATTGAAGGTGCATGGATGGCCTTTGCCCGCGTCAAGACATACTTGGCAAAGATGAAGGGCACCGATGTTGTAGTGAAGAGTCCACCCAACCCAAGGGCAAGGACCATCACGCAGCAGAGCATTATTTTGAGGATGTCTTAGAGGGTTCCCACTTGATAGAGGGTCAATGCTCGAAAGACATGATATTCGAGTAAAATGTATGGAAATTGTAAAAGACAATATGATAATAATAAGGCTATTTTCTTTGTAGTTTCGCCTAAAAAACTTTTTTTCCTCCTGTGCGGCCGTTTTTGTATAATTTGAAAGTTTTCCAGTTGTCGGCTTCAGCCCCCTCCATAAAATACGGGGGTGTTTGGAAAAGAATTTGATCACTCTTAACCCAAGGTATTGGTCCATGAAGGAGGTGTCGATGCGGTGAACTAGGCAATCAGACTATAGGGCGTTAACACTTTCACTTAGCCATAGGAGTTTTATGATGGGTCTACGATATAGCCCCTGGTATGTACGTGGCTTATTCCAATACGGTGCATACATATATGACCTGAAGAAAAGGTCCTTCGTATAATACGTAGGGAATCACAAAAGATTCCGATAAGTCATGAGTGGTTGACCAGCTCTCGCCGCATCCTGATTGTCAGTTTTCGGCTTTCTCTACTGAGGTGCTTGACTAGATGAACCAGAAGCACAATCGCAGTAGTTCTCCCTTTACTACCCTAGCCGATAGAGCGGAATGTAAGGTAGCAAGCCCATGAGCCGGGCAACCCAACTATTGACCCAAGACATGATTCAGAGCTGATGCTTATAAGGCCAAACTCGTGACGCCGAAGTATGCTATAAAGTTGTTCGGACTTTATGGCAACTCATTTGTTCCCATACCGAGCCCCTGGCAAGTTATGCCGAGGTGCGTGTGTGAAACAGCCAAAGGAGAAAAATTCAGTTCTTTAGAAAAAAGCGAATACTAAATACAAATTATGTTCACTAGGAGTTGAGTAATATGCCAATTGTCATTTTAAAAATAACAATGCCACAACCCCGGCTATCTGACATGCGGGGGTCGAAGGCTGAGGAAAAGGCACTTTACAGGCTCGAAATAGAGAGTGCGGTATACAAAAAGTTATTTTGGACCTCCTGTCGCACGTCTGCGCCGCCTTTCCTCCGTGAAGGGACTCCTTGACAGGAATAGCCTATGGGTGAGTGTACGAACCCGAACTCCGATAGAGTCCATGAGATGACCAGCCTTTGAGCCACCTGTGGAAAGTATAATGAAAAAGAAAGAGTAGTTAGAAAAATGGAGGTTATGGGAGTACTTGTAGGCCCGTCCGTATTGTGCTTCCGCCGATGCCCGGGGTATTTTAAGTGCATAATTATGTATGCGTGGTACAGACTTCGCAGGTAGATGAGGCGAACGGCGGAAGCCGAACTGCTAGTCCAGCTTCACATTGATCGGTCCTGTTGAATAGAGACCGGCGGCTTAATAGCCGACGAGGTATGCGGTTTGATAAGGCCGATGTGTACTTCGACTGAGGTAGCCGTAGTATGATCTTCTGTACGGAGGGAGCATTCCGTGCGCTCCCCTGTAGGGGTGTGTGTCACGTATACCATGTTCACTGTTTTTACTTCTGGGGGAAATTGCTTCTGACCCCCGGTGTTTGGCTGGTGAGTCTCTTTGTCGTCACTGTCACCGGGCGGCCACTTCCCCTTGTGTTCGGCATTGAGCTTGCCGGCCTGTTGGAAGAGCCAACAACTTCTGTTGGTGTGGTTAGCTGGTTTATCGGGGTTGCCATGAATCTGGCAGGGCCGATCCAATATCTTGTCTAAATTGGATGGTCCGTCTCTGTTTGCCTTGAATGGCTTTTTCCGTTGACCGGGTTCGGGGCCGCTGAATCCGGCGTTGACCGCTGTGTCGTGCGTTCCTTCATTATTATTTCGATGCTTATGTTTACTGCGTCGTGGCTTGCCGTTTCCGTCTCGGACTTTGGAAGTGCCCGGATCGCTGGCACTATTCCTTCTACGAGTGAGTCAGCTGTCTTCTCCCGCGCAAAAGCGGGTCATCAGAGCGGTAAGGGCTGACATGGATTTTGGTTTTTCTTGATCGAGGTGGCAGGCGAGCCACTCGTCCCGGACGTTGTGTTTGAAGGCCGCTAGGGCTTCTGTGTCCGGACAGTCGACAATTTGGTTGTGTTTAACTAAGAACCTAGTCCAGAGCTTCCTGGCTGACACTCTGGGCTACTGGATGATGTGACTTAAGTCATCGGCATCTAGTGGCCGGACATATGTACCTTGGAGGTTATCGTGGGAGGCGTCTTCCAAATCTTCCCAGCTGCTAATAGAATTTTCAGGCAGATTGTTTAACCAGAGCCGAGCTGGTCCTTTGAGTTTTAATGGGAGGTATTTGATGGCGTGAAGGTCATATCCGCGGGCCATATGAATGTGGAGAAGAAAACCCTCAATCCATACCGCGGGATCTGTTGTTCCATCATATGATTCGATATTCACGGGTTTAAACCCTTCTGGGAATTCATGCCTTATTATCTCGTCAGTGAAGCAGAGTGGGTGTGCGGCGCCTCTATATCGGGCCACATCACGATGTAGCTCAGACGGAGTCCGTCTGCGGTTTTCGGCCCGGGCGTGAATAGGCGTGTCACATCCGAATAGATAGCCGTCGTCGCGCGTCGGGGCACGCCCTCGCGATCCGTAGATCGATCCGGTACGTCCTGCTCTACTATCTAGGTCCTGCCGAAGGTCATATGTATAACCCCGAGTTGTTTTATCTTTGTATTTATGGTGAGGTGCAGTAGGCTGGTGTTCGGCTTGAGTTGCCGCTTTGTCCCGACCACGTGGTGGTCGGTCAGCCGCATTGTGCGATGATGGTACGGGCTCCGGCGCCTCGTCATCAAACTGAGGTACCAATTTCCTCTTTGGGTAACTTTTGGCTGGGCACTTGAGGCCGTATTCTTCGGCTGCCAGGACATCAGTCCATTTGTCGTTGAGTAGATCTTGGTCAGCTTGAAGCTGCTGTTGCTTCTTTTTCAGGCTCCTTGCAGTGGCTATTAACCGGCGCTTAAGGTGCTCCTGCTCGAGAGTTTCCTCAGGCACGATGAAATCCTCATTGCCGAGGCTCACCTCATCCTCGGAGAGCGGAAGATAATGTCGGATTCCGGGTTCCAGCAAAACCCTTGAGGTTCGAACACTGGGGTGCGCGCGAAGATCTCTCCCCCCTCTAGCTAGCTCGCATCATGATCTCATGGCCTAGCTCGACGAACCCAAAGAACAAAGGGACACAAGATTTATACTGGTTCGGGCCACCGTTGTGGTGTAATACCCTACTGCAGTGTGATGTGGTGGATTGCCTCTTGGGCTGAGGATGAACAGTTACAAGGGAAGAACAGCCTCGCGAGGAGAGGTGTTCTTGTGCTTGGTGACCTTGTGTAAGGCTATGGATGGAGTGGCTCCGATCCCAGATGAGTTGCCTTCTACGGTGCTGGCTAGTCCTATTTATAGAGGCCTTGGTCCTCTTCCCCAATATTGAGCGGGAAGGGATGCCATAACGGCCAATTTTAAGGGGGACAACTTGTACAAGCTATCCTGACTAAAGGTGGTCTTCGCCTGCTAAAGGCTCTGGTGATGATGCCGGTGACCCCCGTCTTGCCGTCCTTCTGGTCTTGGTCTCGTTGCACCGATATGGAAACCTTTGCCTGATGCCTCAGGACTCCTCGCCTGCGCTTGCCCCTTTAGCACCAAAGAGGAAGCAACGATACTCTGTGCACAGGCGCCCGCCTGGTCTTGTGCATCATGGCTTACGTCACGGGAACCTCGCGAGGTTCCCCTTGCCTTGATCTCTCCTCCCCTCGCGAGCCAGCCTGGTGAGGCTGCCCTCGAGGAGGTCTTGCGTTGTCCGCCTCGCGAGGCTTGGCCCCTCGTGAGGCTCTTGAGTGTTCGCTGGTGAAGATGGGCCGTACAGGGCCGCTGGCGGAGACACGCCGTGGGCCGTAGGCAGGCAAGTCTGGGGACCCCCGTTCCCAGAACGCCGACAATAGCCCCCGGGCCCAAGGCACGTTCAGGCTTGTCTTCGAGGCGAAGCCAAGGGGCAAGTGCGGAGCGCCGCAGGCCCCAATAGCCTGCGGCCTTGGTTGACGCATAGCGATTGATTGGACGTGGGCATCTCTGCTTCCCCATGCTACCTCGGCAACTTCCCAACTTGACAAGTTCCTGCTGCATGCAAGGAAAAACCATCATTACCTATGATCATGGGGGTCGCCGGTAGGCCTTCTCGTGTTATAAATGGGGAGGGGCGGAGCCCCCGTCGCCCATCACTTCCTTCTCTACTCGTTCCTTCTCCCTTGATCCATTGCTAGTAGCAACTCCCATGGCGCCCATGAAGAGGTTCTCGGCCGCAGAGAAGGTTAAGGTCCACCAGGACCGCCGCCCAAGAGGGGGCACGGCCACCCCCGCAAGCACAGCTCGACCCCTGCCGTGGCCGCCCGCGGCCGCGGTGGTGCCGCTTCGCGTGGTGGGAGCCGCCCATGTTGTGGAAGCCCCGTCGATGAAGGGAGGCGCGCCATGGTCGCCCGGCCTCCCCGGCCACGCTTCCACTCTGTGGAAGTGCTACCGGAGTTCGTCATGTGGTTAGAGAACCCGGCTGGCACTTGGCTTCAGCTCCCGCGCAACTCACGATCTTTGGCCAACACGATGATGATAAGGAAACTCTACAGGAATCGATCTTCTTAAAGATCGAGCAACTCACGATCAACTCACGAAATGAGAACTTGAACAACTCTTGAGCTGAGACACAAACACACATCAGAGATGATGGTAAGTACAAACGACGAGGTTTGATTTGGTAGGCAACAATTCCATGCTTAAGAAAATGGTAGATGGTTTCAAGATAGCGATGAAATAATTGCCATGATTCCATAATGGGGCACCCTAGAATATTCTTTGAAGTGGTAAAAATAATTACTTTTGATTCATAGATCATAGAAACTCTCTATACCAGCCAAAGGCAAATTACAATTGATCGTTTGAACGAATTCGAAAGAATGGCATACTCAGTTCGGTGGCGCCTCTTCGCGTGGTGGGAGCCGCCCATGTTGTGGCAGCCCCGTCGATGAAGGGAGGCACGCCATGGTCGCGCGGCCTCCCCAGCCGCGCTTGCACTCTGCGGAAGTGTTGCCGGAGTTCGTCGTGTGGTCAGAGAACCCAGTCGGCACTTGGCTTCAGCTCCCGTGCTCCTTTGCCGGCGAGCTGCCAGCCACAGGTCCAGGCAGGCTCTGGCTGTAGGCGGACGGCTGCTGCAGCAAAGCTTCCTGGGTCACGGTTGAGGTCTCCGTCGCGGGCAACGCAGCCCTAGCCCGGGGCTGGCAGACGTTTGCCCGCACAAACGGCCTAGGCAGGTGGTGCGCCCTCCACTTCAAATATGATGACGACGCGACCCTCCATGTGAGGGTGTTCGGAGAAGATGGACGGCGTGTCGGGTGCTGCCCCGAGGACAATGACGGCGATGAGGTGCTCGGCCTTGGCGACGGCTGTGATGAGGGTAAGAATGACCTTGCGCTCGGTGCTGGCCGCTGCTCATCCAGCTACGGCGGTTCTTCTCCGACGACAGCTCCAGCAGCGGCGGCTATGACCAGCCGCCACGCTGCCGCGCCCACTTCGAGGGTGGCAGCGGGTCGTCTGGTCGCCGCGCCCCGATGAAGTGTGAGGACGGGTCCGACTGAGCCCAGGAGAGAGTCATGTATCCATCCCCGTGGACGGCTGTAGGGCACGCGCTGCTTTTGTTTCGTCCTTTCTTCCTGCATTAAGAGAGACAAGTATGTGGCCCCGTAGAGGCGTGCAACGAACCATGATCTCCAAGTTGCTATGCCATGTTTATTTTTTTCCTATGTTATGTTGCAGCACCAACGTTTTATGCAGGTGCGTAGGAATAACTTAGCTCGACGCGCCCGAAGTAGTAGTTTCCGCCTCAGGAGGCGCGTGTTAGTACCTGACGAGGCCTCCATGGCTCGGGAGGCATTTGGGGATTGCAAAAGTTCATTAGGAAACTCTTATCCTCTGAGCTCTTCCGAGCCCTGGTCCCATGCGTAGCCGGCCATGACCCAGTGCCTTGCATCGCGGTACCTGAGGGGCACGAATTGAGGGAGGTGCACCAATTCGTGAGCTCGAGCGAGGATGCCTTGCGAAGAACAGGAGAAACGCTTACGAGGGCCCCTGTCCAGCCCCCTCGCGAGGCATGCCAGGGAGAGAACGGGTCAAGACGGGGAACCGAGGGTAGAAAAAGGAGCAAAAAGGCAGGGGAACCAGAAAGCCTCGCGAGGAACACAAGAAAGCAAATTCTCGTTAAAGAGGGGCAAGCCAACTGCGGAAACCAAATGAAAAACTGCCTCCGGCACCTAGTCTAGTCTTCTTGTCTTCTCACCAGTGCGGAGCTAAGTGCTGCCACTAGGACATGTGAGGGAGGCCCCGAGGCCCGAGGGCGACACTCCGGAGACTCCGGGGCATGTACAGCCCCACTATTATTACGTGAGTGTCACGAGCGGAGACCTTCATAGGAACTCGGCCTTCTTCACAGGCGTCGGGCCTTGCTTCATGGGTAGAACTTCCGGAGGTGCTGGATGTTCCAGGCGTTCTGGATGGGGGTACCGTCCTGTGTCTCCAGGGGCGCGGCGCCAGGCCTGGAGACGTGGGTGTCGGTTTACAAAAAGGGGGGTACACTTTTTATACCCCTATAACTGTGCACGGGCAGTCTGAGCCATGGGCACCACCACACCAAGCACGGCAAGGGAGGTGAGCCAGGGTAAGACCGAAGCTCAAGAGAACTAGAATGACACCAAGAGCGAAGGGGACGAAGCGAACTCCCCCAGCAAGATCCTTGCCTGGAGATAGTTTTAGCAACCCCGGCAAGACCCTTGCCGCGGCGACTCGCCCCATGCCTACGGAGCAAATCACCCTTGAGTCCACTGCCCCCAAAGGGCAAGGATTCGGGGACATCCCCGTGGTGGCATGCAGATCTTTATGAAGACATTCAAGATCAGATACACACTAAGGAGACGACAACCCTTGGCGGGATCCCAGCCGAGGAAGACCACAAGGCCCCCGGCAAGCGCCTTGTCGGGGACGACAGCAGGCGCCTCGGCAAGACCCTTGTCGGGGCCCCGGCAAGGCTCTTGCCGAGGACACCCGCAGGGCCACCATCAGGCCCACGCCGACTAAACCTCCACCACCTCATGCATGCAGCTGCCGCCCCAACCAGCTGGGCAGGCACCTTCCTGGTGGCATACAGATCTTCGTGAAGACCCACCACTGTGCCACCTCAGCTGCCTGCCTACCTACATGGCATCACAGGCATCGCTGGCCTGGGCGCGTGTCGACACAAGAAGGAGCGGCGACGGACGAGACAGGTTTCTCCCCCGTCCCCGATAAAGCAAGGACACGTAAGCTAGACGCATTAAATGCGCCTTGTCATGTAATGCGGAGAATAACCTCGCATCACTGTACCCTTTCCACCTCCTGTGTGCCACTATGGCAACCCCTTTTTTTCTATAAAAGGAGGCCCGAGGCGACCAGGAGGAGGATTCAGCTTTTTGGAGCTCCTCACGCCCCATAGCTAGCTCAAGAACACAGATATACAGTCCACCAAAGCAGGAGTAGGGTTTTACGCATCCTCGCGGCCCGAACCTGGATAAATGAACCATGTGCTATCTGTTTGATCCGCTCTTCTCACGACCCCGCGCCCCGCTAACCGTAGTAGGGATTCTTGTGATCCCATTGGTGTCGTTCCCACCGACATCTTTGGCGCGCCAGGTAGGGGGCGCAGTTGTGAGAATCGGCTCTAGCGGTTAGCCCAGCACTCCTTCGTCTTCGTGGCTCTTGGAGAAGGGAGGAGGCCGGAAGATCAGCACTCGAGCGACTACAAACAGGAGCTAAGTTACATTGAACCCCAGATATTTTCATTCTATTATATAAAGTTATTATCCTCGGAGCTGTCGTTCTTTGTACAAAAAGAAACTTGTACGCAAATGGGGCCCTCCCCGATCGGCAATGCCTTTGTTCTGTTTCAAGTCCACTCTATGGTTCAAATGGCTGCGTTGGAAACGGTAGGGTAGCCTTCCGCAATTGGCATGGCTCTCAACTCTAACTCGAGTCAAACTCGACAGTTCGAGCGGCTGCGTTAAGGGTGGTAAGGTGGCTCACCCGGCAGCACGTCCACCCGGCAGGCCAATGGGGACTCGTCCCCAAAACGCCGCCCTGGGTTTTCGCGCCAGCAAGCCTACCCAGCTAGCGTAGGGTGGACGTACAAAGAGGCAATATACAGGGAAATAGCATTCATAATTCCGAAAGTACTTCAAAGTTATGTTACATCACATCATTGCTGCGGTTCTAACTAAAGATAAAATTTCTCTTGGTTGGGAACCCGCAGCGGCGAAGAAGAACGGGATGCCTAATCCCGGCGCTGGCCTTCCACCTTCTTGATTTCGTTGATGCAGTCGACGATGGGCTTGATGCGCTCCTTGAGCACCGTGAGTTCAGTACCATCCGGAAAGTTATCCATCGCGGCCTCGTAGTCAAGGTCGGGATTCCAGTACGCTATCTTGGTGAGGACCTTGATCACGACCCTCCGGCAAAGTCACCGGGCCTCCCCAGCCAACGTGGCCGCTCTGCTGGAGTGAAGATAAGCCAAGGCTCTAAGGACGCCCTCGAAGAACTGGGTCAGCTTGGCGTTGACGGCCCCGTTGCGCTCAGGAGCATACCTCACGTTTGGCATCCCCATGGTGGCCAACTGCGAGGTGACCCTGCCGGCGACGTCCTCCAGACGGCTGATCCATCTGTTCTCGCCCGCCACATATTCCTGGTGGGAAGCGGCCTCATTCGCCAGCAGCTGCTTCTCCTCCTCCAGGCTCCTGGTCAAGGTCTCCTCCCGAGCCGTACTCTCCGACAACATCTTCTCGAGATTCTCCAGCTTCAGCTTGAGATCTCTGGTGGAGTTTTGCGCTTTGGAGAGCTCCCCAGCCCTGCAGATGACCGCTCCTTGCGCCTCTACCAAGGCGCTGTTGAGCGTGCTCTTCTCATTGGACAGCTTGAGGGCCTGCTCCTTCAGCTCGTCCCGCTCTACCTCTAACTCCTTCACCTTGCCGGGATGGGCCAGAGCTTGGGCATCGAGTGCCTCTTTGTGCCTCTGCTCCAGCTCGCGAGTCCGTCGCACGACAAGGGCCTCGAGCTCCTCATCCTTGCCGCGGAGCGTTGCGGCAAGCTTCGCCTCACGCACGGAGAGGTCCCCTTCCTGGGAATCCATTGCGGCTTGATGCTGGTTCCGAGCGGCCTTGGCCGCGGCAGCCAAGTTCGCCGCCTTTTCCTGGGCCTTCTCGATGTCAGCCATCTTCATGGTGAGCTCTACATCGTGCTTGGCCAATTCCTCCTGAAAGGCCCTCTGCTCCTCGCGATTCTAGTGGAACCAGGTCTGCATCTCAGCAACGCGCGCCTTGAAGTCCACCTCCACGTTGTCCACCGTTGTCATCCTGGACTTGACATTGTCCAGGCGAGCACGGTAGAGCACTTGGAGCTTCCGCAAATTGGCCCCCATGACACGGAAAAGCTGCTCTTCTGGAGAACCATCGCCGCCAACACCCGGCTCATCAACCACCTCGAGCCAGGTGGCAGCAAGCACCTCGCCGTCAAAGATTTCCCACGGCGGGCGCTCGGGAACTTGACGCCCCTGGAAGATGGACGAAAATATCGTCGCCCACCTTCAGATATCTGCCGGGGCTCGAGGTTGAGGAAGAGGGGGGCTGATCATCAACCATATCTTCCTCGGCGGTGGTTTTGCCGGCCTCCCCGGCAGGCCCGCCGCTGGCGCCCTCGGCAGAAGCCTCGCCAGTCGCCTTGGCGGCCCCCGCAGCAGTGTCCTCGGCAGCATCCTTGGCGGCCTCATCCGCGGCGGCCTCGTCAGCACTGCTGGCGGCCTCCATAGCAGCAATCCTGTCGGCCTCCGCCGCGGCCTCCTCAGCAATATTCCCAACAACAGTATCCACGTCCTCCATACCTATTGAAGGAGGGCGTGGGTAGTAATGGGAGCATTGAAGCCAAGAAAAAGAATAAGGGAAAACAGAGATGGAGGACAGGTGACTCACCAGTGCCAGGCTGTGAAGCAGAAGTCCCCTCCCCGCTAGCGTTCGGCGCCATGGCAGAGTCACCAGCGCCCAAGTTCCCCTCTTCCTCCATGGGTGTGGGCTCCGTGCTTGATGCCCTTGCCGGGGACGCCCCTCGCGGCGGCGTAGTCGATGGGGGTGGTGTGTTGGGGGTAGCCCTCTGCGGCTCCTCCTGCTGCCGTTCCCCTCCTGCAAACCCGACAAGGTCAACACCATAGCATCGAAGGCCTACCACGTGTCGAGTAAGAGGAGGGTGACGAACTTACGCTGGGGGCTGTGCCGGGGGCTGCTGTCCGGGCTGCTCAACACCACCAGTGGCATCTTTGAAGCTCCAGCCGGGGGCTGACTGCTCGCCGAGGCCTTCGCCCTCTTCACCCTTTGGCCAACGTCTCTGCATCCCTGCAAAAGCAATAACGGATCAAGATAAGTGACTTAATTCAAGGGAATGGAAATGGCAGTAAGGAACGGAGTACTTACTCATCATCCATCTCCTCCTCATCCACCACTTTCCTTTTCTTCTTTGGGCTGAGAGGCCCAAGATCAAAAGGAAGCTCCACGTCAACATCCGAGTCGACATCTGCCGGAGGAGGCGAAGAAGGCGGGGTTTGTGCGCGCCCAGATGAGGAAGGGACTGTTGTCTTCTTCTTCTCAGCGGCCTTCGTAAGCCCCTTCGCTGCCGTGGCCCTCGTGTAACGCCCGGACCCCTCCAGGGTCAATTGAGGCCGCGAAGCCCTGCCGGGGCAGACCGGCTCGCCGGAGCCAGACCGCCGCAGGACTCGCCCTCTTCCCTTGGCTGGCGTCGGGCCCACCGCCACATCCTCCTCCCCCGACAACTTGTCGGCCGCATCTTCAACAAGTGGAGCTCCCGTGTCGGCGCTGCTAACCTCCCCGGAGGCCGCCGCCCACCGGGTGAGCTCCTCTTCCTCCGCAGCCGTTGCGGCCTTGTCCTCCACGCCCCCGGCTGTGCCGGCCTCCATGGCAAGCTGCGCCTCCATCGCCCTAGTGGCGATGTAGTCCAGCCCTGCCTGGGTGGTTTCCATGACAAGCCACCGCTCGGCATCAGCGTTGACATATACCTCAATCAGGGTGTCAAAGAATTGCTGCACATCTGCATCCGTCGGCTCCTTCCAGCTCAGGACAGGGCCGTGCGCGTTACAGTCCGGCATCATAGCGATGATCTCAGACCGGCGTGAATTATTGCACAGCGGGACCACCCCCGCTGGCAACTTGAAAAACGGCCCCTTGATGGCCTTGCCGACCTTTGCGGCAACACTCGCGGCCTTACCGGTCCGTTCGACCTCGCCGTCGCGACCCACATCAAGCTGAAAAAGCCGCTGGAAGAAGTGGGCATGCGCCATCACCGTGAAATTGTGGTCAAGGCCAGGGCGGAGTCGCATAATGTCAGCTGGATTCGTAAAGAGCCAGGCTGGCCTCCCCTTGTTGTGCAACGGGGCGATCCGGCGGCGAATGAAATCCGCCCCAATCATCTCAAGGGTGAGTCCAGCCCGGGTCAGCCGGAGAATCCTGGTGGTTGTGACAGTAAGCCTCCCGTCGGCGGTGTCAACATCACCCCAATCGCTGCCGCGAACCGGCGGCACTCGGCAGACCTTGCAGAATTCCGGCGGGTCTTCATCTTCAATCCAGCACCACTGACCAGGCCATTCCTCCCACCTCTCCTTCACGGCACCGTCCGGGTACGCCCCCTTGGATCTTGGGATCCAGGTGACGCAACCAGAGATGGCACCTCCCGGCTGGATCCGAGGGGAGAAATAATGGCGGAAGAGTGCCGTGTTGGGCTGCACCCCGGCAAAGCCTTCGCAAAGATGCGCGAAGAAAGCCATGCACGCCACCGCATTCGGAGTAGAATCCAAGAGGCGAAAGCCGAAGGTGTGCATAATGTCGCAAAAGAAATCGGAAAAGGGGGACATAACCCGCAAGAAAGGTAATCGACAAAAAAAGGATACCAATTTGGGGCAGGATCGGCGCAAGCAGCAGGAATGACGCGCGTCGCCGGATGTCCCGAATTCTCTCCCCCCGTCTTCACTCCCCATACAGGCCTGAAGGAGGACCGGAGCTCACGAACATCAACCGTCGAGGGGAAGAAGAAGGTGGATTTCGTCCGGTCCCCCAATAGCGCACTCTCCGGCGGCTCCACAGTCCCAGCGCCCTTAGCCACCCCCTTGCCCTTGGCGGATTTGGGCGCCATGGCGGCTAAGAAAGTTAGAGGACTGAGGGAGGGGGATGGCGAAGCAACGACAGCGGACGACGGCGGAAGCTTAGGAAGGAAGGAAGAGAGGAAACGACGACTCTGAGATTGGAGAAGGCACGAGGAAGAGGAGAAAGTGAGCAGCGCGCCCACGGTTATTCCTTCTTATGGGGGAAAACACGGGCCCCCTCCTTGCACATTAACTATGATGTGACGCATGCCCACGGGAACCAACCCCACGCATGCCGCCCACGTCACGCACGCCTTCCCACGCCGTGCCACGCGCGGGAGTCGTGGGAAGCGTAGCGCGCGAAGAATCTTACCACGGTAAAAACCGCCCCGCCTACCCGCGCACCGTTTCTGGGCCTGGCCCAACAACGCGTTGAGATTATGTGTGGCCCAGGCCCGGGGGCTCCTGTCGGTGTACAAAAAGGGGGTACACTTTTTATACCCCTATAACTGTGCACGGGCAGTCTGAGCCACGGGCACCACCACACCAAGCACGGCAAGGGAGGTAAGCCAGGGTAAGACCGAAGCTCAAGAGAACTAGAACGACGCCAAGACCGAGACCACGAAGAGCGAAGGGGACGAAGCGGACTCCACCGGCAAGATCCTTGCCGGGAGACAGTTTTAGCAACCCCGGCAAGACCCTTGCCGCGGCGACTCGCCCCATGCCTATGGAGCAAATCACCCTTGAGTCCACTGCCCCCAAAGGGCAAGGATTCGGGAGACATCCCCGTGGTGGCATGCAGATCTTTGTGAAGACATTCAAGATCAGATACGCACTAAGGAGACAACAACCCTTGGCGGGATCCCAGCCGAGGAAGACCACAAGGCCCCTGGCAAGCGCCTTGCCGTGGACGACAGGAGGCGCCTCGGCAAGACCCTTGCCGGGGCCCTAGCAATGCCACCATCAGGCCCATGCCGATTAAACCTCCACCACCGCATGCATGCAACTGCCGCCCCAACCAGCTGGCCAGGCACCTGCGTGGTGGCATGCAGATCTTCGTGAAGACCCACCACTGCGCCACCTCAGCTGCCTGCCTACCTACATGGCATCACAGGCATCGCTGTCAGGGCGCGAGTCGACACAAGAAGGAGCGGCGACGGACGAGACAGGTTTCTCCCCCATCCCCGATAAAGCAAGGACACGTAAGCTAGACGCATTAAATGCGCCTTGTCATGTAATGCGGAGGATAACCTCGCATCACTGTACCCTTTCCACCTCCTGTGTGCCAAAGTGGCAACCCCTTTTTTTCTATAAAAGGAGGCCCGAGGCGACCAGGAGGAGGATTCAGCTTTTTGGAGCTCCTCACGCCCCATAGCTAGCTCAAGAACACAGATATACAATCCACCAAAGCAGGAGTAGAGTTTTACGCATCCTCACGGCCCGAACCTGGATAAACAAAGCATGTGTTATCTATTTGATCCGCTCTTCTCACGACCCCGCACCCCGCTAACCATAGTAGGGATTCTTGTGATCCCATAGGTGTCGTTCCCACCGATAGTGGGCGACCCGAAACGGGCCCTCCCACATGGGTGAGAGCTTGTGCAACCCTTCCTTGGAGAGCACCCGCCTCAGGATGAGGTCACCCACCTCAAGCGTCCTGGAGTGGACGCTGCGGCAGTGGTACCGCCGCAGCGCCTGCTGGTACCTTGCGGCTCAGAGCGAGGCTTCACGGCGGTGTTCCTCCCCCAACACGAGGTCCATCCCCCGCATGGCGTCCTGCTGCGTTTCAACAAATGCCAGGACCCGCGTGGAGTGATGCCTGACCTCGTGTGGCATAACCGCTTCTGCTCAGTAGACGAGGAAGAACGGGGTCTCGCCTGTTGGCTTGGTGGCAGTGGTGCGGATGGACCACAGCACAGACTGGAGCTCGTCGTGCCAGCTCCTGCCGCAGGCCTCGGGCTTCTTCTTGAAGGTCCTAGTCTTGAGACCCCTCAGGACTTCCGCGTTGGCACGTTCAGCCTGGCCGTTGCTCTTGGGGTGCGCCACGGAGGCATAGCAGATCTGTGTTCCAAGGTTAGCAAAATATTTTTTCAAGAGATTGCTAGTGAACTGTGAGCTGTTGTCGGTGATGATGCGGTTAGGGAACCCAAATCGGCTTACGAGGCCCTTGATGAACTTGACTGCTCACCCGACTGGGATGGTGCGGACGGCTTCCACTTTCGCCCATGATACGTCCATTTTGCATCATGCTTTTATATTGATATTTATTGCAATATGGGTTGTTATTACACGTTATGTCACAATACTTATGGCTATTCTCTCTTATTTTACAAGGTTTATCATGAAGAGGGAGAATGCTGGCAGCTGGGATACTAGGATGGAAAAGGAGCAAATATTGGAAACCTATTCTGCACAGCTCCAAAAGTCCAGAAACTCCATGAAAGTCATTTTTGGAATTAATAAGACTTATTGAGCGAAAGAAGTACTGGAGGGGGCCCACATCCTGGCCACGAGGGTGGGGGCGCGCCCCCCTGCCTCATGGGCCCTTGGTGGCCCTCTGGTGCGCATCTTCTGCTATATGAAGTCTTTTACCCTGGAAAAAATCATAAGCAAGCTTACGGGACGAAACTCCGCCACCACGAGGCGGAACCTTGGCGGAACCAATCTAGGGCTCCGGCGGAGCTGTTCTAACCGGGAAACTTCCCTCCGGAAGGGGGAAATCATCACCATCGTCATCACCAACGATCCTCTCATCAGGAGGGGGTCAATCTACATCAACATCTTCACCAGCACCATCTCCTCTCAAACCCTAGTTCATCTCTTATATCCAATCTTGTATCAAAACCACAAATTGGTACCTATGGGTTGCTAGTAGTGTTGATTACTCCTTGTAGTTGATGCTAATTGCTTTATTTGGTGGAAGATCATATGTTCAGATCCTTAGTGCATATTAATACTCCTCTGATTATGAACATGAATATGCTTTGTGAGTAGTTACGTTTGCTCCTGAGGACATGGGTGAAGTCTTGCTATTAGTAGTCATGTGAATTTGGTATTCGTTCGATATTTTGATCAGATGTTTGTTGTCTCTCCTCTAGTGGTGTTATGTGAACATCGACTACATGACACTTCACCATTATTTGGGCCTAGAGGAAGGCATTGGGAAGTAATAAGTAGATGATGGGTTGCTAGAGTGATAGAAGCTTAAACCCTAGTTTATGCGTTGCTTCGTAAGGGGCTGATTTGGATCCATATGTCTCATGATGTGGTTAGGTTTACCTTAATACTTCTTTTGTAGTTGCGGATGCTTGCAATAGGGGTTAACCATAAGTGGGATGCTTGTCCAAGAAAGGGCAGCACCCAAGCATCGGTCCACCTACATATCAATTTATCAAAGTAATGAACGCGAATCATATGAGCATGATGAAAACTAGCTTGACAATAATTCCCATGTGTCCTCGGGAGCACTTTTCTCATTATAAGAAATTGTCCATGCTTGACCTTTGCTAGGAAAAGGATTGGGCCACCTTGCTGCACCTTATTTACTTTCATTGCTTGTTACCCGTTACAAATTATCCTATCACAAAACTATTTGTTACCTACAATGTCAGTGCTTGCAGAGAATACCTTACTGAAAACTGCTTGTCATTTCCTTCTGTTCCTCGTTGGGTTCGACACTCTTACTTATAGAAAGGACTACGATAGATCCCTTATACTTGTGGGTCATCAGCCCACTTGGTGAATTTGTCGATGGCGACATAGAGGTAGCGGTAACCTCCAGGCGCTCGAGGGAACGAGCCCAGGATATCCAGCCCCCAGACCGTGAACGGCCCTGAGAGTAGGATAGTATGGAGGCCCTAGCTGGCTGGTGGATCTGCTTGGTGTGGAATTGGCAAGCCTCGCAGGATTTCACCAACTTAGCCGCATCATTGAGTGTCATGGGCCAGTATAACCCGTTGCGGAAAGCCTTGCTGACTAGGGTGCGTGATGATGTGTGGTGCCCGCAGTCTCCGCTGTGGATGTCAGCCAGCAGCTCATTCCCCTGTTCCCTGGAGATGCATCATAGGGAAACATCATTCGGCCACTTTCTGCATAGCTCACCGTCATGAATGCAGTATGTCGTATCCTGCCGGGCCACACGCTCTGTCAGGACCCCGACTCAATGCCACACCGACCTAGCATGTAACACCTCATATCACTTTGCGGCCTCACGCATGGTATTCCCACAGGTGTCGCCTTACTAGGCCCGGGACCGTTTGCGCCATTTGGCTCACGTATATTATAGTGTCACTAGCATCCATATGACAAACAACCC
This sequence comes from Triticum urartu, assembly GCF_003073215.2. Taxonomy (NCBI): domain Eukaryota; kingdom Viridiplantae; phylum Streptophyta; class Magnoliopsida; order Poales; family Poaceae; genus Triticum; species Triticum urartu. Next base: position 174,919,997 of record NC_053027.1, read on the forward strand.
AGGCTGACATGGCTAGTTGTGAACCCAATGTGGCGCTAACTTACAGGGATAGGCATACATGACCCAACAATGAACGTGTCGGTCATCAGCGAGTGAATTTGGGCTGTAGAAGCTGGGCTAGAGGGACTCCGGAGAATCCGGGCAGTAGCAGGCTAACAGGACTCCGGTAGTCACCGCGTGACATTTCCCCGAAGGGACAGAAACAGGAACAAAGAGGACACATGCCGGCCAGCCTAAGTGTTCCGGAGCAGTAGCAAGCTACCAAGGCTCAGTGGAAGCACTAGGAGACATTTCCCGGTAAGAGAGGCTACCAAGGATAAACAACTAGATAGTCAGATCCCACACATACCAAGCATTTCAATAACATACACACAATATGCTCGATATGTGTAAATACAACATGGCATCGCAACATGACTCTACAACTCAAATATTTTATTCAATAGGCTCCGAGGAGCGAGATATTACAAACATGGATCTCATGACCCAACATTCAGAGCACACAAGTCAGAGCACAAGAGGAAGCTTAACATGTCTGAGTACAGACATCTATAAATGAAAAAGACTGAGAAGCCTGACTATCTACCAGATCCTGCCGAGGGCACAAGATCGTAGCTGAGGTAACAAGCTAAATGTCGAAGTCCATGGAGAACTACTAGTGAGATGGAATTCTCCCTGCAAAAACATAAAATAGGCAAACGTGAGTACAAATGTACCTAGCAAGACTTACATCAGAACTAACTACATATGCATCATTGTCAACAAAGGGGGTGGTGGGGTTTAACTGCAGCAAGCCAGCTTTGACTCGGTGGCTATCCTGAACTACAACTGTAAGTAACTCTTTTGAGGTGGCGCACACGAGTACACATATTCACCATATCAATACACCACTATGGATCCGCTCCCGTCTCCCTACGAGAACGCCATCCATAACACTCACGCTTATCTTGCGCATTTTAGAGTATCCACTTTCACTTGTCTACGAACTATGTAGGCAACCCAGAGGTCCTTTATCATGGACACAGCTATTCAAATAGATCATATTAAGCCTGCAGGGGTGTACTTCTTCACACACGCTCTCGCCACTTACCGCCATGTACACGTCATGTATCTCGGCAACCTTCAAGAGGAAGCCTGGCGAGGGTGTCGGCCACGACCTGACTAATCACGCAAGACTCTAGTCCAGGTTTATCGCCTATTCGGGTTCCATCCGCAAGGAGATCCGGCCGGGGTGTCGCTCATGGCCCCAAACGATGTGTACAGGGTTCCGAGCCTACCAAACGGGCGGGGCTTGGCATACCTGGCCACGGTGCGAGTCTGACCCAAGCCCACCTGTACCTGGTGCCACTTGGTAGACTACTAACACAACCTACAAACACCAGAAACTAGTTGCAACTCCTGGACAGAGATCAGGCTGATTAATAAGTCGAGAGGGGTCGAGTTACCGAAACCCAATGTGTGGTAGTAACTGTTCGTGGATCACAAACACAGAACTCAGTTCCTGAGGACGGCTTCAATGAGACAACCCACCATGTACTCCTACATGGCCTCTCACCGCTACCTTTACCAAATCGTGTTCACACACTTAGCTCTCAAAAGTAGGACATGTTTCACAACATTCCAATTCATCCCTGATGAATTAGACCTGACACAACTCTAAATAATAGCAGGCATGACAAACAAGCATGAATGAGTAGGCACATCAGGGCTCAAACAACTCCTACTCATGCTAGTGGGTTTCATCTATTTACTGTGGCAATGACAGGTCATGCAGAGGATAAGGGGTTCAACTACCGCAACATGTAATAGTTCAATCGTTGTTGTCCTAATGCAATAAAAGAGAGCGGTGCGAGAGTGTGGGTTTGTATCGGAATGAACAAGGGGGTTTTGCTTTCCTGGCACTTCTGAAGATAGAATAGTTCTTCATCGGTGTCATCGAACTCATCATTGGTACGTCGTCTACTAAGAGGGGACAAATACCGGCAAACAAGGAAGAACACAATCAATGCAATGCACAATATGATGCATGATCATGACATTTTAATATGCTGTGCTTTGAGCTAATGCAACTAAAACCACATTAAATGAAGTTAGTTTGAATCAAGATTCAAATTCAAACTCCATATGTGATTTCTTAAATGCCATTTAATTGAATTGTCCTAAACAGCAGCTACAAGTTGTTCTAACATGCATGAAAATGGTACAGATGGATAGATTGGATTTTTCTGATCATTTTTCATATATAATTTATTTCATTTGGAGTTATAGATGAATTTCTATGAATTTTTGAAGTTTAAGTCATTTTCTGGAATTTCCTGAGTTTGTTTAATCCAGAAAATGATTTACTGCGTCAACCTGACATAATCATGACGTTAGTAGGTCAACGGGGCTAGTTCAGGTCAAACCTGACTTGTGGGGTCCACACGTTAGTGTCTCAGACTGGTTTGTGTGGCTGACACGCGGGCCAGGTCAATGGCCACGTCAGCGGAGTCAATGCTGACGGGTGGGTCCCACTGTTTATGAACTAATCTAAACAGAAAATAACACTAACCTAAACAGGTACGGGGGCCCACATGGCAGTGGCTCTAGGGGGTCAGTTAGGGCGTCATTAGTGGCTAATGACTTGCCATGGCAGCACTGCTAGCGATTAGTCACCGGCGACCTCCAGTCGCGGCGGAGCCTGCACGGCAGCCCACAGGGATGGCGAGGAGGGCACCAGGAGGAAGCCCGGGCCTGTGTGACGGCGGCGAGGTTAACGGTGGCCGGAGCTCTGTGATGTGTGCCGGTGGCGCTGTGGGGTGCAAGTGGGCAAGGGGAGGCGCTAGCGATGCTCAGCGCGGGGCTACAAACGTGTTAGGCAGCCACACAGGGGCTACAAGCGCGGGACTACAAACGTGTTAGGCAAACGCGTGGGGTAGAAGAGGGGTTTGAAGTAGGGGCTCACGTAGGGGGCGTTGACGGTTATAGCGGGCTCAGGGAGGCGCGGATGGCGGCGAATTGATGACGGCGACGCTCGGTGCAGGAGGTTGAAGATGGCCTCCAAGGCGGCGTCACGGGGCACCCGGTGATGTGTTGCTCGGCGAAGAGGATGAGGTGGTCGAGGTGGAGCTCTTGGACCTGTCGAGGGGGCGAAGGGGAGGCGGTGGCTGCTGCTATGGCGATGGGCTCTTCTCGGGAAGTGAGCAGAGAGGGGAGGGGAGAGAGCTGCGAGGAGGGGAAAGGTGAAGAGGGTCGAGGGCAGTGCATGGCAGCGTTGGAGGCGTCCAGGGTGTCGGCGGCAAGCAGGAGCTGGCGAGGCGCGTGCTCGCGAGCGGCGGCCACGCGCGCTGCGTCCTCCTGGCAAGAGGAGAACGATGACTGGCCACTGGGCCAGTCGGGCGGTTGGGCTGTCACAGTGCTGGGCCAGTTGGGCGCTAGGTGGGCTGCGCCAGGTAAGTTTCTTTCCTTTTTATGTTTTTTATTTTCATTTCCTCTGTTCTGATTTAGTTTAGCTACTAAATCATTTTATTAAATTCTATAGGTTATTATATGGCTTGCTAAAAACTATACAAAGCCACTCACAAACTTCCAGAATTATTCGAGTTATATTTAATATATATTAAATATAAATCCAAAGCAAATAATTATTGGATTAATTCAAATGGCCAAAATAAATGTTTCTGAGCTCCTAAAAATATTGGTTTGAATTTTACCCCTTGCCAATATTTCTATAGAATAACAGGAACATTTTATTGGACTCATTTGAGAAGATTTTAAAGTTGGTTATTTTTGAACTGATTTCTGAGGGTTTCAACAAACCTCAAGTCAACTTTCAGAAATTTTAGACATGATGCATGAGTGCAGTTGCAACTATTTCACTCAGGTATTCTAGGGCAATGACAACTCACCCCCACTAAACAAGAATCTCGTCCCGAGATTCAAGACTTGAAGTAAGAAGACAGAGGGGCACAAGACCAACACAATCTTCACGATCCAGGTTGCACCTCATAAGGTTGTTGATTCATTGCTTCAAACAGAATTTGACATCTTTGCTTTCGAGATCTTTGGCCAACATGATGATGACAAGGAAACTCTACAGGAATTGATCTTCTTAAAGATCGATCAACTCACGATCAACTCACAGAATGAGACATTGAACAACTCTTGAGCTAAGACACAAACACACATCAGAGATAATGGTAAGAACAAACGACGAGGTTTGATTTGGTCGGCAACAATTCCACGCTTAAGAAAATGGTAGATGGTTTCAAGATAGCGATGAAATAATTGCCATCATTCCATAATGGCGCACCTTACAGAAGGTGACTCCTAGAATATTCTTTGAAGTGGCAAAAAGAATTACTTTTGATTCATAGATCATATAAACTCTCTATGCCAGCCAAAGGCAAATTACAATCGATCGTTTGAACAAATTCGAAAGAATGGCATACTCAGTTTGGAAAGGAAACTAGAGTTATAAGACAACTCGACAAACGGAAGGCACATTCCAATTGATACTAAGGATATAACCTAGTGTCTGAGCATGCCCTCAAGAACTTGAGCATTTCCATATTCATCAGGGTCTTACCAACATCCATGCTGAGGATCCTGGCGACACATCATACTACCACGATGAATAGTGGTGGACGATGCAGATTCAAAGGAAGATAACACTTTCTCAGATTTCACCTTACACTACAAGAAATATGTCAACTTGTGACCTTGACTATTGGTCATTGAAAGGTCATTGTTTTTCATTTACAACCTTTTTATGACCAAAAACAGAAGGTCCAATGCTGGCGGTCGTAAACTGAAATTAACGACCTTCTCTGTGAGAAGGTCGTAGACGTTTACGACATAAACAAAAGGTTGTTGAACTCATGAACTTTTTTTTGGTCACTGGCTATCTGCCCAGGCCACATCGCATCTGACGTGGCAATCTGACATGGCAAAATTACGACCAATTGAAAAGGTTGTTACTTAGAATCAGCCCGGTCCATTTCGGTGCTTTAGATGGGCCGATCCCATTAATTCAGCCTTTTTAATATATATTTTTCTGTTATTTTCGCTAGCTACATGGGCCTGGCCCAGTAATTCGGCCTCTTTTATTTCTCTAAAATTTGACATTCAACTTCTTGTTGGGCCACGGCTTTTTACAGTCCAGTATTTTTTTGGCCCTCAACCTTTTATAGTCCTATTTTCTCTTTTTTTTGCCTCGGCCTTTTATAGTCTAGGTTTTTTGGCACTCAACCATTTCCTTTTAATTTAGGACTCGTCATTTTTAGTCAACTTCCAGTTCAAAAATAGGCTATAAAAGCAGAATATTTCTCAATACAGCCAAACTTGGTACATTACAATAATAGTACATAGTATCCAGTTTTCTAATACACAAAAAGATCAAACAATAACAAGCTCCAGTAGGTGCTCTTTGCTGGGACTTGTTGCAGCCGTCAGCATTTCAATGAACAAAGGACATCTACAGGTTAAAAATAGAACAATTAGGAACAAAATAAGAACAGAACATTCTGCATTTGGTGCGAAAATGGTTAGAGCAAAGAGGAGCTTCAGCAACAGAGCTGCAAATCTAGTATTCAGCTAAAATACAACTAAATATACAGTTAACTAGCTCCAGTGAGCTAAAACACATTGCTGGGTGTGGGTTTTCTTCAGGATTCTTCTTCCCAGAGCTCCTGTACACCCAACTTCTGAAGAATGAAGGCCAGCATCTGCAAATAATATATTACAAAAAGATAGAAACATAGTCAAGTGAATCCGTGAATATAAAATTCTCATAACGATGAGAATTTTCTGCAGAACTTTACATTTAACAGGAAACCATGCATATAACATTCTCATAACAGCAAAAAATGAGATGTATTTTGCAAGTGACAAGTACCAGCACAATACAAGTTAACAGAACAGATGAGTAGTACAAGCTATCAATGATTTTCCACTTTAGAACATGGCACATGCATCAAGTTTTATAGTCAGGAACAAAGAAGACAGTGTTGAAGGACCTGGGATACCAAATTGATCTTAGAAATGAAAATTGCAATAGGTACTAAATGTATATGGCTATACATAAACCAGTAGTAGTACTACTACTAGATGAAAAGATGTTGCATGGTAAATATCCAAAGTATACAACCAAGAATATAAGAATAAACTTGTTTCATTACATAGTACTGCTATGTAATTGAAATGCAAAAGATACATCTCCCATGTTCAGCAATCAGGATCAACCATGGAGTTTCTACTACTCCTACATCAGTAAGCTGATTATTTAAGATGCTAATGTTTACTTTTGAAGTACAATTATGGTTATCTCAAAGAATTTGTGCCTCATAAACATGCATGGAATTTCTATCTCAAAGAAGTATACATATTTATCTTGTCTAATTAGGCCAGCATCACAAAACGACCATGCAGAAATGTCAGGGCAACAGAGCAGCAAGGTATCATGCATACCAACACAGTAACACTTCAGATGTGTTAGACCAAAAGATGTGACCGACGATAGACTACACCAACACTAACTAGGTAACAGAATTACTTAAGACTGTAGATCAGGAATTCGCTAGGTAACAAAATTACTTGAGACTGTAGCTCAGGAATTCATTATCCACGCTAATATAAAGTTCACTCAAATGGAGCCTTGGAAACATCCTTTCCCAAGTAGTCAGATCCATATATCGTCCCTCAGTTCCAAAGCTTCATTAAGACCTACAGAAGAGGGAAGATTCAAACAATATTAGTTCAAAAAAATAATACAATAACACTCAGTAAATAATGATATAAATAAGAGTTTGTGCCTTCACTAGGCAGGAACTCAGGAACCCAAGAAAAATTTTAAGGTTGAAAAGGAGAGAGCGACGATAATAACAAAATAACTCACTAGTTGATGCATCGCTGGGAACAACAGCCATGGCAAAGGTTCCATCTAAGCAGCACACATCAACCTGATGCACAAAACCATGAGATTAGCCAAATAACTTGCCAAAATATTTTACACTTTGGCATTATGCAAACAAAGCATCACATATGAGCACAATTGCAACTAGGACACAGGCCATATTGTGACACCCCAAAATTTTAACCTTGTTTTGTTAATTAAAATTTTGCCAGGAAATTTAAACTTTTATTTTCTGGATTTTCCTTTGATTTCGGAGCCATTCTTTTCCTTATTATTATGGAGTTTTTACCTCAAGTGAAAAACTTTCCAAATATAGTGTTGGACTTGTTTACCCTCTCAAGAAAACTTTTCTTTTTATCTATGGGATTAATTATATAATTGTTTTTCCTGATCTTCATTTCTTTAAAAATGGTTTCCCATTGTTTTAGGGTCCCATTTGTACTACAACCCTTTTATAAATTCATCTAAAATTTCAACCAAAATTTGGAGATGTCATGTGATGTTTTTAAATCACTTTTATGCAATAATATATTTCATTCTTTGGATATTTTGGGCTCTACACCAAGTTTCCAAACCTGGTCCAGAGAGCAATTTTGCACTGCAACCTATTTAAATATTTCTTTAAAACCTCCACCAAAATTAGGGGATGTTAACAGGAGTATATTATGCAAATTTATGCAAAAACCCATTGATGTTCTTTGAAAATTTTGAGTGAATCAACCTCTTTTTCATTCTGGTCCAACTTGGTGATTTGTACTGCATCCCTATTAAATTTTGCTCTAGTGACCATGAGCTTTCTCCTGCTTGTAGTACACCATACAAAACCCTTAAGTCCAGGAGAGTGGACTCATTGGAGGAATTTAAATGCATGAAAACATGCCCTTTTCCTTCTGCCCAAAACTGTAGTTTTGCAAAAATTGCAGTAACAAGTTTATGCTTTTGGCAAACTAACCTCACCACCCTATGTATCATCTAAAGAGACCCCAATCTGGAAATTTGGGCCACCCCATGAGTTGCCTAGATGCCACTGGCATTCTGGCAAACACCTTGAGTGCATGGACAATTTGGCATGAATTTTTGGTATGCATTGTGAGCCTGAACCACTGACCCAGCAACCTTGTCCACTAAGCTCCTAGCTACTCCTAACCTAGGTCTGCTAATTGCCAGCCTCACCCAGGACCTGTGGCATGCATTGGCATTTCGTCGAGCAGCTAGCGTGCGTGCTCTGGGCGCGCAAAGAGCGCATGTTTTGCACGCGCGTGCACCGAGCCACCATGTCGCACTGCCGTCGCCCCGCGCTCGTTCTGGCCCTTCCCCGCTCGCAGCCAACACTCCCACCCCTTCCCTCGCCGCAGAGCCGCCCCTGGCGCCCTACAGCGCCGCCATCAGGTCGGCCATGGCGGCTAGCGGCTGGCCGCAGTGCGCCTCTGCCCCGGACGGCGCCGCCCGAACCACACCAGCGCGCCAGCTCGCTCGTGGAACAGTCCGACCTCATCCGCAAGGCTATCCTCTAGCGCACGTCGCCGCCACATCACACTGGACCTACAGAACGGCGGTCGCCGACGAGCTTATCCACGGCCGCCGCAAAACCGACCTCGTTGCACTATAAAAGGAAGCCCCCGAGCTCGCCTAAGCCCTCAGGAAGCCCCATGCCATCCTCCAAGTGCCCCCCATAGCCAGAGAACGACGGGAGGACGTCGTCTTCCCCACCTCCGACGGGTTCGACCGCTGCCATGCTCCGGTCCAATTCGTCGCGAGCAGACCCTCCCCCGCCTAGCCTAGCGGAGCTGCCCAGCCTCTCATATGCGATCAGGAACCACTGCAGCCCAGAACCCCAAAACCCACCCGAAGCCTCCTCCGCCGTGGAGCTCGCTGTCGGCGACTCCCTTCGCCCCCACCAACCCCTCGACCACCGGGAGGACCGTCCTGGCATGGCGGATCCATTCCTGCCCTCCGGAGCCCGCGAGGAGCCGCCGTTCACCGGCATTGATCACCGGAGTCCCGCCTCCGTTCGGGCAGAGGAAGAGGAGGGAGAGAGGACTGGTCAAACCTGACCAGTGGGCCCCGTGGACCCACTGTCAGTGACCCACGCACCCGTCCATGCTGGATAAGTGAAAGCGCAACCCCCCCCCCCAGTATGTCTCCCGGCTTCGAAAGAGTATTCCTCTTCGAAACGTTTTCTTTTCTGTTTTCCTTTTAAAAACAGATATTTGACTAAACTTTGACTAGCTATATCTTTTTAAATACAAATCCAAATGAATTGATTCTTTTTCTGTTGTTTCCCAAATATTGTCTAGTTTATTTTCATATCCATTTCAAAATTTTCCAAACAACCTTTTTGTACTGTTATTAAAGTATGTGTTAATTTAAATTTATTTAAAATAGGATTTTGGATGAGGAAGAAGGGAACTTTCAAAAGTTTTGGAATGCACACTGCCTCTCCACAACTTGAAGGCAAGCATTCTGAACCCTGGCATAATATATTTTGGGGATTGTTTGATACGGTTATAACCCCACCTCGACATGAAGCATTAGTTATTTTTTATGTGACGATATGATCATACGCTTTGAGTGCAAAAATGGAAATTTTTGCTGTTGGAAATGGACATACTTGTGATAGCAATCACCCTCATACGCCTCTCATGCCTACCAGGAAGGATCCGGGAACGTCTCTGTCTTGGGTAGACATGAGCTTGTCCCTCGTCGAGACGGGTATGACCGGTGGGGCAGGGGGAGGAATGATGATTGGTGGTTGTGTCTGATGGATGTGATATATTATCTTTGAGCTAATCATGCAGGAAATACTTAAGCCTCCTGAGTCGACCGTAGATCGAGTCTTGTTCCAGTAACCCCCATACTTGTTTTCGTGTTGCCCCTTGTCCCTGCCGTAGGTAGGGTACGGTTCAGTAAGTGTCAACCCCTGTCTTAGCACACACCGTATAGAGAGGCCATGGTGGAAGATACCGGCTGCATCCGGTAGGCATGCCACCTGGTCCGGGGGCACGGGTGTTTCCGGTTGGGACCGAGATGGGAGGCCACCCCTTAGAGCGCGCGATAGAAATTTGATCCCATGCTACGCGAGGTTGTAGCCTCCCCACTTAGAGTTTTGCTTAACAGGTGTCGTGGGTGATTCCAGACACGAGTAATGTTAAGCTGGTGTGTGCAAGTCAGGCGTGTTTTCGACTAAAAGACCGTAGACGGAATTAGTTCCGATTGACTAAAGAAATCCGTTACTCGTGGGTAAAGAGTACACCCTCTGCAGAGATATAATACCTATTCGAATAGTCGTGTCCATGGTTAAGGACTACAGTCTGGGATCGGTCAAGTGTCGGTCTTAGTGTCGGTCTTCGGAGGAGAAACTACTGAACCAGAACATTCATTATGACTTGTGATGTATGATGACTATGAGTATTATTATTATGGACTAACCATATATGTTATTTGAATTATTGAGTATCCCTGGGACGGTTCTACCTCCTGGATACTCACTGTGATTATATAAGCCCTTTATGTGGTGTCGCACAGATGCCCGACTATGGCATGCTTGTTATTTCATTTACTTATAAGCCCTTTATGTGGTGTCGCACAGACGCCCGACTGTGGCATGCTTGTTGTTCCCTTTATATATAAGCCCTTCCTGTGGTGTCGCTCAAACGCCCGACTGAGGCATGCTTCATATTATTATCCTTTCCAGGTGTCGCTTCAGACACCCGATCGGTGCATTTCATTTCTACTCCCTGATTGTTTACTCAAGTTTTATTTGAATGATCTGCTTGCGCGCATCATGAACCTTATTTCATAACTGACGAAGTGGTCATAGATTATTTCAAAACATGATTATCAATGGCTATATTATACCTGTGTCTTAATGTTTGCGAGTACATTCAAAGTACTCACTGGCTTGTCCCTGGCTATTGTCTTGGCCAGATTTCTTGCGTGGAGAGGAGCGTTGTGATGACAGCCCCAGAACCTACGCAATGGTGATAGCAGCCTCGCGAAGATAGGAGTTATCCTGGTCAGCTGTTTCTGTGGGAAATGGAGTCCCATAGACGCTGATGATCCGCAAACCGCTTCCGCCTTCAGCCACTACCAAACCATTTGTTGTACTCATAGGCCAGGATGGTCTAGTACTACGTATTTTGTATTTTAGCCTGGAGTTTCTGTAACAAGTTGGTGTCTCATCAGCTAACAGTAATCCTGGGGCTGGTGAGCACAAGGGCCGCTTTTGGGAAATTAATATCCTGAAAAACTGGTCCTAACACATATGGCTACATTTTAGCTATGTAAACACCAAGCACGACGACAACCATCTGCGGATACACTGTGAAAACCTACAATAGACACCTAGCAGGAAAAATAAATAAATTGTTGTACCCAGCATCTCACTGAACAAACCAGTTTGTGTCAATCTATCTAACATATGAAAAAAAACTGGCCAAGGGGGTACGAGCAAATGACATTTTACAACCTACCTGCGCACCCAAAACAACTTGGGACCAGAATGAGAGCCTGCACTCATTTACATTTTCATCACATTACTTGACACTACGTCATTCAGAAACAACCAGGGCAAGAAACCGTAATGACTACATAAACACTGGGCATAGAAATATGTCAACTTAGCAGCAGATATAGTGAGCACAGGAAGAGGGGGAGGGAGATGGAGGAGCTACCTGCCGCGGTCGCAATGGAAGCTGAGGAGCAGACCCCTCCTACCCCTCCCCCACGAGCAAAACAGGTCTGCTGGCTAGGCACACCCCTACTCCTCCGCCTCCTCGGGCAGGAGACCCCCTTCCCCTACTGCTGCTTGGCGCACCACATCACTAGTCACCTCCTCATGCAAGAAGTATACAATAAAAAGACAGACGGTCAGTGAGGTACATTTTCACAGCAACAGAAGCTTAAAATTAACAGAAATACACACATCAAATGAAGTCACTAAGATACTCACCACATGATCTCCTATAGCAGGCTCGCCTGGCCGCTCGGACATTATCCTCGATCTGCAAGGGCAAGAACAAGAGTAAGTTTTGGTCATGATAATAAGATGATGATATAAAAAAATGATCGACGACTCGTCATATGAACAGTGCATGCCTTGTTGTAATCAGGGGCGAGTTTGTGCCCTTGTTCTGGTTTTTAAGAAAGAAAGCAGTAAACCAGTGGTAAGAGTGAGTGGGGCTAAAGCTGGTCATTACTTAGGGTGCTGGAAGTCATGTCCTGCGCACAGCCAAACGATGTGACTCACAATTGTCTTATATATTTTCAGTCCTTTAATAGCTAATAGAGTTGGTGCTTTCACAATGGAAATCAGCATGCTGAATCTGACAATATAAAGGAAAATTCAGATAACATTATTCGCTTACAGCACTTGGCACAGGGACGGCTCTGATATGGACTCACAGAAGTGAGGGGGTTCATTATCCTTCTATCAGGCTTCATTGTCTGAACTCCCCTCCCTAACAAGACATGTAACACCACAAATGACAGTCACCGGTAAGCAACTGCACCCTTAGGCCTTACTTGCTTACTTTTCTGGTGGACCTTGAGCTTACATCAAATAATTTAGAAAGAAGACTGTTGAAGTGGGTAGTTACAATACTAAGCTACTGTCACAGACTACGGAATAGCTAACAGAGATCTGACCAGCGTAGGATAAGATAATTCAAGCCGAAAGTGTAGATAATGGATCGAATGACCGCAATCAAAGACTACAGTACTGAATTGAGTCAACCAGACATCCACGGAAGGAAAAAAAGTCGCTCGAGGACGCACCCTGGCCCGCGATTTGGGCTCTCGACGGGACCGCACGAACATGGCATGAACAGGGCGGCGGGGCCAGCCGCGCACCTGTGAGGTCTTGATGAAGAACTGCATCTTCCTGCTGCTCGTGCGTGCCGGAGTAGGCAAGATGGTCGCGTGAGAATGACGGAGCAAGAGGGAAAACAGATGAAAATGACCGGTGGGTGTCTACGGCTCGGGTCCGGAAGCCGGACCTCCATCGAGGTTGTGGCTCACCTCGGCGACGACGTCGGCAAGGCCGCCGGGGTGTGGGTCGGAGCGGAGGACCTCAGGCGTCCATGGAGACCTCCTTGCACAGAGAAGTACAGAGGGGATTGAGACTTGAGAGAAAAAAAGCGAGACACAAACAAAGGGAGAAAGAAGAGCGGGGGAACACGTCGACCTGCGGGACTTTTGTCGACGGCGGAGCTGCTCCGGCGAGGCGCGAGGCCGAGGCAGCAGAGACCGAGGCTGCATCGCGTTGGATCGCCCTCCCTCGGGTTCTTCTCTCCCTTCTGGTGAGGGAAGGGGAGGGGCGAGAGGAGGAGGGCATGGGGGAGGCCATGGATGACGGCGAGCTCCATCGGAGGGAGGCGGCCGCGGTGATCTGGAAGGGAGGAGGCGAGCTCTCGTTCGCGCTCTCTCCATCGGGTGAGACAGCAAGGAGACAGAAGGGGATCGATGGATGAATGTGGGGAAGAATGGAGGTGGGGGGTGGATGGAAAATGACCAGCTAGGGTTTGGGGGTTGGTGTGGAAGGGCTGAGGACAGCCGTTGGATCCGCGAGAATCCGACGGTGTTCCATGCATGATCCACGTGAGATGCCCACGGCCCAATCAGAATGCAGTACATGCATACAATGTTATGACCATCTAAATTGGTCATGGTTGACTAAAAAAACATGTTAAAATCATGTAATCTATTTTATGATCTCAGAAATTCAAAGGAATAAAAAACCTACTCATTGTGTTTGTTCGAAAAATCAATTTTCCATTTTCTGAGTGCCCAAAATGAGGTTTTTTGTGAAGGATCTACCATATATTTGTTGTAAAATTGGACCAAATCAATTTTTTAAAATACTAGGATATATTTATTGCATAACTGATCAGATGGTTGGGTGTCAAAAGTTTTGATCCACCTCTCGTGAAAAAGACAAATTTTCGCCAATTCAGCTGGAAGCGGGTCAAATTTGAACTGCAACTGCCTTATAGTTTGCTCTTTATTTTTTCCAAAAATCATTTCTATGTACATAAGTATCTATTTAATCAGAGAAACACCAATTTTTTTTTCAAGATTCAACCACTAGCTAGGAACGGCCAAGCCCGCGGTTTTGACCGCATTTTGAAACGGGCATAAAAGATTCAAAAAAAATCAAAAAATTGGAAAACCTTCGCATTGTTTCATTATATGTGACCAAGTTACCAGGAAAAATAATAAACTTGTAATACGATGATTATTTTAAAAAAGTGTTCTCAGAAATGAGCTATCATGTGTGAAGATTCATGGCTTTGAAGCCAAATGATCAATCTTATGGCCACATTCATGGCATAGTTTGTTCAAATGACCTCATATCGTGCACAAGAGTGCATCTTCGAATGACAAACAATGTTGCCTAAGGAAGTTTTCATTTTCTTTGGACGAAAAATTCATTTTCCATTTTTTCGAGTGCCCAAAATTAGTTTTTTTGTGAAGGACCTATAATATATTTGTTGCAAAACTGGACCTAATCAATTTTATAAAATACTAGGCTATATATAATGCACAATTTACCAAATGTTTGGGTGTCAAAAGTTTTGATCCACCTCTCGTGAAAAAGACAAATTTCCGCCAATTCAGTTGGAAGCGGGTCAAATTTGAACTGTAGCTGCCTTGTAGTTTGCTCTTTATTTTTTCCAAAAATCATTTCTAGGTACATAAGTATCTAATTAATCAGATAAACACCAAAAAAATTCAAGATTCAACCACTAGCTAAGAACGGTTATTCCCGCCATTTTGACCGCATTTTGAAACGGGCATAAAAAATTCAAAAAAATCAAAAAATTGGAAAACCTTCGTGTTGTGTCATTATATGTGGCCAAGTTTCCAGGAAAAATAATAAACTTGTAATACGGAAATTATTTTAAAAAAGTGTTCTTAGAAATGAGCTATCATGCGTGAAGATTCATGGCTTTCAAGCCAAATGATCAATCTTATGGCCACATGAATGGCATAGTTTGTTCAAATGATCTCATATTGTGCACAAGGGTTCATATTGAAATTCCAAACAATGTTGCCTAAGGGATTTTTCATTTTCTTTTTACGGAAAATTCATTTTCCATTTTCCGAGTGCCTGAAATGAGTTTTTTTTTGTGAAGGACCTACCATATATTTGTTGCAAAATCAGACCAAATAAATTTTCTAAAATACTAGGACATATTTAATGCACAATTGACCAAATGGTTGGGTGTCAAAAGTTTTGACCCACCTCTGGTAAAAAAAAAAAATTCCCCGCCGATTCAGCAGGAAGCGGGTCAAATTTGAACTGCAGCTGCCTCATAGTTTGCTATTTATTTTTTCCAAAAAAATTTCTAGTTACATAAGTACCTATTTAATCAGAAATACATGGTTTGGTGGCGATATGTTGAGGTTTGGACGGTGGTCGAGGGCCCCAACTCTAGAGCGCGTAAACTCGCATGCCCGCCGCATGGTCACCGCGTGACCGTGGCGTTGCGATGTGTTCTGGGCGGCCTAGGCATGTCTAGTGGGTTGGGGACTCCCCAGATAGGTGCTAGGAAGAAAATCACAACATAAGATTCTCACGAGGAGACCGATCGATGCTCAAACATGAATAAGCAGCCAAGTGTTTGATTAGCGGTACGGGAAATGCACATGGCTAATGGGCGTGAGTTTTGGCTGAGGATGATCAGTTACTAAGAAGACCCTCTTCACAAAATTTCAGCTCAAAAGGAGGATCCTAGGTGGTACTTGCTTTGCAAAGTACCACACTGGATATAAATACAAATGTTGAAGCTGGGCTCAAAATAATGAATGAATTGAGCTGGAATTTGGTGGTGGATGGTTATTTGGGCATAGGAAAGCACTGTAGAAAATGGATACCATTTGGACATGCCAAAGTGGTACTTCCTTCACAAAGTGTTTTTTTGAAAAGAATAGGAAAATGAATATTTTTGAATTATTTTTGAATTAGGCAAGGAAGGTTTTTTACATATTTGACGAAGATATGACCCAAAGAATTTATGAGATTTTTTTTGGGAATTTTGGGAATGACAGAAATATAGGTTGCTTCACAACCTAGGGAAAAAACTGCCACATGGACATGACACATAGGCAAAACTGATGAGGTGGCACCTAGTCATAGCAACCCACCACAATTTACAAGGTTATGACCATCTATATTGGTCATGATCAGCTAGAAATAAGGCAGCGGACCAGTGCTATCTTCTTTATGACCATTTCGTGTAAGGAAATTATGACCTTTCTGACCAAAATGGTCGTTATAGTTTAGGGTTTGGAGCCCCCGAATAGCTTTTGACCAATTGGTCTCAAATGGTCATAGATCTATGACCAATTCTTCAAGGGTCACTGACAGAAGGTCACTATTTGACATATTTCTTGTAGTGTTAGCGAGGCCAAGGGAAAAAAATCTGGATGATCGACCGAGAGACATTTAGCTATCCGCTTCTAATGTTCTCCTTGATGTGCTAGCGTAACCCATTTATTGATATGGTTTTGTATCTAGAACATCAAGTAAAAGGTCGCACTTCGGGAGCACAAGAATCCATAAGGAACAATTACGGAGGTAAATCCTAAGAAATCCATATGGGAGGTGGCCAACTTCCTCAATCAGGATACTACAATAATAGGTCTTCCGTCTGGGTGTCTTGGCCACGACATCCACTTTATCGGGTTACAGAGAGACCATTATTATAGTTCTTGGAAACATTCCAACCATTGAGATTCAGATCTGGTTGGGGTCAGGACATTCCATACTGATCAAGTCTAGAAAAAAATGAAAGTTTGCAACACAAATTGACTAGATGATGTTGCGAGATTCTTGGGAGATGAACTACGATAGTAAGCTCCAAAACATGAGCGGGTTCTGCTACTCGCATGTGAACATGCTGTCCCAGACAAGCATGACCACATAGTTATCTTCTAATAAAATACTACCGAGTTCAGGTGGGGAACCATCATCGAGGATATCGAAGTCTTATGCACGTAAATTAGACTTCTTTACCTAGAACAAGTCAATCAGTGGCTTGGTGTGCTACGGAATTCATATGGAGTGGAGGTAATTAATCGACCAAACCATAGTATACTTTGCACATGCATGACTGACTTGGGCCGATTCCAAAGGAAGCAAAACTAACTTTCTCAAATTCACGGGGGCAGCTTGCATCAAATGCACATGAATGAGAGGAAGTCACTTCTTTCATCCAAACATATACTTCATGAACGGGGCATGAAGAAAATGCTTACACAAGTTTCCAACACCAGCTGGATGTTCAACACGAATCATGGAGGAAACAAAATGCTGCTGATGGGCTCAACAGCAACTCATCAGAATTTCCATATCACTGGACTTCCACCACTATGTGAACAATGTGATGGTATTGGTCAGACCAAAAGACGTAATGGTGTATGCTCGAGGAATCAACCACGAGTAAGACAACATTATGAATATCGTTGGTTCTAACTCGATTTGACAATGGACACTCAAATCAAGGTTTGGGCAAGACGATAGGTTCAACAACTAATCATGAGGACCAATCAATGAAGAAATCATCTTTCTACAACAAACACACAAACACAAGATATCCCTTTGGAAATGAACTAAGTTAGACAAGCTTTTATCTTCCAACTCTCCAAGTAGTTATTTAGCTTGACCATCTAGCTCAGGGGTATCCAACACAGATCATTGGAGAAGGGGTGGTTTACAGGAAACCAACTTGATCACGAACTCAACATAGCGGTCAGGTGACAACCTGGTAACACTTCCGAGAAGATATTCGGAAAATCATGAACCACCGATATGTTACTAAAGAGGGACAACCCAAAGGAACATATGATTTTCTGAGTTGTGGATGCATGGTTTAGCATGTCGAACGAAGTTCAACAGGTTTCTTCCGGATAACCCATGCAGAAAGGTAAGACTGGCAGATTCACAATTCTTGAATGGAGAACCCATTAAGAGCACTCTTATTGTGATCTTTTGGTTCAAAGAGCTTCTACCATATTGGTTCATGGTATTGGAAGAAGGATATACCACGGACATCGAGGACTATCGCAAATATTACTAATATCTTAAGGGAACTAGTAAATACTAACAACATGAAGTAGGGTGAATCTCGGGTTCAAAACCCAGGAGTAGAATACCTACTAACTAAATGGCATCACGGGATGCTTTCGAGAATGATGGCCAGAATCATCACATTGGGAACACAAAACATGGCTAGATTACCTGGTGATCCTCTAAGACACCTAGGGTCATAATAATAGCTCCAACATATATGTCGAGGCAACAGAGTACCTCAACTCACTGGTTAGTGTGCTTATTCTGACCAAAAGGACATGGGGAACGGGAGGAAGGATTTGCAAATGCATCAGATTGTTTAGACACCTGGGATGACTCGGACAGCATAACGGGTGTAAATGCTCGAAAAAGATTTGAGACATCCTGCAAAATAGTGGCATAACCACTCAATCATCACAATATCAAGGTTCCGAGACCAGCTATGAACATACGGAAGTAGTAGGAACTTAACTGAGGCTTGAAACCAACAATCCTATAAGTCTACGGATTAGTAACACATGATCCTGATAGAAAGATGACAAGCCTAGTTCTTAATCCCCGTAGAAGAGAAGAGGTTGACTCAGATCAGAAGGGCATAAGGAAAAGGAGTAAAAGGAGACTTATGTTCCCTTCCATAATCAATTCCCTTACATAACTAAAGAATTTCTAGACTCAACTTCGACCAGTTTGGCTTGGTAATCCTACAGGCAGTGAGGCTCTGATACCAAAGCTGTCAGGACCCCGACTCAATGCCACACGGACCTAGCATGTAACACCTCATATCACTTTGCGGCCTCACCCATGGTATTCCCACGGGTGTCGCCTTACCAAGCCCGGGATCATTTGCGCATTTTGGCTCACGTATATGATAGTGTCGCTAGCATCCATATGACAAAGAACCCGGGCCGACATGGCTAGTCGTGAACCCAATGTGGCGCTAGCTTACAGGGACAGGCATACATGACCCAACAACGAACGTGTCGGTCATCAGCGAGTGTATTCGGGCTGTAGCAGCTGGGCCAGCATGACACCGGAGAATCCGGGCTGTAGCAGGCTAACAGGACTCTGGTAGTCACCGTGTGACATTTACCCGAAGGGACAGACACTGGAACGAAGAAGGACACATGCCGGCCAGCCTAAGTGTTCCGGAGCAGTAGCAAGCTATGAAGGCTCAGTGGAAGCACTAGGAGAAATTTCCCGGTAAGAGAGGCTACCAAGGATAAACAACTAGATAGTCAGATCCCACACATACCAAGCATTTCAATAAAATACACACAATATACTCGATATGTGTAAATACAACATGGCATCACAACATGACTCTACAACTCAAGTATTTTATTCAATAGGCTCCGAGGAGCGAGGTATTACAAACATGATCTCATGACCCAACATTCAGAGCACACAAGTCAAAGCACAAGCGGAAGCTTAGCATGTCTGAGTACAGACATCTATAAATGAAAAAGGCTGAGAAAAAGCCTGACTATCTACCAGATCCTGCCGAGGGCACAAGATCGTAGCTGAGGTAACAAGCTAAACGTCGAAGTCCTTACAAACGTGAGATGGAATTACTAGTGAGATGGAATTCTCTCTACAAAAACATAAAGTAGGCAAACGTGAGTACAAATGTACCCAGCAAGACTTACATCAGAACTAACTACATATGCATCATTGTCAACAAAGGGGGTGGTGGGATTTAACTGCAGCAAGCCATCTTTGACTCGGTGGCTATCGTGAACTACAACTGCAAGTAACTCTTTTGAGGTGGCGCAAATGAGTCCAATTATTCACCATATCAATACACCACTATGGATCCGCTCCCGTCTTCCTACGAGAACGCCATCCATAACACTCACGCTTATCTTGCACATTTTAGAGTATCCACTTTCATTTGTCTATGAACTGTATAGGCAACACAGAGGTCCTTTACCGCGGACACGGCTATTCTATTAGATCATATTAACCCTACAGGGGTGTACTTCTTCACACACGCTCTCGCCACTTACCGCCATGTACACGTCATGTATCTCGGCAACCTTCAAGCGGAAGCCTCGCGAGGGTGTCGGCCACGACCTGACTAATCACGCAAGACTCTAGTCCAAGTTTATCGCCTATTCGGGTTCCATCCGCAAGGAGATCCGGCCAGGGTGTCGCTCACGGCCCCAAAAGATCTGTACAGGGTTCCAAGCCCACCAAACGGGCGGCGCTTGGCGTACCCGGCCACGGTGCGTAGTCTGACCCAATCCCACCTATACCTGGTGCCACTTGGTAGACTACTAACACAACCTACAAACACCAGAAACTAGTTGCAACTCCTGGACAAAGATCAGGCTGATTCATAAGTCAAGAGGGGTCGAGTTACCAGAACCCAATGTGTGGTAGTAACTGTTCATGGATCACAAACACAGAACTCAGTTCCTGAGGACGACTTTAATGAGACAACCCACCATGTACTCCTACATGGCCTCTCACCGCTTGTAACGCCCCGAGACCATTGCGCCAGGTGTCTTCCAGTTATTCGCCGTAGTTGCCATGTCTTTTTATTGCGTGTTGCATTTTGCCATGTCATCATCTGCATTTCATCTGCATGTTTTAAAAACTTGCATCCGTTCGGGTTTCCCCAGTTCTCTCCGTTGTCCGTTCTGAGCAAAGACACACTCGCACGCGCCCGTGGCACCCCCCAAGTTCTTGTTTTGTGAGCCGCCGAAAAACATTCTCGGAATGTACCGAGATTTGCCGAGTGGCCTTGGTATATCACCGGTAGAACGCCCGTCAAATTTCGTTCCATTTTGAGGTCGTTTGATGCCCCAACGGTTAACCGAGTTATCAAAACCCCCTTCTCTTTGCAGCCCAGCACCTCTTCACACAGCCCACCTAACACATTTAACTCCCATCCATGCTCTCCGCCATTCGATCACGATCGTGTGGGCGAAAACTGCTCCTCATTTGGACTCTCCTAGCTCCCCCTAGCTATAAATAAGCCCCCACATCCGAATTTCGCGGATGAACCCTAGTCTTCTTCCTACTCCGCCGCGGGACGTGTCCGCCCGCGCCGGACGCGTCCACCGGCCGCGTCACCTCAACGAATGAGGGCGCGCCACGTTTCCTCCACCGCCGCCCGAGCGAACCGCGGGGCGCCACACCACCCGGCGCCCGAGCCCACATCGCCGCCTCCCCGCTGGCCCGCCGAGGCCCGGGGCGGGCCCTCCCCGGCCCGCGCGTCCGTCCGCTGTCGCCCGCTAGGTCCGCGCCCGCGCCTCCCGCTCCCGATCTGGAACAGCCAGGGGCCGAGTCCCGCTCGAGCGCCGCCGCCTCGTCTCCTCCCCGACCTCCCTCGCGCGCCTCCCCACCGGCGAGCGACGCCACCACCAGCCACCACGACCACCAGGCTAGGCCCTCGCGCCTCTCCTTGTCCCGTTCTTCTTGCTCTCTCCCTCACCTACGATCTCTCTCTCTCTCTCTGGAACCTCGCAGGAGCATAATGGACGACCCAGATCTCCACGCTCGTGCCGCCCCAAGCCTCCTCTCTGCCAAAAATGGATCCGCCGTGGCCAACTCTATCGGAATCCGGCCGGGCCCCGCCGGATCGGGCCGTCCCCTCACCCCCATGTCGCCAGAACTGCCGCTGCCATGGCCTGCTTCTTCCTCCAGCAACCTGGATCCTGTTTTCGCACTGGTAGTTATTTCACTAAGTCCCAGATTGTCAACACCATGTGCATCTGTTCGTCATGCCATAACTTCTTGTGTGCTGCTCCGTTTTGTGCGTGTAATATATCAAAATGTTCACTGGGAGATGCTCTTCATTCCATTCCATTGTGCCATGCTTGTTTGAATCCATCTTGATTCCCTAATCATTGTTGCACGAGTGCTATATGATGTTAACCTGCTGAAGCTGTTATAACTTGTTGTTTTGTCTTTTTCGTTGCATTTTGTGTGTGCATCCTACGAGTTTGATGTCTACATGAGTTTTGAGATACATCATGCCATCTTTACAGAGGTGAAATCCATGTATTTTTGTGTGCCTTTGGTGAGTGCATCAAGCTCGTGAAGTAGCGTACTTGTTGTTAATATTTTGCTAGGCTGAAACTGCTATATCATGATGCTATGTAAATCTGCTACTACAAGTCATTCTATGCATAATCTGGAGATGTTCACTAAGAATGTTTTGTTACACATGTCATGCTCTATCCATTTATGCCCTTGGTTTCATCTTTAGCCTGCTGTAGATTCTTGTTATCATGCTCCAAAATTGCTAAATAATGTTGCTGTCAGCCTGTTAACATTAAGTTCACTTTTGCCATGAGGTTTGCTAGTGATCCATGCACCCTATGAACTTGCTCTTGCCATGTGTAGCTTCATAATTATGTCTTCTTATGGTTGGTTGAATTCACATGCCATGATATGCTCTGTGGAGAGTGGTACAAGCTCACCAACATGCCTACGTATCGCTGTTCCTGCCATGTACTGTTATTCTGAATCTGTCATATCATTTGCCATGTTTGCATGGACTCTACCATGTTTTCTGTTGATCTTTGGAATATGTTCAGAAGGGGGTTTTGTTCTTTGTCTTTAGTGTAAGCATGCCATGCCTTTGTTTTCCATGATAAGTTCTTGTAGCATGTTATTTGATAACTCTAAACATTGCAACCTGATGTTATTTCTGCCATGTCAAGTGATTTCTAAGTCTGTGAAACTGTTATTATTTGCAATCTTGCCATGTCCTTTTGAGCATGTTCTAGTGATTTCTAGAGATAGCTCAGTGTTCATGTTTTGTCATGCTTTACCTGTACATCATGTCCATGCCTTTTGTTTTCATGTTTGGATGTTGTAGCATATTTCCATGATGCTTGCAAGATGCCTAGTTGCTGTTTTGGACAGATTGCTGTTATAAATTGTTTCATGTGTATGTGTTGCACCGTTGCTTCGTTTGGAGTGTGCTCGATATGAAACTTGCTTAGTTTTGCATGAGGTTTCATATTACCTTGTTGCATTCATGTTTTTGAGTGTGTTTTCTTGATGTTTGTATGCCTTTTGCATCAATGCCATGGTTAACTTGTTTTGCTCATATCTTCTTGGTCGTAGCTCCGAACTAAATGAACTTTATATGTAAGTTGACTAGAATTTCGTGTAGATCATCTAGGTCCATCGTAACTTGCTGTTTAACAACTTTAACATAAGGTTTATTCAGATCTGGACCAATTTCGAAATTTGCATAAGAGGACTTACTGGAATAGTTATATGTTGTTTCCGGCCTCATTTAAACTTGCTTTGATGTGTTGCTCTCGTATGCATCATCTCTTGACATGAGTAGCTTCATATAGCCTTGTCATGCATCATACTTTATTGTGCATCATGCCTTGCTTATGTGTTGTGTGTTTACCATGTTGTTTGCTTCTTTCTGTTGTGCTTCTTCTCAATAGTTCCTGTTTCGTTGCGATTGTGAGGATTCGTTTGAGTACGCTTGGTTCATCTTCGTGGCTTCATCTTCTTCATGGACTCGTTCTTCTTCCTAGCGGGATTTCAGGCAAGATGACCGTCACCCTGGATCTCACTACTATCATTGCTATGCTAGTTGCTTCGTTCTATCGCTTTGCTGCGCTACCTATCACTTGTTCATCATGCCTCCCAAATTGCGATGTCAGCCTCTAACCTTTTGACCCTTCCTAGCAAACCGTTGCTTGGCTATGTTACCCCTTTGCTCAGCCCCTCTTATAGCATTGTTAGTTGCAGGTGAAGTCGAAGATTGCTCCATGATGGACAGGATTATGTTGGGATATCACAATATATCTTATTTAGCTAATGCATCTATATACTTGGTAAAGGGTGGAAGGCTCGGCCTTATGCCTGGTGTTTTTTTCCACTCTTACCACCCTAGTTTCCGTCATACCGGTGTTATGTTCCTTGATTTTGCGTTCCTTACGCGGTTGGGTGATTTATGGGACCCCCTTGACAGTTTGCTTTGAATAAAACTCCTCCAGCAAGGCCCAACCTTGGTTTTACCATTTGCCTACCTAAGCCTTTTTCCCTTGGGTTTCCGGCTTTTTCCCTTGGGTTTCCGGAGCAAGAGGGTCATCTTTATTTACCCCCCCCCCCCCCCCCCCCCCACTTGCAGCGCCACCTCGGGGAAACTTGAGGATTGGTTTTAGCTGTACGTACTGTTCATCTCGTGTGCCCTGAGAATGAGGTACATGCGACTCCTATCGGGATTTGTCGGCACATCGGGCGGCTTTGCTGGTCTTGTTTTACCATTGTCGAAATGTCTTGTAAACCGGGATTCCGAGACTGATCGGGTCTTCCTGGGAGAAGGAATATCCTTCGTTGACCATGAGAGCTTGTGATGGGCTAACTTGGGACACCCCTGCAGGGTATAAACTTTTGACAGCCTTTCCCACGGTTATGTGGCAGATGGGAATTTGTTAATATCCGGTTGTAGAGAACTTGACACTAGACGCAATTAAAACGCATCAACCGCGTGTGTAACCATGATGGTCTCTTTTCGGCGGAGTCCGGGAAGTGAACATGGTCTTTGTGTTATGATTGTGCGTAAGTAGTTTCAGGATCACATCTTGATCACTTCTAGCTTCTCGACCGTTCCGTTGCTTCTCTTCTCCCTCTTATTCGCGTATGTTGGCCACCATATATGCTTAGTTGCCGCTGCAACCTCACCACTTATCCTTTCCATACCCATTAAGCTTTGCTAGTCTTGATACCCATGGTAATGGGATTGTTGAGTCCTCGTGGCTCACAGATTACTACAACAACAGTTGCAGGTGCAGGTTGTGCGATGATCATGACGCGAGAGCGATGCTTGCTTGTTTTGGAGTTCTTCTTCTGCTTCTTCTTCGATTAGGGGATAGGTTCCTGGACGGCAGCCTGGGGTAGCAGGGTGGATGTCGTTTAGTTTCTGTTTGTGTTTCATCCGTAGTCGAATGTTGAACTTTTGTATGATGTATTGATGTATTCTTGCAGCATTTGTATGCTTTGTACGTATCCCCATCTATTATGTAATGTCGATTTAATGATATCCACCTTGCAAAAGCGTCTCGGATATGCGCTTCTATCCTTAGTGGGACCTTCGAGTTCCTTTAGGATAGGGTCGCACATTGGGCGTGACACCGCTTCCTTTACCAAATCATGTTCACACACTTAGCTCTCAATAGTAGGACATGTTTCACAACATTCCAATTCATCCCCGATGAATCAGACCTGACACAACTCTAAGCAATAGCAGGCATGACAAACAAGCATGAATGAGTAGGCACATCAGGGCTCAAACAACTCCTACTCATGCTAGTGGGTTTCATCTATTTACTGTGGCAATGACAGGTCATACAGAGGATAAGGGGTTCAACTACCGCAACATGTAATAGTTGAATCGTTGTTGTCCTAATGCAACAAATGAGAGCGGAGCGAGAGAGTGGGTTTGTATCGGAATGAACAAGGGGGTTTTGCTTGCCTGGCACTTCTGAAGATAGTACAGTTCTTCATCGGTGTCATCGAACTCATCGTCGGAACGTCTTCTACTGAGAGGGGACAAATACCGGCAAACAAGGAAGAATACAATCAATGCAATGCACAATATGATGCATGATCATGACATGTTAATATGTTGTGCTTTGAGCTAATGCAACTAAAACCAGATTAAATGAAGTTAGTTGGAATCAAAGATTCAAATTCAAACTCCATATGTGATTTCTTAAATGCCATTTAATTGAATTGTCTTAAACAGCAGCTACAAGTTGTTCTAACATGCATGAAAATGGTACAAATGGATAGACTGGATTTTTCTGATCACTTTTCATATATAATTTATTTCATTTGGAGTTATAGATGAATTTCTATGAATTTTTGAAGTTTAAGTCATTTTCTGGAATTTCCTGAGTTTGTTTAATCCAGAAAATGATTTACTGCGTCATCCTGACATCATCATGACGTCAGTAGGTCAACGGGGCTAGTTTAGGTCAAAACTGACTTGTGGGGTCCGCACGTTAGTGTGTCAGACTGGTTTGTGTGGCTAACAGGCGGGCCAGGTCAATGGCCACGTCAGCGGAGTCAATGTTGACAGGTGGGTCCCGCTGTTTATGAACTAATCTAAACAGAAAATAAAACTAACTAAACAGGTACGGGGCCCCACATGGCAGTGGCTCTAGGGAGTTAGTTAGGGCGTCATTAGTGGCTAATGACTTGCCATGTCAGCACTGCCGGCGACCTCAAGTCGCGGCGGAGCCCGCACGGCAGCCCACGGGGATGGCGAGCGAGGGCACCAGGAGGAAGCCCAGGCCCGTACGCGTCTAGGGGAGGCCGTGGAGCCGTCAGGGATGGCCTGTTGCGACGACGGCAGCGGAGAGGTTAGCGGCGGTCGGAGCTCGGTGATGTGCGCGGGTGGCACTACGGGGTGCAAGTGGGCAAGGGGAGGCGCTAGCGAGGCTCAGCACGAGGCTACAAACGTGTTAGGCACCACGGGATGACCAAATGGTCGCCGGAGCAATGCCGGCGACAAGCTCGAGCGGAGGCGAGCTTCGGCCATGGTGGAACTACGGCCTAAAGGGTCAAACGCGTGGGGTAGAAGAGGAGTTCGAAGCAGGGGCTCACGTAGGGGTCGTTGACGGGCTCAGCGGGCTCGGGGAGGCACGGACGGCGGCGAATCGACGACGGCGATGCTCAGTGCAAGAGGTTGAAGATGGCCTCCAACTCGGCGTAACGGGGCACCAGGCAATGTGTTTCTCGGTGAAGAGGAAGAGGTGGTCGAGGTGGAGCTCGTGAACCTGTCGAGGGGCCGAAGGGGAGCCGGTGGCTGCGGCTATGGAGAATGGCGGCGACGGGCTCTGCTCGGGAAGTGACCAGAGAGGGGAGGGGATAGAGCTTCGAGGAGGGGAAAGGTGCAGAGGGTCGAGGGGAGTGCATGGCAGCGTCGGAGGCATCCATGGCATCGGCGGCAAGCAGGAGGTGGCGAGGCGCGTGCTCACGAGAGGCGGCCACGCGCGCTGCGTCCTCCTTGCAAGAGGAGAACGATGACTGGACACTAGGCCAGTCGGGCCGGTTGGGCTGTCATAGTGCTGGGCTGGTTGGGCTCTAGGTGGGCTGCGCTAGGTAAGTTCCTTTCCTTTTTCTGTTTTTATTTCATTTCATCTGTTCTGATTTAGTTTAGCCACTAAATCATTTTAATAAATTCTGTAGGTTATTATATGGCTTGTGAAAATATATATAAAGCCACTCACAAACTTCCAGAATTATTGGAGTTATATTTAATATATATTAAATATAAATCCAAAGCAAATAATTATTGGATTAATTCAAATGGCCAAAATAAATGTTTCAGAGCTCCTAAAAATATTGGTTTTAATTTTACCTCTTGCAAATATTTCTATAGAATAACAGGAACATTTTCTTGATCTCTTTTGAGAAGATTTTAAAGTTGGTTATTTTTGAACTGATTTCCGAGGGTTTCAACAAACCTCAATTCAACTTTCAGAAATTTTAGACATGATGCATGAGTGCAGTTGCAACTATTTCACTCAGGTATTCTAGGGCTGTGACACGCTCCACGTCTTCTTCCTTCTCTGGCAACATGCCTTGCGTCAGGTCTGCCTTGAATTCCTTGATCCAACACCCCTCCTAAGGCTCGAGCACTAGGAGCAGGCGTGCTCCCGAGGTCGGGCCGTAGGCGGGGGCTCCCAAGGCTGGTGGCTGGGGGAGTTCCTCATGAGGTGGCGCCGGTTCCGCAGGTGAAGGTGCTGCTAAAGGCTTGAAGAGCTGTTCCTCAAAGATGCCAGGTTCTTGGGGTAGCCGCTTGGATGCTCTCTTGGCAATGTCATCGGCCTCCTTGTTGGTGCCACGAGGCATAAGCAGTATCTCCAGGCCCAGGAACTGCTTCTCCATTTCGCGTACCTCCGCGAGGTATGCCTCCATGTGTTCGTCCTTCAGCTCGTACACCTTGTTGGAGAAGTTGACGAGGAGGCGTTTCACCCCCAGGGCCACCGCAGCCCTGAGGTCGGCGATGAGGCCTTCATACTCTGCGATGTTGTTGGAGACCTTCTCGCCCCACTGGAAGCAGCGCTGCACGGCATAATAAAGCTTGTCCTGAGTGGGTGAAATGAGCACGGCTTCGGCCTCCGTGCCCTACCGTGCGAACACACCATCGAAGTACATGACCCAGCCATCTGGCGCTTTGCTCCCTAGCGAGAGGGACCGGTCTCACCCACTTCGAGTTCCGGGGTGTCGCTCCATTCGGCCACAAAGTCGGCGAGTGCAGCCCCCTTGATGACCCTGGTTGTGCAGAACTCCAAGTCAAACGCTTGCAACTCGATGTTCCATTCTGCAACCCTTCCCGCAGCATTGGGGCTCCTGAGTACTCTCCCCAACGGGTAAGCTGAGATGACCTTGATGGGTTGACTCTGGAAGTAGTGGCGCAGCTTACGCGAGGCTACCAGGAGCGTGAGCAGGAGCTTCTGAGGCATGGGGGTCGTGCTCTCGCATCCTGTAGCACTATGCTGACGAAGTACACCGGGTGCTCGACGAGGGCGGGAGAGCCGGTGGAGTCTATGGCTCTTGGGGGCTGAGGTGTTTCCTGTGGATCTCCAGCTTCGGGAGCCTGATGACATGCCGGGGCGGCCGGCGCCTCAAGAGCATCGCCTTGGTGTTGTGCTACCTCGTCCGCCTTGGTGACTTCACTTGATGGGCCCTTGACCTGATGCTCTTCTCTGAGGGCCACCAGTGCCATGTTGGCGGAGTGGGGTGTGGCAGATAGGTATAGTACCAAGGGCTCGAAAGGACGAGGTGCCACCATCACCAGCAGGCTGGTCAAGTATCTCTTGAGGGCTTGAAACGCTTGGTCAGCTTCCAGGGTCCACTCAAATGGGCCTTTCTTCTCCATCAGCTTGAAGAATGGCAGGGCGTGTTCTCCCAACATAGAGATGAAGCGCCCCAGCGAAGTCACGCAGCCGGCAAGCTGTTGCATCTCTTTGAGGGTGTGTAGTGGGCTCATGTCTTCGATCGCCTTGACCTTCTTCGGGTTGGCCTCGATCCCCCTGTGGGACACGAGGAAGCCCAGCAACTTGCCGGAAGGGACACCAAACACACACTTCTCCAGGTTGAGCCGCAAGTCCACCTAGCACAGACTCACGAAGGTCTCCTCTAGGTCTTGAATCAAAGTTCTCGCCTTCCGAGATTTCACCACAATGTTGTCGACGTAGGCCTCTGCGTTTTTCCTGAGCTGCCGCCCCAAGGCAATGTGCATCAGCCGCTGAAAGGTTGCCCCTGCGTTGCGCAATCGGAATGGCATGCAAGTGTAGAAGCATACCCCACACGGGGTTAAGAAGGCCGTCTTCTCCACATCTTCTACCGCCATCTTGATCTGGTGGTAGCCTGAGAACGCATCTAGGAAACATAGCAGGTAGCACTTGGCGGTGGAGTCGATGATTTGGTCGATGCGCGGCAGCGGGAATGAGTCTTGAGGGGAGGCCTTGTTGAGGTTGGTGAAATCGACGCACATGCGCTCCTTTCCTCCTTTCTTCGGCACGACGACGGGGTTCGCGAGCCATTCTGGGTACCGAACCTCGCGAATGACGCATGCTGCATCTAGCTTGCGAGTTTCCTGGACGATGAACGACTGCTTCTTCGTGGACTGTCATCGCGCCCTCTGCTTCATAGGGCGCACGTTGGGGCATTCCTTCAGATGATGCTCAATCACTTCTCTTGGGACCCCAACTAGCTGCTTGGGCTCCCAGGCGAACACCTCCTTGTTGGTTCGGACGAAGTCCACCAACTTCCTTTCTTGATCTGGGGCTAGGTTGGCGCCTATGGTAAAGGTGGCGCCCGAGGCCCCATCCTCGTCGACCGGTATCTGCTTCATCTTGGCCTGGCCTTGAGTGAATTGCTGCTTCTTCTTGGTCGGCGCAGCCCCCTTGGCCCAAGGCGTGGCCTTGTCGGCCGGGCAAGCTGCCGCCGTGGCCCTAAAAGCGAGTTTGAGGGCAGCGAAGGCTTCCTTGGTGTCCCCGGCCACCATGAGGACGCTCTTGCTTCCAGGCATCTTCATGAGGTTGTAGGCGGGATGAGTAGCTGCCATAAACTGGGCAAGCGCTGGGTACCCGAGGATGGCGTTGTATGGTAAGTCGATGCAGGCGATGTCGAAGTCGATTAGCTCGGTGCGGTAGTTGTCAGGGGTACCGAAGGTCACGGGGAGACGGATCTGCCCCAGGGTGTTGGAGGAGCCGCCGCTGACCCCAGAGAAGGGCTTGCTGGGACGTTGCCGCTCAAGCGGTACGGGAAGGAGGCTAAAAGCCTCCACAGAGAGCATGTTGAGGTCGGCGCCGCCGTCGATGAGGGTCTTGGTAACGGCTACGCTGCAGATGGTGGGCGCGCAAAGCATCGGGAGCACGCCTAAGCCGACGGTCGTGATTGGGTGACCCCCTGAGTCAAAGGTCGGGTCGGCCTTGGGCGCCGCCCAACCCTGGGAGCCCCCTGCGGCGTGGAGGCGGTGCCGATCTGGCGAAAGAACGGCTTGGCATGACGGTCCGAGGGCGGCGCCTGCGAGCCGCCGAGGAGAGCCGCGAAGAAAGCCGATGAAGAGGTCGCACAGCTCCCCCAGGAGGCCACAGAAGATCCCGGCAGATGGAGGAGCCAGGCGCGTGGCACGGCAGCGAGGGCCATGGGGAGCCAGTTGGCCATGACCTTGTTGTCGCCCCCGGTCTCTAGAACGGCCTCCTCGTACACCAGGAAGGAGGCCGCCGAATCCGTCGCACCATCGTAGCGGGGCGGCATCTTCGGCTTGAACTTGTGCGGCCACCGCACCCACCGGAGGGAGGGGGTGAAGGCCCGGAGCCCCACGGTGCTGCTGAGGGCGCCCGTCGATCCAGTTGGAGAAGCGGTTGCGTCCATGCGAGCCGGTCGGAGAAGCGAAGCCGTCGGGGGGGGCGAAACTTTGGTGCACCCCTACCTGGCGCGCCAAATGTCGGATTTCTGGTTCCGGCAAAACCGTTGAGGTTCAAACACTGGGGTGCGCTCGAAGATCTCTCTGCCCTCTAGCTCGCTTGCATCATGATCTCACGGCCTAGCTCGATGAACCCAAAGAACAAAGGGACACAAGATTTATACTGGTTCGGGCCACTGTTGTTGTGTAATACCCTACTCTAGTGTGGTGTGGTGGATTGCCTCTTGGGCTGAGGATGAACAGTTACAAGGGAAGAACAGCCTCGCAAGGAGAGGTGTTCTTGTGCTTGGTGAGGTTGTGTAAGGCTATGGATGGAGTGGCTCTGATCCCAAATGAGTTGCCTTCTACGGTGGTAGCTAGTCCTATTTATAGAGGCCTTGGTCCTCTTCCCCAATATTGAGCGGGATGGGATGCCACAACGGCCAATTTGAAGGGGGACAGCTAGTACAAGCTATCCTGACTAAAGGTGGTCTTCGCCTGCCAAAGGCTCTGGTGATGACGCCGTCATGGGCTCCACGGTGACCTCCGTCTTGCCGTCCTTCTAGCCGTGGTATCGTTGCACCGATATGGAAACCTTTGCCTGATGCCTCGGGACTCCTCGCCTGTGCTTTCCCCTTTAGCACCAAAGAGGAAGCGAGGACATTGTGTGTCCTGGCGCCCGCCTGGCCTTGTGCGTCATGGCTTACATCACGGGAACCTTGCGAGGTTCCCCTTGCGTTGATCTCTCCACCACTCGTGTGCCATCCTGGTGAGGCTGCCCCCGAGGTGGTCTTGCGTCATCCGCCTCGTGAGCTTGGCGCCTCGCGAGGGTCTTGAGTGTTTGCTGGTGAAGATGGGCCAAACAGGGCTGCTGGCGAAGCCACACCGTTGGCCACAGGCAGGCAAGTCTGAGGAACCCCTTTCCCAGAACACCGACAGATAATCATTCTCCTCCGAGTTGTCGTGTATGGCCTGTTCATCAGGGTTAACTTGCTCATTTTCCCGTTCCTCTTGTCCGGAAGTTGCCTCAACAGGGTCTTCATTGTCTTCGGCATCGTCTAGAGTATTATTTTCTCCGGTGCCGGTATTGCTGTCTTTTGCACGACGTGACTTAGAGCGGCGCCGCTGACGCTGGCATTTGGGCTTTTTCTCAGGAGGTTTACCCTCGATTGGATCTTCTTTGTCATCGTCGTTAGTTTCTTTAGGTGTATCCACCATGTACACATCATACGAAGAAGTGGTCATCTAGCGTCCGGTAAACAACGGGTTTTGGCCCTGCTCCTCATCGGCATCGTCGTCCATACCGTCGATGTCTTCGGAGCCATAATCGAGCATGTCAGTTAAGTCCTCGACAGTGGCTATGAAGTGGGTGGCGGGTGGGAAGCGAAATTCTCCGTCATCAGCCTCCAGTTCAAACCGGATATAATTCGGTTGTGAGTCCCCCGTTAAGGATAGAGTTTTTAATGAGATTAGCACGTCGCCTAAAGGCGAGTGCCGGAAGATGTGCGCGGAGCTGAATTCGACAATCGATGACTGATGAAGCTCGATGCACGTGGACGCACATGGTTCAGAACCTGTGGCCGGAAACGAGTGCTAGGTTCCGGTGACACAGATGTCACCCGAGGTTAAGTCTGTGTGCGGCTCTGACGCTGCGGAGTCTGCGTCTTCCGTGTCGAGGTTGAGCTTCCCGTCCTCAGACGGTGCGATCTGCTCCGGATCAAAGGCCAGAGCAGTCACAGGTGCTATCTCCTAGGTATGGTCCGATGACAGATTTAAGTCATGTTCATCGAGGTTACAGGGAGCGGCTGCCGCGGTCTCGAATCCGTCGAAGACCAAGTCTCCATGTATATCCGCGACGTAGTTCAAGCTTCCAAATCTAACCTGATGGTCAGGGGCATAGCTGTCGATCTGCTCTAGATGGCCAAGCGAGTTGGCCCGCAGTGCGAAGCCTCTGAATATGAAGATCCGTTCGGGGGGTGGAGATTTCCCCTTGGACAACATCGTTGTAGACGATTGAAGGAGCCATCAAACCTTTTGGGAACGGCACAGTGGAACTCTCAATGAAAGCACCAATGCCGGTGTCAAAACCGGCGGATCTCGGGTAGGGGGTCCCGAACTGTGCGTCTAAGGTTGATGGTAACAGGAGACAGGGGACACAATGTTTACCCAAGCTCGGGCCCTCTCTATGGAAGTAATACCCTACTTCCTTCTTTATTGATCTTGATGAATATAAGTGTTACAAGAGTTGATCTACCACGAGATTGTAATGGCTAAAACCCTAGAAGTATAGCTTGTATGACTATCGCCACCATTCGGACTAAGCCCTCCGGTTTATATAGACACCGGAGGGGATTACGGTTGTACAAAGTAGGTTACAGAGAAACGAATCTTCATATTTGGACGCCAAGATTGCCTTCCACGCCAAGGAGAGTCCCATCCGGACACGGGAGAGAGTCTTTGGCCTTGTATCTTCACAACCCATTAGTCCGGCCCATGTCCAACAGGTCGGACGCCCGAGGACCCCTTAGTCCAGGACTCCCTCAACGGGAAGCAGGAGCACGCGGCACGACCGGCGCTGGTTTGGGCGGCTGGAGCAACAAGACCAGAGGTTGAAGAAGCACTACCACCATTGGATGGACATCGTACGGTCACTGGAGCTAGAATCGTTCATATTGACTAAGTTGACACAACCCTCCATCCCCGTCAGCTTAGTAGGCCCACAAGTCAGCCTCCCACTATGGTGGGTCCCAGCTAGCAGGGGATATTCATTTTTTGTGTGCGTAATAAGGAGGCACTTCCTTGCGTGTGAAGATATAGCTGGTCGGTCCGACCTGTCAGCGGGGGAATGTTTTTTTCACAAAATACGGAGGCCCTGATGGTGAGTCCCAGCTATCAGGTGGAGGAATCATTATTTTGCGTGTAATAAGGAGGCATTTCCTTGCATGCGGCTGTGGACCCAGCTGTCAGCCTCTCCACGCACAGTCTACTTCCGATGGATGTCTTTCGTTGACCATGTTGACTACTCTGCGCCGAGAACATCCAAGGTGGTGGACGACGGCGAGGCCCCGGACAGCAATGAGCCGGAGATGGGAAGACGCGGGAGTAGAGTCGCAGACGCAGAGGTGTAACGAGGGTTAACTGGTTCTGGTGCAGTGTGGTTCGGCAGTTAGTGGAGAAGAATAGGAGGTGTGGAGGGGAGGAGGGATGGCCTGGCCAACGGTGGGGTAGCGCTTCACAGCGAAGCGTGCTAAGCAGAGCTGCTAGCAGGAGGAGGTGGGAGCAGGTGGTCCCGGCAGCGCTGGAGGAAGAAGACGAGAGATTGAAGATGGATGTCGGTCGTTGGATGTAAATCCAATGGCTAACAATGTCAGAATCATTTTTTGACTAAGTTGACAACGACTTGCGTTGGCTTCAACCTAGTGGCCCACATTTCAGCCTCAAAAAATGTGGCACGTATTCAACCCATTTTTTTAGAATTTACAGTCAATTTTATCTTTTTTTTAGAATTACAGTCCATTTGCTGGGCTGGGTGAACGATAATGGAGCGTCCATGCGGCCCATTTAATTTTTTCCTAAAAAATTACAAGCCATTTGCACTTTCTCGAAATACACGATTTTGTTGGGCTGATTCTAATTATAATGTTTCACTGGGCGCATCAATGTTATCAGAAAATAAACAGGGGCTGAGCATTTTGTTATAAATATATTTAAATAATAAGTGATTTATCATTATATTGGTCCTTAAATCTTACCAAGCTTTTGTACACAATCACCAGGATTTTCGTTGCCAAAAAATCCAGGATTTTATTGTTAAGAAATTATTTTTTAAGTTAATAAGATGTGGCATATTGTTTTCTTAAATATGTAAGTATCTGTTAAATATATGATGACAATAACAATAATATATAATAACATATAAAATAATTTAAATATATATAATATAGTTAGAACGGAAACATAGGTTGGACCAGGCGTTCCTATTCTTATATAAAAAATAGAACAGACCTCTGGGTTTTCTTCAAAAAAATACATAAATTGGGCTACCGATGTTTCAGGAAAAATAAAACCTCGGATGGGAGGTCCATAGGCCGTTCGATACATTATGTCCCTCAAAAAAATACAAACCGACATGTCATGGGTTGCACATGTTAAAAAAGGCATCCTGGACGGGGCAGCCCAAAAACCCAGCTGATACTTGTTGCCCCAGTGGATAAAAAATGATACCTGCCAGCTCCCGGCTTCGTTGTGAATTTATCTCCTATAGTAACTATGTTGAAGCACCTAAAAAATGTAACTATGTTGAGAAACCCGTGGCAGCACAGCCGGACACGGGAGGCAGGAGCAGGCGGCACGGCCGACACTTGTTTGGGCGGCTGGAGCAAGAAGACCAGAGGTTGAAGACGCACTACGACTGTTGGATGGACATTGTACGGTCACTGGAGCTAGAATCGTTCATATTGACTAAGTTGACAAAGCCCTCCGTCCCCGTCATCTTAGTAGGCCCACAAGTCAGCCTCCCACTATGGTGGGTCCCAGCTAGCAGGGGGTATTCATTTTTTTGTGCGTAATAACGAGGCACTTCCTTGCATGCAAAGATATAGCTGATGGGTCCGACCTTTCAGTGGGGGAAAGTTTTTTTCGTGAAATACAGAGGCCCTTCCGGTCGGTCCCAGCTGTCAGGTGGAGGAATCATTATTTTGCACGTAATAAGGAGGCATTTCCTTGCGTGCGGCCATGGACCCAGCTATCAGCCTCTCCACGTACTGTCCACTTCCGATGCATGTCGTTCATTGACCACGTTGACCACGCTGCGCCGAGAGCACCAGGGCGGTTGACGAAGGCGAGGCCTAGGAAGGGAACGACACGGAGCCAGGGAAAACTCGGTAGTTGTTTCCCATGCGCAGGGGAGTGCGAGGGTTTACTGGTTCGTCTGCCGTTGCCGGAGAATCACAGCACGTGTGGGTGATTAGAGGGATGGCTAGGCCAGCGATGGGACAAGGATGGGGCGGTGAGGCCTGTGCGACAGCATAGCCGGCCGCGAGAGGAGGGAGCAGGCAGTCCCGTCGGCGCTTGTTTGAGCGGCTGGAGCAGGAAGAGCAGAGATTGAAGAAGCACGACGGCCATTGGATGGACATCCAACAGTCACTACTCTCGTGTGTTGACTAAGTTGACACGGCATTGCGTGTGCGTTAACCTTATTTTTTAGGAAATCATACGCGTCAACCTGTAGTAGGTGCACAAGTCAGCCTCAAATCTGTGGAAAACAACATACAACCCATCTACCATTATTTCTAATGATTTACAGCTCATTTGCCAATTCATAAGATTTTTTTTGGAGCCCATCTTCTTTTTGGTAGCATTACACCCCATATTGTGGCCACGGTTAAAAATTATACAAAATTTTGCATGTTTCGGTGCGATCAACTGTTTTTAATCCCGAAATATCGAGTCACATTCAAACTGTTTGGAAAAACAATTTATATAAATATAAAATCCAAATAATTGTCCAGGGATAAAAATCAATGGAATTTAAAATCTCTTAATTAAAAAAATGAAACTAATTCCCGGTTTGATGCATTTTAAAAATGTACAACCCAGTTCTGGGAAAATTGATTGAAACTCTCTCCTCGTCTTGAAAGAATTGCAGCCCAGTAGGGCTGATAAAGCAAGTAGGCCTCGTTTGGGTATTTCTTTTAAAAAATAGAACTGGGCTAGCCATTTTCAGCAAGAAAAAAACACAACTGGGCTCATAATGTGGTAAACATAAATAAAACCCTGGCTAGACGGGCCACAGCCCCCGCACAGCCCCGTTGTTACCCTGACTCATCGCTAAAAATAGTATAAATAACAACTGCTTGTTCCTCAAAGAAAAAGTAAATAACAACTGCATGACCTGCTGGGTCCCTGGCGTCAGCCGCTCATTGTGTAATTCTCTCGTTTATTGACTACGTTGACAATGGCATGAGCCCCAGATGTCCAACCATTAGGATTTAGGAGGAACCATTTTTTGGGGCTTGTAATAACGAAGCACTTGCTTGCGTACTACCATGACGTTGGCGGGTCCCTATTGTCATCCTCTCCACATACAGTCATATCCTGGTTCCTCTCGGTTGTTGACCGTGTTGACAATGCAAGAGGGCGGCGCACCGCGCATGGCGAGCGAACCAAGGCCGAGGACGACGGCTAGGCCTTGGACAGAACGAACAGGAGCCGTGGAAGTTGCGCCGGTCCAGTCACAGGCGGAGGGGAGTACGAGGGTTGACTGGTTCGGGTGCGGGTGCGTGTTGGGGCTGACGTCGCCGGAGAATAACAGGACATGTGGGGGAATAGAGGGAGGGACTGGCCAATGTTGGAGGGTACGGTAGGGCGGCGGAGGCGCAGCCAGCCATGGGAGGTAGGAGCAGGCAGAGCCGACGGTGTGGTTTGGTTTGGGCGGCTGGAGGAAGAAGACCAGAGATAGAAGATACACAACAGATGTTCGATGTCAATCCAACGGCTGGTAGGAAGAAACATTTGTTGATTAGCTAGTAAGTCGACACCACCTTGGATAGGCCATTTCCTCGTGGGTCCCAAATGTCAGAATCCAAATCTGTCACGGTCATGCAGCCTTTCCTATGAAAATTTACAGCCCATTTGGTGTGCTAGTTCGAAATAAGTTTGTGGGTGCTGATGGGGGCTAATCACTTGGCTTCTATAATGCATAGTGAGCTCAAGCAGCTGCCGAGAGCGATGTTATTTCCCTTGGTTGGGATTTGTTACAATATTTCACTCTAAATTAAACGAATGGCAAGCTACTTGGCTTGTTTCAAAGAAAATATGACAGTCACACCGAGTTGAAAAGGGCAAGAACATCTAACTCCAGCTTACAAACTGTAAAAAAGCATGAGGGTTAATTGTTCATCTGGTCTAGACAAAACACATGTTGAAAAGGACAACAACATCTAACTCCAGCACTGTTTTCGGCAGTCACAGTCAAATGGATCGGTCAGGTCCATCGAATGAACATCCTGGGTCGTAAAATTTACTGGATTATGACCATAATATGTTGTAAATAGAAGCCCGGCATGTTCAGAAGCTCTTTTGCCCACCTGAAACTCCTTTTTTTGCTC
Source organism: Triticum urartu (assembly GCF_003073215.2). NCBI lineage: Eukaryota > Viridiplantae > Streptophyta > Magnoliopsida > Poales > Poaceae > Triticum > Triticum urartu. Next base: position 174,957,979 of record NC_053027.1, read on the forward strand.
TTCGACATACCCATCCGTCAAAACCATGCTGCTGATAAACTTAAGCCTGATGGACAATAGTAACCTCGCATTCAGCTGGTAGAATGTGACAAAATCTAGTGTTTGCATGGTTGGCTACATATCATTCTAGTGTTATTGTCTTCAATCGAATGTCATGAGAAGTGAGAAAATCCCGGTGCTTAGAAATCCACCGATTGGTTATAACTTTCTTACCCCGTCCTGTTGCCTAAATAGACATGAAGATTGAAAACAGTTAAGGTCTAAAAAAAGAGTGTGGAAAGAGCAACAACTGAACGGTTTATTCTAGTACATTATATGCGGGCTTCCAATGCGTGTGAAATTATCACCTTTATATACAACTTCTCTAGACATGGAAAGCATTGCAGCAAGCGAATAATCTTGTTCAGATCAAAACTATTCATTTGGATATATAAGATCTTGACAGAATCCAGCACCATTCATATGCTATCCATGGAGAAACTCTTCATTGAGCATAGAACATAATATTAGTACAAAATGTGTACTCTGAGATGATATATAACTTATGCGCAGAAATTTAAAATGCAGCTTATGGTAACAAGTGTAGATGATAATATAAAGTACCTGAAGAACTGTGGAGCCAGAGCACAGAGATCATGTATTACACCTAAGGTCTCCAGTTTAGGCGCAGAGAGGGCAGTTATTTGGGACGGTGAATAACTAGAATCAAGGATCAACCTTTGAAGTGAAGGGGCATCTTGGATGATGAGATGCCTTCCGTCAAAAGAAATTCCAATTCTTACAAGGTTAGGCGACTTTATTTGGAGACCACCGATTCTAACTGTGAAAACAAGCACCAAGCACTCCAGGGCAGGGCAGCTGGAGTGGATGATGTTGTGCAATGAGGCCTCCGATATACGAACCCGCACAAGTGAAAGTTTCTTGAGAAATGTGAGTCGAAGGTTTAGTATCAGATTGTCTGGTAGGTCGCACAACGCAAAGGTGGCGGTCTGGAGAGAGGAGGAAAACCACGAGATGGACATCGGTGCTGAGGGCATAGGTAGATGGCGTTTGGTAACTGGTAGGTGATTTCCAGGGGAATAGTAGAACTCAAGCAGGTGTAGTTCTGTGAATTCAGGGGATTTCAGCCAGGCGTCCACCATGCAGGGCATGGTATGCTTGCTCAGGTAGCATGATGGGATGCAGAGACTTTGAATGGAGCCCTGGTGGGAGGAGATGATGGCTCTGAGGATCTCAAAATCATTGAAGAGAGATAGCTGACGACAGTCGAGATTAAGGCGGTGCGCCATAGAGGGCGCCACCGAATTGAGAGGACTTGGGTGTGGCAGCAATCCTTGGTGGGGAGAAGCAAGATGATCTCCCCAAGGACGGTGTCTGGGAGATCGCCGATGCGGTTCACCCGAGATTCTACGGGTTCTTGAGATCCGGTGGGGGAGGGGTCTCCGCTTCTCCCCGTGCTGCCGGGTGCGGGATCTACAACTGGCGTCGCCGCTGGCGGGAGCCTCATATTCTTGGCACTAGGGTCAGCCGACTCCATTTTCCTCAAGGGCGCCGCGTCGCACTCACGGATTTGAGCAGAGTAACAAGTGACGAGGCTAGTTGTAGTGCGAGTGAAGAAGAAGGGGACCTAGGGTTTCTCTGTAGTAGTGAGAAAGAAGGGGAGTTGTGGTTTTCTGTAGGAGTGAGGTGAGGAATTTGGGGGTACCTATCGTGGAATTGTCACGTCAGATGTCCTAGTGGGAGGACTTAGTCATGGAGCCATCGCGACGAGATTAGCTTAAAGGGGTTAAACCAGACAATGGACAGGGAGAGTTTATATTGGTTCGGCCCCTTGTGGTGAAGGTAAAAGCCTACGATCCAGTGGTGGTGGAATTGATGGGGTTTCGATGACCAGGGAGAGAATCCGCTTTGCTTGGCTCTCGAGTTGTTGTTTCTTGTCCTTGAACCGCCGCCGGGTCGTCCCTTTATATACACAGGTTGACGCCTGGTGGTTTACAGAATCCTGGCTGACTCGTACACGTGTCCGGCTCAGTTTCTACTCTTTCCTACCTTACAACACAAGTTACACATCATATGGTGGTTTATGTCTATGGGCCCTAATCCGCTTTTTGGGCCTGGGCCTCTAAATCTCTTTAGTAAAGCACCATACTCCTTGTCTTCATGGGCTTCAATATGGATAACTCATTACGGGTATAACCCGGCCCCACCTAGGCGGTTTATACTCAGTAGTTATATCCCCAACATTAGGCCCCAGATTGATTTGAACCTGTTCATGTCAATCTTCAACACTTAGGAAAATTCCTTCTTCAACACCTTCGCGTGAAACTTGTAATCCGCCATGACGTCATCTTCAAAGATTATAGTAACCCGCCATGACGTCACCTGCTTATTAAAAAACGATACATACCTCCCCCTTTATTAATGAGCTTTCGAAAATCAAGGCGACAACTCTGTCACATATCCATTTTTTGGGCTCCTCGATTCTCGTGACTGTCGCTTATCCCTTCGCCTTATAAATAACGCCGAGGGTCATTTTTACCTTTCCCCCTCGTGCCTCTTCACTTCTTCTTCCTCCTCGCGTCGACCTAACCTTCAAGCTCAGCCGCCGCCGCCGCGTCTTTGTCCTCGACCTCAACTCCGGCCGCTGCATCACCCTGAGCTTACCAGAGAATCGCGGCGCCTCTCCGCTGCCCCCGTGACACCGGTAAGTGCTCTTTCCTTCCCCCCTAGATCTGTCATTAGGGTTTCTATAGCCATCGGTGTTCATCAGTGTTCGTCATTGTTCGTTTCTGCGCAACAGTTCTTGATCTAAACCTTGATATTTATCCTGTAAAGAGATAGCCATGATCCTTCCTTTCCATTAGTGCATCTCATTTAAGTAGAAAACCCCATCTGGATCCTTCAACTGTTCCAATGCCAGAACATTTAACCCTGAATATTTTTCCATTTTATGACACACGGTAGATCCTGATTTGTAATTTCAATTTGTGAATCATGTTTTTCATCACTTAGTTATTTCCGATGTCTTCCTTCCATACCAATGTAGGCAGTTTAACTTTTAGAAAATTATAACCCGCCAGGTAGCATTAGCCCTCTCTTAAACCGCCAATTCGTCATTTTATAACCCTGCCAATGTCAGAATCCGGTTTAACATGTATATATACCTCAACGTCTTCTCCCTCTGACCTTGCGACACATTATACTTGTCAGTCATGAATCTTAAACCGGCATTGATCTTTTTCCAGCTTTTCATTGAAATGGCCAAACAATTCTATGCTTGCAACTGGGTTCCTTCTCGGGTTACGAAGGAACAGTTGAACGGGTGCGTTGTAACCGGTGCTTTAGCTAGTAAAGAAATCATCCACTAGAGAGTCCCCGGTCCAGAAAATCCTCCCGAGCCCAAGGATGGATAGGTGATTGCGTTTGCTGATCATCTGAGTCGAGGGTTTAGCCCTCCCGGATCAAAATTATTTCGTGACGTGCTTGCTAGCTTCCAACTCCTCCCTCAAGATATTGGACCGAACTCCATGTCCAACATTTGCAATTTTCAAGTGTTTTAAGAGGCTTATCTGCAAGAAGAACCTATTGTCGAATTATTCAGAGACTTCTTTTACTTAAACCGTCGTACTGAATTTTCAGATGGGCCCAACACTAAACTTGGTGGAGTTTCAACTCAGAAAAGGAAAGATGTCAACTTCCCTCACGCCAAGCATCATAGCCACCCCAAAGACTGGAATCAGACTTCGTTTTATTGTCGAAACACAGATCCAGCCGACGAAAATCCTCTGTCGGGTTATCATGCTCACCGGCTTACCAATACACATCCAGTTCCCCAACGACTCACTACAAAGGAACGAGCTAAGTATGCACCAAAGCTTTCAAAGCTCCGAGCCTTTATGGCGAACGGTTTAACTGGTGTCGACTTTGTCCGTTGTTGGGTCTCTTGGAGTATCTTGCCCTTAAGCCGTCGCCCCGGTTTAATGTGCCAGTACACAGGAAATGTCAAAGATCCTCAGCGGCATATTGATATTCAGCTAACTGATGAGGAGATTACTGAATCTGTCAAGAAGATGCTGGATGAGCCGGTATCTGAATGCAGCAAGATAGGGCTTAGTCCTTTCTGTGTTTCCAGTAAACCGCCAGCTGTAAGAATTGCATCATTCTTGTTTTAATCCAGCCCCTCTTAAATATTTCTTTATAACTTGTTGTCCATCTTTGCAGGGTGATGATCTGTTTTGGAGGAGGAAGCCACAGGATAAACCGGCGAAAACACCTCGCGCTAAGACCAAAGTTACAAAGAAACCTGTGAAGAAGAAAACTGTCGAGTCCCCTGACCTGCCCAATGATGAAGAGCTTGATGGTCCAAAGTCAGAGGTAGAACTTGATTCTCTTGGTTCTTTTTTCATACACCTCATTAACAATGATCATTATCAGGATGATGCGGAGGCTAGTTGTGCTGGTGATGTGGAGGTAATTACTCTTTCTTATAACTCAGACCCTCTGCCAACATCGAAAACCCGTCAAGCAGTCTGGAAAGTAAGACGTTCACACCCTCTAGCTTATTTGGATCCGCACTTTCTTTTGAAGACACAGCAGCATGCAGCTCGCTGCACAACCCGGCATAGCAGCCAAGTGGTTACTTCCTCCGGTTTACCGAACACTCCGGTTCGTAAACGCCGCCAAGAGGTCTCTTGTACTTCTGATACACCTTGTCCCAGGGCAGGTTATTTCCAATATCCTCTTAATCCTTCTAACTCAAATTACCAGGGAACCTCCCATTCATCTTCTGGCGAATCAACAGGGACGAAACTTCCAACCCTCAAAATGGTTCCTGGGTGAGCAGATTTTGCTAATCCCTCATACCTTTATATTTTTTATCCTTGCACTGTTCTGATGCATACTTATTACTTTCCAGGGCCAAAGTCAGAGCCAGCAAGAAGGCCAAAGTGAACAAACCGGCTGAAGACCCCAATCGGGATGAAACGGAAAAAAACTCCTGAACCGTCACATCCAGATGTTGACAATATTCTTGATGGCCCGTCATTGCCGGATCAAGTAATTGAAGCTGAGCACATGGATATTGATCCATCGGCTCATGCTGATGATCCGCCAAGCCCGGCTAAAGGTGCTGATGATGATGTTGTTCTTACTGACCTTGGTTACACCTCCCTTTGCAATCCTATCGCTTTATCAAAGCATAGTACCAAGGAAGAACTTTCTGCTATGGACAAGGGCAAGTGGAAAACAAATTTATCAAGCTATGCCCACCTCAACGCCCAAGACATTCATTCTGGATTCTTAAACCGCCTATACACCAGCCGCGACTATGAAGCCGGTTTAGTGGGCCTGATGAAGGAGCGGTATGAGGTAAATATCACTCACTCCGCATAAGCTTTCTTTTCCTTGTGACCGGTTTAGATTATCAATTCCCACTACTTGGGAAAACCCTAGCAGTAGCGCTGGTTTTGTGCTCACTAGTAGCGCAGGTAGGCGCACTACTAATAAGGCGCTACAGCTATTGCTTAGCAGTAACACGTGCCCGCATGCGCTACTGCTAGGACAAATAGCTGCAGCGCTTGTTCACTCCCACGCTACTACTAATGTAACTAATGGCAGCGTGTTTTCTCTCCATCGCTACTAGTATTCTTTTTTATTTTTTTATTTTTAGTGTATTTATGCGCCATCGTACAAATATTGGTACAATACCAGTTATGAGGTTTACATCATTATGTCCATAACAGTGTGTCAAATGAAGGTGGATTAGGTTCAAGTGGAGGCAATATGTGGTGCATGTCAAAAGTATACTACTAATCCAAAGTTGATCTAGTTTGGACTAGTAGTACTTTCGATGTGCACCACATGTTGCCTCCACTTGAATCTAATCCGCCAACATAAGTTATTTAATCATCATCATAGTCATTACCACCAAGAGTATTTATTTAATCACCACTAACACTAGCTAATAATAATCATCAGTCATTACCACCAACACTAGCTATTTTATCATCATAGTAATAGTGTAGCACATCATCATCCTCAAACTCATTTCTAGCTAGCTAATCACTCCTGCTGCTCTCTCTTAGGTAACATAACATAAAACATGTGTAGCTCTCCTCCTTGATCAAGTTGGAGCATGCAGATGAACCTGTCTCCTAATCGTGGGTAGCGCATCTGTTTGCTGCCCCCTAGTACTTCTCTGCGCTCCCCCATCACATATTTGGTCCAGTCTTGCACTATTAAGCATCCGTCGCTAATCTTGAATGCACTAAAGTAATCTGTAGGATATCTTGGCCATAAGTTAATAATACTCATGGTACCTTTAGTCTCGATCCCATAAGGCACAACATTCATCGGGAGTCCCTGTTGAAGAACATTGTATGGTAACATACTTAGCAATGAAGTTTAGCTTCAAAAATAACGTATGGAAAAGATGCACTGAGGATAAATAGTAAAAATCTTACCATCCTTCCTAAATAGATGTGACCGTAGTTCATTATGAACACTATTGGTCGCATGTTTTCAGTACTAACATTTCTAAATGCAGGAAGAAAATTTTTCTTGACAGTATCAAGATCCGCAAGACATGAAACATAATGACTTAGCTCCTCACAATTGAGTTCAGCCCCGGGACAGTAGTAGGTCCTGTCTACCAAGCCCTGGACATGTTTGCTTGCATCGAAATAAGCTGGCAATACAAATTAGTTGTCAACTATTTTTGAATAAACAATATCAAAGAAATAAATATGGTTGAGAAACTTACATAATGGTATAACTAGAGGCGTCTGCACGTCGACCCAGATGTCGGTATTACCTTCAATATCATCTTCCGGACGAATATCAAAGGTGATAACCATATCAGGCTCAAATGCATAAGTCTTGCATAGTGCTCTCCATGTTTTGCATCCAAAATAGGTGTAGTCGTCTGAATTGTATAATTTTGCGTGGAAAATATAACCATGCTCGATCTTCAAGTAAACTTTCTTTACCTCCATAGTATGATTGAAACCTATCTTATCCAATACAAAAACTCTTGCATGGCAGGGGATACGCTAGTAGAATAGTAAAAAAATATAAGTTGAAGCAAATGAAGCAGATGTCATGCTTAATTACGAAAAAAGACTTATCATTGTGACTTACTGTATCCACTTCGAAGTTCTCGTCCAGCTTGATGCTGAAGCGCCTATCATCATCTAGGAAGATTCCGTCGCACAGGCCGCGCTCGTCTTCGCAGTATTTGCAAATACCGAAATCCTTTCGTCGTCAGACATTTCCTATGTTCATAGTTAAAACATTAATTGAAAATCGATCGAAGACAACTACCAGGATACTCAACACATAAATCCGGGGCACTCGATATTTCCTACATATTCTGGCACAAGTTGTGCCAAAATTCACGGAAAAATCCAGCATGACCTTTATTAAATAGGACATATCGAGCGCCTGAAATTTGCCGGAACGGAAATGAATCAACACTCCGCCAAAACATAGGCCACTCGGAGGTGTAACCTGCAAACATGACCGGCCACTTGGATATTGAGCAACACAAGATATACATTTCAAAATATCTTAGAGGACTCAAATTAGCATGCATTCAATAAGCAAAAGTAAATCATCTCTTGCGTCCGTACATCGTCGAATATTATCACTAATACATCCCGAATAGTGTCATACATATAACATCACTAATGCAACTAAAACCCTAGCACACGACGGGTATCGGCGCGGGCGGTGGACACCCACAGAGAAGGAATCATCACGAGATCATAGCTCCAGTGAGATCCCTAGAGAACCTGCCAGGTATTGGAGAACATGTGCTCCAACGCAAACAAGTAGCGACGGACGTGCGCGTCCTCCTCACTAACACGGTGACGCACCACCTCCGCGGAGTCCCCGAGCCTCTGGACCATCACTGGCCCACGCGACCGCCACCAAAGAAGGTTCGGGTCAACGATAGGCTGGCTCCTCACCAACCTGCGCCCCCCGGTAGGTAGCGCCTCCCAGTACCACCCCGGTGGAGCCCAGTCCCGGACATGGCCCATCTGGTCAAGCAGGTGTCGTCCTCCGCTGACTCGACGACGAGGATGCGGGATAGGCATCGTCCATGACGAAAAATTGCTTTAAACTAAAAAAATAGCAACAAGTTCTTACTAACTAGTTATATTAATTAAACTAGTTCTTACTAAAAATAAACTTACTATAAATAAAAATATACTAGTACCTAATTAGTACCTAGTTCTTACTAACTAATTAGTACCTAGGAACTACTGCCCTAATTACCATCTAATTTGATGAACCTATAGGGGTGGAAAGTGGTAGCGAATATTCCAATTATTCAACTATAAAGTGAAATAAGTGGTCAAATTTTACTCGTTTTATGATTCATCTTAGAAATTTGATTCGTTTCCACCCTTACATGAACCCTAACTCATTTGAGCCGCATCCGCATCTAATTCGTTTCCACGCTTACATGAACCCTAACTAATTTGATGCAACTAAAATATAAAGAAACCCTAGGCAGAGGTAGGGGAGAGGGATGAGCAGGCGTGCTCACCTCGGGTGCCTGCGACGAGGGAGGGGCAGGCGGCGTCGAGGTCGGGGTCGGGGCTCGGGCGCGCGGCGTATGGCGGCGTCGAGGTCGGGGTCGGGGCGGTGTCCGGGGCGGCGTTGAGGTCGGGAGCAGGGATGGCGTTGAATCTGGGGTCGGGGGCAGCATAGAGGGTGTGCGGAGAGCGCGCGGCGGCCGACGGGCGACGGCAGCGGCGAGAGTGGAGAGTTGGATTTGGGGGAAGTGGTCGTGGGGAAGAACGAACCCCGTGGTTAAGTCAGAAGTAGCAGTAGCGCATTCCAGAAAGCGCGCTACTGCTACGTTAGCTACAGCGCGTTCTGGGATACACGCTACTGCTACTCCTTTCTCTTTTTCCCCTTTTTCATTTAGTTTTCTTCACATTTTATTTTTTTCCTTTCACCTTATTCTATTTCTTTCATTTTCAATTACCTTTCTATTTGCTTTCCATTTAATTTTATATCCTTTAGCAGCAGCGTGTTTATATTAAAACGCGTTGCTACAAAGAAAGTAGCGGTAGCGCGGTTCGATATAGGTCGCTACTACTATGTGTAGCCTATCGGCTAAGCCGTGGGAATTTTAGTAGTAACATGTTTAGAGCAGGACGCGCTACTGCTAGAACTTTATCTGCAGCGCGGTTTGCGCAGGCGCGCTACTGCTACTTAGCACCAACGTGCTTTTTTGACCCGCGCTACTGCTAAAGTTCTGTGTATAAGGTTTTCCAAGTAGTGTCCAGTAGCCCCCAAGGGCCGGTTCATAATATTAATGTGAACCGGGACATGTAGCAGAACAATATTTAATTTTGCTTGTGTAGCCCCCAGGGACCATTTTATACCTTTAGGATGAACTGGTACCTTTCTGTCATGAAGCTTCCAAAATTCTTGATAATCATCTTCATAATCCGATTGAGGAGGAAAAAACCATAACCGTGACTTGAGCAAATATCCATTAGCCCCCAAGTGCCAAGTGTATAACTTGTTATGTGCTTGGGACTTAAAATGACAGTTGATAGGAAGCAATATGCATTAGCCCCCAAGTGCCAAGTGTATAACTGGTTATGTGCTTGGGACTTCAAATATGTACTACCAACTCATTAAATGTCTCTTCCAGGCTGATCTGAGCAAAAAGGAATCTCAAATCGCCGACCTTCAAGAAAATATCAAGTCCCAGCAAGTGTAGAAGAAGAAGAGCTAACCAGCACTTTAACAGCCATGGAACAACTGAAGGACAACGTTAAAAGCGAACAGGAAGGATGGGATGCTAAAAAAACAACTCTGCTAAAGCGGGCGGAGGACGCTGAGGCAGCCCTTAATCCGGTAGTAGAAGAACTGATTGGCTTGAAACGGTAAATCAATGTTATGACCACTGCTGTCTTCGGTAAATATCCTCTTCATAAGCTTTAACTAAGCAACCTCCATGAAACTACCGGTTTACTAATATTTTGACCATTGCAGGTAGCCACGTTACTCATCTTGGCTCAGATATGCGCAAAAAACTGAAAGTTGCTTATACACTGATAGAGCAATTATATACCAGCGTTCAACGGGTCATCTACACAGCTTCACATAATAAAGCGCCCCCAACTTTAATCAAGGAAACATTGGAAAAATTATCTATGATGCCTGCCCGGGTTGAGGAATTGTAGAAATTAGCTCCTAGGGCGGGTGCTCTTACTGCATTGACTCGGGCCAAGGCATGGATATCTAACCTTGATCCAGAAGATATTGGAAACGGCTATCCAGACCAAAAAGAGGATGGGTCATATTTTGATAATGACGACCTCAGGTCCCTAACGAGGGAAATGCGTCCACTGGCAAGCAAACTGGCTGAAGACACTGATTTGTCATTTGACCAGACGATTTATGATGCCAACAACAAACAGGTTAACGCACCGACTTATGATGTGAAAAATCTTATCCCGCCAATCCATAAGCATACCTACGCCCCTGATGTTGAACCGTCCACCCTTATAAGTGATGAAGCTGTCTTCCAAGCCTTAATTGGGATTGACTGGTCAACCATTGACTTCAAGCCACTGGGTGGAGAGGAGGAGGATGAACCGATGCAGGATGATCCACAACCTTCAAGTCAGCCTGGTGAAGAATCATGATCCGAAGGCCGGTTTAGCTTATGCACACTGCAATCCGTGTGATAAACAATTATCCTTTTGGGGCATCAAAGTGCCTTGTAATAGGCTAGTTTAAACACTTGGTCTGCTATGCCGTCGTGCATATTCACTTTGCATAATACTGTTAATCCCTCATGATTATGCTATGTCTGCTTATGATCCTTAGCATCTTTATTCAATCATGTTTCTGCATGTAACAAGTTTAAAGTGTCTTTTTGGTTTATCGCCGGACGGGTCATAACACCCAACATAAAACCAGGGTTTATAACCAAGGTTGTACTTTTAAGAAAATATGAAATATATCATACCTGTGACATTGAATCACAACGTTGCTTTACCAACTCATTGTAGTAAGGGTGATAACCCAAATCTTGAGTACTGATAACTCCCCCATGTTTATCGGCTTATAATGAAATCGTGCCGTGTTGTAATAAACACTGAATTATCCGCATATCATACTGGTGACTTGTAGTTGAAGCCAGACCGGGTCAACAAACACCAGATTAAAACTTATAGTTGAAAGTCAAACCGGGTCAATTGACACCGGTCAGCTTGTAATTTTGTACTTGGAAACTCAAAAACACTGGTTTGAACATAAACCTCATCAAAATAAACTGCTAAAAGAAAGATTTGAGAAGAAAACATTTAAAAAGGCGAGCCTATTCATGGGCTGCCAGGCCACTGAGTTAAACCATTTTACAAAGCCTTATAAGATGGACCTCACATTAACCAATCGTCATTTTAACTATGACAAGTTCAGGGTCTTTATAAGATTGACTTGTCAAACATTCGACGGGTCTTACCATGATTACCTGGGCAGAGTGACTTACTTAAAAATGCAGGATAACCCAGGGTTTTAGGTGAATACACCTAGCTTCCAAGCCTGGCTTTTATAGCCTATTACAAGGTTATAGACTCTTTGTTCTTGTAGAAGCAAAGAGCCCCCGAGCAATATTTTGAGCTGTGCTCAGTGGGCGACTATGTTTGAGTTGTGCTTTTGCAACAAACCCTCTTTGGCTCCTTATGATTTTGGGTATGAAGCCCCCAAGCTTTTTTTGTGGCTTTATAAGCCGGATTAATGGACAATCAGAACTCTACTTTATAAACAGAAGCCCCCATGTAATCAAAAAAACTTTTTAGGCCGAACGGTAGAGGCCCCGCTTTAGCAGGGATGCCGGTTTATTATATTGATCATAATATATGCATTGTCAAGAATATGTACATAATAGGAGCCTATGTCTCAGGTGTAGTAAGGCCGAAGATGAGCAATATTCCACGGTCGGTGGGTCTCCTCCTCCGATTTGCGTGAGTCTTTGTGCTCTCGAACATCAATAAGGTAGTATGACCCGTTGTTCAGATCCTTGCTGACCACAAAGGGTCCTTCCCAAGGTGGGGATAACTTGTGCATATCGGTCTGATCCTGGATAAGCCGGAGCACTAAGTCACCTTCTTGAAAAGCTCTAGTTTTAACCCGGCGGCTGTGATAACGTTGCAGATCTTGCTGATAAATCGCTGAACGCGCCGCCGCTATGTCCCATTTTTCATCTAACAGGTCCAATGCGTCTTGGCGTGCTTGTTCGTTGTCCACTTCAACATAAGCTGCCACCTGAGGCGAGTCATGGCGAATGTCACTGGGAAAACTGTGATACGTCTCCAACGTATCTATAATTTTTGATTGTTCCATGCTATTATATTACCCATTTTGGATGTTATGGGCTTTACTTTACACTTTTACATCATTTTTGGGATTAACCTACTAACCGGAGGCCTAGCCTGAATTGCTGTTTTTTTGCCTATTTCATTGTTTCGAAGAAAAGGAATATCAAATGGAGTCCAAATGGAATGAAACCTTCGGGAGCGATCTTTTCGGAATAAAAGCAATCCACGGGACTTGGAGTGGATGTCAAGCAACAGAGGAGGCGGCCACAAGGGTGCCCGGCGCGCCCCCTGGGGGTGGACGCGCCCCCCACCCTCGTGGGCCCCTCGAGCGTCCACCGACCTACTTCTTCCTCCTATATATATCCACGTACCCTGAAAACATCCAAGAGCACCACGAAAACCTAATTCCACCACCGCAACCTTCTGTATCCATGAGATCCTATCTTGGAGCCTTCGCCGGCGCTCCGCCGGAGGGGGAATCGACCACGGAGGGCCTCTACATCATCTCCAAGGCCTCTCCTATGAATCTCAATACTTACTAGGTAGATGGCTTCTTCTCTCTCTTTGAATCTCAATACAAAGTTCTCCTTGATCTTCTAGGAGATCTATTCGATGTAGCTCTTTTTGCGGTGTGTTTGTCGAGATCCGATGAATTGTGGGGTTATGCTCAAGTTTATCTATGAGAAATATTTGAATCTCCTCTGAATTATTTTATGTGTGATTAAGTTATCTTTGCAAGTCTCTTCGAATTATCAGTTTGGTTTGGCCTACTAGATTGATTTTTCTTCCAATGGGAGAAGTGCTTAGCTTTGGGTTCAATCTTGCGGTGTCCTTTACCAGTGACAGCAGGGGCAGCAAGGCACGTATTGTATTGTTGCCATCGAGGATAAAAAGATGGGGTTTATATCGTATTGCATGAGTTTATCCCTCTACATCATGTCATCTTTCTTAATGTGTTACTCAGTTCTTATGAACTTAATACTCTAGATGCAGGCAGGAGTCGGTCGATGTGTGGAGTAATAGTAGTAGATGCAGAATCGTTTCGATCTACTTGTCACAGACGTGATGCCTATACACATGATCATGCCTAGATAATCTAATAACTATTCACTTTTCTATCAATTGCTCGATAGTAATTTTTCACCCACCGTAATACTTATGCTATCTTGAGAGAAGCCACTAGTGAAACCTATGGCCCCGGGTCTATCTTTTATCATATAAGTTTTCCATCTACTTTTATTTGCATCTTTTATTTTCCAATCTATATCATAAAAATACCAAAAATATTTATCTTATCATATTATCTCTATCAGATCTCACTTTTGCATGTAGCCGTGAAGGGATTGACAACCCCTTTATTGCGTTGGTTGCGAGGTTCTTGTTTGTTTGTGTAGGTGCGTGTGACTTTGGGGGAGCCTCCTACTGGATTGATACCTTGGTTCTCAAAAACCGAGGGAAATACTTGCGCTACTTTGCTGCATCACCCTTTCCTCTTCAAGGAAAACCAACGCAATCTCAAGACGTAGCAAGAAGGATTTATGGCGCCGTTGCCGGGGAGGTCTTCGCTCAAGTCAAGACATACCAAGTACCCATCACAAACTCATCTCCCTCGCATTACATTATTTGCCATTTGCCTCTCATTTTCCTCTCCCCCACTTCACCCTTGCCGTTTTATTCGCCCTCTCTTTCCCAATCTCCTCTCTCTTTCGCTTGCCTTTTTGTTTGCCTGTGTGTTGGATTGCTTGTCACGATGGCGCAAGATAATACCAAATTGTGTGACTTTTCCAATACCAATAATAATGATTTCCTTAGCACTCCGATTGCTCCTCTTAATGATGTTGAGTCTTGTGAAATCAATGTTGCTTTGCTGAATCTTGTTATGAAAGATCAATTCTCCGGCCTTCCTAGTGAAGATGCCGCTACCCATCTAAACAACTTTGTTGATTTATGTGCTATGCAAAAGAAGAAAGATACGGATAATGATATTGTTAAATTGAAGTTATTTCCATTTTCACTTAGAGATCGTGCTAAAATTTGGTTTTCGTTTTTGCCTAAAAATAGTATTGATTCATGGAATAAGTGCAAAGATGCTTTTATCTCTAAGTATTTTCCTCCCGCTAAGATCATCTCTCTTAGGAACGATATTATGAATTTTAAACAACTTGATCATGAGCATGTTGCCCAATCTTGAGAAATAATGAAATTAATGATTCGCAATTGCCCTACTCATGGTTTGAACTTATGGATGATCATACAAAACTTTTATGCCGGATTGAATTTTGCTTCTAGAAATCTTTTAGATTCGGCCGTGGGAGGCACTTTTATGGAAATCACCTTAGGAGAAGCTACTAAACTCCTTGATAACATTATGGCTAATTATTCTCAACTAGTCGTCTACCGTGCATTCGCACGGGCTAGCACATTTATTCATGTACCTATTTGTGTCAGTATCCATAACAATTGATGTAGATCTATTGTAAAAGTCGAGAATTGTTAAATTATTATTTTGAACATTGTGACTTATGAAACACTAAGATCTAGTGTATAATTTTAAATGTGGAAGTTTTCCATCCGTGGTTGTTACTTTTTTTATTGGTGATGGAATTACTGTTTTATCTAGTGTATAATTTGAATGTGGCCGTTTCCACCATTCTAGTCATCTTTTTTACTTTGCCTATTTAGGGGGACTTCTTACTCTCTTCCATTGTGGCCAATTCTACATTTTTTTCTGCAACAATTAGATGTACTATATATTCAACAATTAGAATTTGTTCTATCTATGATTCTTTTGTATAGAATCTCATGACCTTTGTAGTGAGAGTGGAGAATATATTTTTTAATGTAATACTCGCTCTGTATTAAAATATAAAACCTTTTTTTATACAATGACAGTGTCAAAAAAGTCTTATATTTTGATACGGAGGGAGTAGTAATTTATTTGCAGGGAGTGGTGGCGTCCATTTTGATTTTAAAAAATGTCAGAAAGGTAAAACATATTTTTTTATTTTTCTTGCATATCTTCTTGGTATTTAACTTGTATTGCTCCTCGTATAGTTTTATTATGTATATTATTTGATATATGAAACAAAATTTAGTTTGGGAAATATTGTATTTTCTGTACTCAGTTAGTCAGAGACACGTGGCTACTAAGTTGTGTGTATTTTAGTATGTATTTTATTAGTGATTGATGACTAATTTTGTCCTGAATCATCGATAGGTCTTCTTTCCTGTCTAGTGTGCTCCGTCTGAGCGGTGACATTAGAGCGGCTGCGCCGGGGGCTCTCCTGAATAACGCCCGCATCAGTGCCCTCGCAAAGTCCTTCTCGCGAATTGCAGCATAGTGTCGGCCGGAGCGCCGGTCATCTGGCTGTTCCCCTTTGCGGTGTGGTACGGCGTCTCCGTCGAATCTGCTCTGCTAGCTTCTCCCACGGTCGCATCGTCGAGCAGAGTCATCCAACAGCAGATGGACTGTGTCGTGGAGCTAGCTGGTACGGTTAGTGGTATTCACGGCTATCAAATTAGTTGTTTCATTAATTTATTTAGGAATCATGTATTATTTGTGAAACTGGATCTGATTTGCTGGGTCTATTTAAGAAAGAATAGTCATAGGAATTGAGAAAATGATCTTTGCTTCCTCTATGCTTCTGTACCTTCAGTGAATCTGTACTCCACATCGGTGATTCATACAAAATGCATCTTGGATTTTGCAAATTAGTTCTGAGCCATTACATGTAGATGCAGATAGAAGCACCTTGCTCACAAATATAATATTGCAGAGATAATAATTTTAAACAGAAAAGGCAGCTATGTCTGCATTATATTTAGAAAAATAAAAATGATTTTACCTGTTCTAATTATAGTTGGAACCAAGAAAATTTCTAAAATATGTATCCTTGTAAACAATGTTTTTTGAAACGCTGTCGGATGGACGCTCTTCGTCCGCTATGAGTATCTGCAATCCATTTCTGCTTGTAGCCCTTGACATTGCAACCTAATATTGACCGTAAGTGAACACTTGCCTTTATAAGCACAGTTCAACCTTTTTGAGAGATAGCCCATGACTCCTGTTCATAGTCATAGCAAAGCACACTGATATTGGGTATTTTCTCCTTTTTAAAATGAAAAGCCATTTTGAATCAGTTGGTGGAAGATAATTCGTGGGATGTAAACTTTGTCACCAATTTTAGGTGCTGTTATGATCTGACCTTCGATGAACCGCCTTCCTAGCTGTGTTATTGTTAGTCTGGTCCCATTGCTATGTCTTGCAATTTGGTTGATGTTTGTCATAAGCATTACTGGTAATCCGGTACTTTCAGCCTTAGTTCATGATTTGGTATTCTGAAATGTTAAGACTATTTAGAAACTCAGCTGGGTACAACATATGCTCATCTTCCACCATTGACATTGCTTTGCATGTTGTATCTAAACTGAGAAATTACCTCTTCTCCTGGAATTTGTGTCAAGATGTAGGTGTTAATCTCGCCGACATTCTCGTTTCTTGGGCACAGGATCACT
The DNA here is from genome assembly GCF_003073215.2 of Triticum urartu. Classification (NCBI taxonomy): domain Eukaryota; kingdom Viridiplantae; phylum Streptophyta; class Magnoliopsida; order Poales; family Poaceae; genus Triticum; species Triticum urartu. The sequence continues at coordinate 174,974,844 of NC_053027.1, forward strand.
CTTCCCTCTAGGTATGTCTTATGAGTGTACCTGCTTTCTAATTCAGGGTCGGTGCTATTAACAATAGATGCTTTTGGGTTATCTCCTTCATGTAAAATTAGTTATTCCAGGATGCTTAGCCAATCTTCTTCATGTGTCATTACCGATGTTTAGTATCCAGCTTGCAAATTCCGTTATCTTTTCATGACTACCTTCAGATGAATTCACACGCATATTTTCTGTGAGTCCGTACTCCTCAAAGTTCTTCCATAGGTAGGATCTCTTTATAGATGCGGATATGATATGTTCCCTATTCCCCACTGGTGTAACTGGTAGGATTTTCCTGAAGTCACCTCCCAAGACTATTGTCATTCCTCCAAATGGTCTATGCTTGGCATCCTCATTTGTGAAGCGTAGAATGGCCCTCAAACTCTTGCCTAGTGCCTCAAAACAGTTATTGTGTTTCATGGGTGCTTCATACATTATTATTAGTGAACTTTTCTTTATTAGCTCTGCAAGAAATATTCCTTGCTTGATGTTGCACGTGGACTCATTAGTGACCTTCAGCAGATTGTGGAATACCACCTGAAGCTACTGCCAGAAGCCCAGAACTATCTTCCCTTCAGACCATAATTTCGTCGTAAATGATTTCAATAGAAACGTCTTTCCTGTTTCACCATATCTGTCGCCGAAAATCAATTTGCTAATCCATCCTCTGATTATCATTCTTGGATCAGTGGCCTAAACTTGTTACCTTACTTTTCATTACCTTGCCATGTATCATAGTGCCCTGAAACATAATAATATAGTGAGAAGATGCATCGATATATAACCCGTAGTAGTCTATTTATGTTGCAAAACCATATTCTTTTACCAATCAACTGACCTCTTCATCTAGTTGTATCATGTCAAGGTTAATAAGTTCATTGTCGTTGAGTTAATAGCATCCCATATCCTAATTACTCTGACCTTCATTTTCCAGGAATCCTTCCCATTGGTAATCGCACAGAGCATATCATATGCCATCGTTTGAAAGAAAAAAAGGATTTGACCTGTAAGTAAAACCATATTCTTTTACGAATGAATTGACCTCTTCATCAAGTAGTATCATGTCAAGGCTAAGATGTACATTGTTGTTGAGATTAATAGCATCCCATAGCCTAATTACTATGACCTTCATTTTCCAGGAATCCTTCACATTGGTAATCGCATGGAGCATATTGTATGCCATTGTTTTAAAGGAAAAAAAGATTTTACCTGTAAGCGAACACAATTCTAAAGATTAGTACTGGTTTAGTCTCTGCCAAATCCGAGGCTTTGACTGGTTGTCAAGTAGGTTGTAAGAAATAGGAGGTGCTTGCGATCATAAAATCTTCATCCGAGGTGGCTGAAAAACTAGGGGAGAAAGCAACTCAGCAGAGACACAGCCTTCGTACCTAACAGGAGAAGCTTGATCAATGAAGATGTTGACAACCAACAGAGTCTCCTTGATGTTGAGATGGCTTGTGCTGGGCTACAGGTTGAATTTATAAACTAGCCTCATGGGCTTAATTGTGATCCGAGCCGATCTCCATGATCTATCCAGTGAATATGTGAGAGGATCTGGAATTGAATCCCTAGATAAAGCAATAGTATCGAAAGGCACGATAGGAAAAAGTTGAGTCTAAATCCAATGAAAAATATATAGTTGTTCCAATTATAAACGGGCCAAAAAAATTTCAAACCAAATGAGTGTGAGAAGAGAAACCTGATCTAGATGAGAAACATACTTTTAATGTGATGAGATCCGTGAGCGCACAACATCCATGCCCCAACTTCTTTGCCCCTGGGCGGATGATCCATCCCCAACTTCTTTTTCTTGTACTATTTGAGAGAGAAACGGATCTGTTCTCCACGCGAGAAGGAAGAGAGACATGAGAGACGAAGGGAGACATTAGATCTTGAGAGAGACGTGAGAGATCGAGAGAGGCAGAATAAGATTTGAGAGAGACGTGAGAGATCGAGAGAGGCAGAGTAAGATTTGCTTCAGGTTGCTTTTTATATTTTTTAGACAATTGCTATTTGTTTTTTAGAATCTGCTGTTTTTTTGTGGGAGGGGAAGAGATGTGGAGGGCATTATGGGCCTCTCTTTCAGCTTCAATAATGTTGGGCTTTCTAGCCTATGTGTTTTCGGTTGAACTAAAAGTTGGCTCTTTTACCAAGGTTAATCTACACCGTAATAATTCGGTCCCACGCATGATGTACGGCTCGTAATTTCTAATTAACATGGGAATTTTTAGGAAGTCTGTAATTAGTGTAGGTATAGATAGATGGCACATCGAAATATCTACTAATAAAAAAGTGCATGCTAGAGAAGAAATTAATGTTTTGAGTGGAAAGATGGATGAACTTATGAAATTGTTTGCTACTAAGAGTGCTCCTATTGATCCCAATGATATGCCTTTGTCTACATTGATTGAGAATAATAATGAATCTATGGATGTGAATTTTGTTGGTAGGAATAATTTGGGTAACAATGCTTATAGAGGAAACTTTAATCCTAGACCGTTCCCTAGTAATTCCTCTAATAATTATGGAAATTCCTACAATAACTCTTATGGAAATTTTAATAAGATGCCCTCTGATTTTGAGAATAGTGTTAAAGAATTTATGATCTCTCAAAAGAATTTTAATGTTTTGCTTGAAGAAAAATTGCTTAAAGTTGATGATTTGGCTAGGAACGTTGATAGGCTTTCGCTTAATGTTGATTCTTTGAAACATAGAAAGAACCGCTAGGTTGCGTGCTAAGAAAGATTGCTTTGTAAAAGCGTGTTCTTCTAGTTTCCATGAAAATAATGATGAAGATCTAAAAGTTATTGATGTGTCCCCTATTAAAACTTTGTTTTGCAATATGAATCTTCATAATGATGGGACTGGAGATGGGTCAACTTTAATTAAAAGGCATCCCAATAATTTGGAGTTTTTAGATCTTTATGCTAAATTTGGTAAAAGTGGGATTAAAGAGGTCAAGACTTCAAATAGCATTTAACCCACTATCTTGGATTTCAAGGAATTTAATTATGATAATTTTTCTTTAATAGATTGTATTTCCTTGTTGCAATTCGTGCTGAATTCTCCTCATGCTAATAGTCAAAATAAAGTTTTTACCAAACATATTATTGATGCATTGATGCAATCTTATGAGGAAAAACTTGAATTGGAAGTTTTCTATACCTAGAAAACTTTATGATGAGTGGGAACCTACTATAAAGATTAAAATTAAAGATCATGAGTGCTATGCTTTGTGTGATTTGGGTGCTAGTGTTTCCACGATTCCGAAAACTTTATGTGATATTCTAGGTTTCCATGATTTTGATGATTGCTCTTTAAATTTGCACCTTGCAGATTCCACTATTAAGAAACCTATGGGAAGGATCAATGATGTTCTTATTGTTGCAAATAGGAATTATGTGCCCGTAGATTTTATCGTTCTTGATATAGATTGGTAGACCTTTCATTTCCTATTATTCTTGGTAGACCTTTTCTTAGAACGATTGGTGCAATTATTGATATGACGGAAGGGAATATTAGATTCCAATTTCCATTAAGGAAAGGCATGGAACACATCCCAAGAAAGAAAGTTAAATTACCTTATGAATCTATCATGCGAGCTACTTATGAATTGAATGCTAAAGATGACACTACATAGATCTATCTCCTCGCTTTTATGCCTAGCTAGGGGCGTTAAACGATAGCGCTAGTTGGGAGACAACCCAATTTTATTTTTGTTTCTGTTTAGTAATAAATATTTCATCTAGCTTCTGTTTAGATGTGTTTTCATGTTTTAATTACTTTTTGTGCCAAGGAGAACCTATAGGATAACCTACGGTGATAGTTAAATTGATTCTGCTGAAAAACAGAAACTTCTGCGTGCACGAAAATAATTTTAGTAATTCATAGAAACGTGATTTTGCGTTGATTCTTTTTGCTGTAGACCAATAGACAAATTTCCCAGGACTTCCTATTTTGGTAGGATTTTTAGAGTTCCATAAGTATTAGATAGTTACAGGTTGCTACAGACAGTTCTGTTTTTGATAGATTCTGTTTTTCGTGTATTGTTTGCTTATTTTGATGCATCTATGGCTAGTATCGAGCGGTATGAACCATAGAGAAGATGGAATAAAGTAGGTTTAACACCAATATAAATAAATAATGAGTTCATTAGAGTACTTTATGTGGTGGTTTTTCTTTCTTGCACTAACGGAGCTTATGAGATTTCCTGTTGAGTTTTGTGTTGTGAAGTTTTGAAGTTTTGGGTAAAGATTTAATGGACTATGAAATAAGGAGTGGCAAAAGCCCAAGCTTGGGGATGCCCATGGCACCCCAAGATATTCAAGGATAACCAAAAGCCTAAGCTTGGGGATGCCTCGGAAGGCATCCCCTCTTTCGTCTTCGTCTATCGGTAACTTTACTTGGAGCTATATTTTTATTCGCCACATGATATGTGTTTTGCTTGGAGAGTCTTGTATGATATTGGTATTTGCTTTTTAGAATAACACAATCATCCTTGCTATACACACCTTTTGGGAGAAACCCATATGATTTGGAATTTATGAGAATGCTCTATGTGCTTCACTTATATCTTTTGAACTATATAGTTTTGCTCTAGTACTTCACTTATATCTTTTAGAGCACGGCGGTGGCTTAATTTTGTAGAAATTGTTGATCTCTCATGCTTCACTTATATTATTTTGAGAGTATTTTAGAACAGCATGGTATTTGCTATGATTATAAAATTGGTCCTAGAATGATGGGCATCCAAGTTGGGTATAATAAAAACTATCATAGGAAGTGAATTCACTACAAAAAAATACACTTCCGTGATGATACGTGTTTGTCACAGTAGGTCCCTTTTTTTGTCATGCATGTACATCCATGACGATTTGATGACAGAATCAAGATAGTCATACCTGTGTTGCCGTAGAAGTGTTTGATACCAAAATTATCATCATGGAAGTGTCCACTTCCATGACGATAAACCGCGCGTCACAGAAGTGCTTTCGTCAAGGGTGACCGACACATGGCATCCACCGTAACGGAACGCCGTTAAGATATTGGGTCGGGCTTTGGATCCGATAGCCCGTTAACAGCCCCTACCAATGGGGATTTTCCACGTGTAAAATCATCATTGGCTGGAGCAAACACGTGTCAGGTCCGCGTTGGCACAGGTGTCACTCATCCAATGGGCGAGACACGCCTATGATATGTTGACACATGGACCGGCCCATCAAGTTTAAATGGGCCGGCCCAACTAAAGGCCCACAAGATTTTGTGGACCATAATGGGCCGGCCCAGCTAAGGCCCACGAGATTTTGCGGACCATAATGGGTTGGCCCAGCTAAAGGCCCACAAGATTTTGCGGCCCATAATGGGCCGGCCCAGGTAAAGGCCCACAAGATTTTTGTGTGCCATAATGGGCCGGCCAAGGTAAAGGCCCACAAAATTCTTGCGGACCATAATGGGCCGTCCCAGCTAAAGGCTCACGAGATTTCGCCGACATTAATGGGCCGGCCCAGTAGTAGGACCACAAGATTTTGAGGACCCTAGTAGGCCGGTCCATTAACTGGCTGCCATATTTTGGGCCAAATGCCGGCACATATTTTATTCAGTCCATTAATGGTCTGCCACGTTCCGGGCCTAATAATGGCCCATATGAGATCTGGCCCGTTAAAAGCCTACCACGTTCTGGGCCTAATCACGGCCCAGATCAGGTCCGACCCTTTAAGAGGCTTTGGGCTCAATTATGGCCCATAGCAGATTCGTCTCGTCAACTGGACGCTATGCTTTTGGGCCCACTTGCTAAAGGCCCATTTAGTAATTCGGCCTGATATTAGTTTTGGCCTGTTAAGGGCGCGTTTAACATTTCGGCCCTATATTAATTTCCGCCTGTTAAAAGCCCGTATATAGTTGGGCCGAACTACGACCCAGTTTGCATCCGGCCTGCTCGCAGCCGATATCTAATTTGGCCAAACAAGGACCGAGACAATTTTGGCCTGTTAAAATACCGTGATTTGATTCGCACAATCATGGGCCGGGGTCCATTTCGGGCTGCTGCCGGCCCGTGAGCTGTTCGACACGTTTCAGGCCCAACCTACTTCTCAGCCTCCTAAAAGCCCATTGAGTTTTCTTGCGAAAAGAGGGCCGGGGGTTACTCGGCCTATTAAAGGCCTGAATCTACTAGTGGGCCAATTTACTTTTGGCCTTTTAACGGACCAAGATGACGGGGCCCATGATGCGGATCATACATCGTGATTGCATGACGGCCCGATTATGTACCGTAATTTTACGGTTTGGCCGGTTTACTGCGAAGACAGGATATATATACAGTAAAATAACTGCAGCATCATGAATAAGAAAAAACTTAGACTATACAATAAAGAAATTACGGCATATTACATCCACTGGGCATCAAAGTTCGCCACTATGATAATAAAGCACAAGCAGACAGCAGATTACATACACTGGGCATCAAAGATCGCCACCAGTGCAAATAAACACGCCGACAAAATAATATACAAAACCGACAGCACTTCAACAGAGTTCAAGAAAGGTTAGCCCTGCTGGCGAGCTGCAGCACAAGCAGCTGAGCAAGATGATGATACTGCGCTTGTTCAACACTTATATCTTCCTCACTCTGAAAGCTAAACAAGCAGACAGATGACAGGTTTTGCACATAAAAGTATCAGTGCTGACAATTCATCACATTTCTTACTGATGAATAAAGTGACACAGTTTAAAATTGCATTAACACAATATGGTATGATTCAGGTCAAGACATGGCAGGAAATGACATTGTGAAGGAGTTGGCAGCTTCACAACACCACTGGATTATAGATCAAGAACTCATAAGTATCAATGGTTAGTGTGCTGTCAACTTATCCCATTTCAGATTGGCAAATAAAGAGACGGTTTAAATAATAGTAGAATGATATGACATTGTTCATAGTTAAGACATTGCAGATTATGACATTGTGCTGTAGTGGGTAGGTTCACCACACCATTGGATTTCGGATGAAGAATAGAAGCATACATGCAGTGCAAAAGACGATCACTTGCTCTGTATAGTTTAATTTACATGGTATGAAGAAGGAACTTGGTTGTATAACTGAAAACTTAAATTGAGAAGGACAAACTTTTGTTTATGAACTACATAATAAACTTTAAACATGCAATTTGATGCAAACACCAAAAAAAAACAGCTGTTGCAGTCATGCCTAACCAAATATACACAACAAAGTTTGAAGGCTTGAGAAGGACAAACTTACATTACTGGTGAAGACAGGCTCTATAAAGCCCTTGTCCATGCTAATGGGGGGCAATTCAAGAAGTTTACCATGGAATCTTCTTCATAAGCATTGCCTTTATTCTACATTTTGTTAAGAGTAAGTATAGATGTGATAATATACGAAAAATGGAGAATATTTAAGATAAGATGAAGAGTGATGCTACATAACCAAGTAGCTATAAATGTATGTGCAGCGATACAAGAAAAAGGCATAGCCAAGATCAATGCACAGCTAAACTTCTGCAGTACCAACCTTATGGTAAGAGTAAATATAGATCTGATGTGTAGAAAATGGAGGGTAAAGGAAAAATAAGCTGCAGAGTGATGGTACATGAACAACTACTTGTCAATATAAGTACACTGATAAAGGACAACATGAACTTCAAGAACAATGCAGAGCTAAAAAAATTCATTGGCATTGGATATATTCTACACTAATGTAACCATTCATACAGATCAGATAATTTGGAGCGAACAATTGATAAGCAAGCTATCATGCATACTGTTGTCACATAATGAACCAGGTATGTATGCAAGTACAGTGATACAGGACAACAGGTACTAACAAGAGCAAATCAGCGGGCAGCATATTTGCGATATCCTGTCGTTCTTTTCAAACCAGAATTCTTCTTCGAGCTGATTTCCTACAAAAAAGAACCGTAAGGCACATGCGGAAAAGTAGAAGTTCAAATTGTCATGTGATTTCATAGACAGTACCTCATCCTGGGAACGAGACCAGTGCATAGCAAGGTTTTTCCATTCAATGTCTTCTATATTTAGCACAGGAGACTTCACCGGAAATTCGTTTATAGACTTGCCATCAAAGTGTGCTTTCCTCAGGTAACACCGATACTGCTGCAATGCTTTCTTGAAAAGCACAAGCAAGCTTTGCTCGTCATGATGATCCACATTAACCCTCGCCTAGTTACAACAATGTAATGTAAATCGTTGGTGTGTTCAATCAGCAGAAAACAGGAAAATAATAACCATGAATAATAGCACTTACACGTAAGTTCGACAGGAAGATGTGAAAATGGTGTTTGTCTTCACAATAATCTTCCCATGATGGGAATATATGGACGTAGTCCCTAACAACATTGAAAGCATTGTCTTTTAAACTGGGAATAAATGGAATGGGGTTCCAATCTGGAGGAATTGGCCGTCTCTGCAGTTGGGATAGGTCTTCGGCCGGTGGACTTACTGTACTTTTTGCTAGAGTGGGATTTTTCTGTGGTATGGCTGGTGCTATGGCAAATGAAATCGGTATACCTTTTGCAGGAGTGCAGGTCCTGTGTGGTGGGGCTAGTGGTGTGGCCAGCAAAGTATGGGTATAGTCTGCTGGAGTCGGTCCTACGTTTTGTGTCACTGGTTGTACAGCCAATATAAGTGGGGCGCTGTCTGATTTCTCCAGCACCACCACGTTTTTCAAGGACTTTGCTGGTGCTCCTTCAGGTTCGGCAATCACCCTCTTCCTTTTTGATGTCTGATGCACAAGAACATCATTTGATTGGAAAAACATGGTATGATGACACATGGAATATGTATTGATAATGGATGGGCATGGCATCTCGAGTTATATGATGAGTAAACTAAGCAGATGGCGGTGCAACAAAGTAGAAGAAATGCAAGACAACATATGCAAGATACGCACTATCAATAAATCCTTCCAAATTAGAACAGGCACCTTGATGGGTGAACAGGACAGGCCATCTGCCTTTGACTCCTCGAGGTTAGAATAGTCATTAGGATGATATTCTGAACAAGAATCAACAGGTGGGGAGCGTATGAGTTTCATTGCATCCAGAATGGCACTCAATGCCTTGGTGCCAATTTTGTAAGTCATTGTAGTGTTCCACAATATTCTTCTGATGCGCGGATTCTGATATTCACTGTAATTGCGTATAATATCTGAGAACCATGAAAACATAAATAGTTGTGAGATTATCTTTGTAATGAAGATGATATTCTAATATAGGGGCGCCCCTGTAAACACTTGTGTGCTATCACTAGATTCTGATGAGAGAGCTCATGTGTGCTGTAATATGGTGCGTGCATTTATATAATCTGTCGCAAGTACACAAAAAATAGGCTCCAGAAGTAAGAATAGTTGGCAGATGATAGGTTCATAATATACTGTATAGAGAGTTTATTGCCAAACCATGATAACAAGAGCACATAGCAACTAGGCAGATCATAGTGTACATAACAGGGGTACACCATAACCACGATATATAAATCGGGAAAGTGGAACTGGCTTGAAAATACGGTGTTGTATTGCCGCTAGTAATTGAAAGCCTATCGATCATGTACAGGCCAGCTCTATCAGCTGTTGACTGCAGATGTCCCTGCGCCCCTTCCTGACAAGGAACATACTATATGTACTAAATACAGAATAAACAAAGAGGAACATGTTAAAGAATAGAAGAGGAAGCATATTCTTGAGGTTCCGCTTCATTGCATACAATGTTGGTTGCCCACTCATGATGAATCACAACGCCCAAAGAAATGCAATTCCATGTTGTCTCTCTATATGTGGCAATTTTGAACAAGAGTCATTAGGATCATATTCTGAACAAGAGTCAACAGGTGGGGAGCGTATGAGTTTCATTGCATCTAGAATGGCACTCAATGCCTTGGTGCCAATTTTGTAAGTCATTGAAGTGTTTAGCTTCAAGAGTGGACTGCTGCTAGTGTGACACAAAGCAGCTACACATATGATAGTGTAGATATAACGGGAAAACCTTAAGCATCAGAGTAAAATAAGCAAAGTGGAACTTGCTGGAATATATGAGCTAGTATTGCCGGTACGGCTAGAAAGGCTTCGGATACCAGCTCTCTTCAAGTGCAGGTGCGGTACTTTTAATATCAGTGTAACTCTCAAAGGTGACACAACTCATCGCATTTCCTTGCTATTCTTATAGGATTCAAGTGGGCAGGTCACTACAAATCCTATTCCTATGTTTACAAAATCCTACGAATCAAAGAGGCTCAAAGTGTCCATCACAACCGACCGTATAGACCTCTACACTACAAATGTCCCTGCTCATCTTCAGTACAAGGAACATACTATACTACTATCATACTCCCTCCATTCCAAAATATAAGTCTTGGTAGAGATTTCCACTATGGATCCCATACAGATGTATCTAGATACATTTTAGACTGTAGATTCACTCATTTTGCTCCATATGTAGTCCATGGTGGAATCGATACAAAGACTTGCATTTAGGAACGGAGAGAGTACATATTAAAGAAGAACGGAAGAGGAACATGGTAAAGAAGAGCAAGCAGATTTTGGATAATAAAATGTTGGTTGCGCAGTGCCCACACATGATGAACCATAGCGCATTAAGAATGCAACTCCCAGCTGTCTCTCGACCATTTCAGGCGGTTGGATGAAGATTCTACGTCTCCTAACCCTTCTTCTTCCTCGTCTCTCATTCTTGCCATACAGAACACCACACGGGCCGCCGGCCGGACCACCGGCCCCCACCGCCTCTGTTCCTCCGCCACCCCCCCCCCCCTCCCCCCCCCAATCCCCCCCCCCGTCGAGTTTTCTTCGTTCGGCGAGGCACCACAACCACCCGAGCCCCTTCGTTCGCACCGGCGAACTCCGGCGAGCTTTGAAAAATCGACTGACCCAATTTTGAAATTTAGTCTACTGTGATTTAACTAGTGTGGAATATAAAAGGGGAAAACCATAAGCTTTTGGAGTATAGTGTTGAGCGTGCCATGGCAGATCTGAAGGTGCAAACGGAACAAAGGCAACTTTGCAACCAAGACAAGAAATCAGAGTAAAAGCAGTGGTGATCTATTTTCTTGCTGTGATAAATAAGTTGAGCAGATATGAAAGAGTACCGCCTCTGGTGCGGCGCCGCGTACGCATCTGCTGAGAATTACGATGCTGCGGTAGCGATGGCTGTCGGCCGCATGGAAGCAGATCCAGGAGGGTAGACGGTGGCGGCGAGGCGCGGTGGACGAGACAGTCGTAGGAGCGGTGCCGGCAAGGTGGACGATGGCGGGGATGTAGCGAGAGGACGGGATGCAAGGATCCCGGTCCGAAGCCGTGGATGAGAGAGGTCGATCTCTTGTAATGGACGGCGGCATCGGGGTATCAGCTCCGGCATGGTGGAGGAGGACGGCGGTGGATGGGGCGGCGGACGGCGGCGAACGGAGGAGGGTGGGGTGGAGAGGGTGTTTTGGTAACCACGGAGTACGAATGGGGAAAAGGGAGGTAGAGAGGAAGGGGGGAACCATGTATTCAGGGCACACATGTCTCAAATGCGAGGAAATTTACAAAGTTAGCCCCCGTTTCAAATTTCTACTACATCACAACAATATTAGTTGGTTGGGGATAGGACGGTAATCTCGCATACACCGAATATTTGCCGACAAGAGTTTGTTTTTGGCGCCCACCGTGTATAAATATGAATCGGGGAGGGAGTTGATTTCGGCCGAGGACACACTATGTTTTGGCGCCCACCATGTATGAATCTGGGTGAGAAGCGGTTACATCACGTTTGGGTGAAATTACAAACCTACCCCTATCGAAACCTATAGAAATTCAGCAGATAGGCTTTGCGTGGCAAGAATAGGCAGTAGTAATTTCTATCTCACAGATTTTGGTTTCGGGCAGTTACTGCGACTTTCCTCGCTTCGTTCAAATTTTGCAGAGTGCACGTTTACCGTGCCAACTAAATTCGAATCCGGGTTGTATTCTATTTTTTTTCGGGTGGGATCCATTTTCAATTGGAATTACATTCTATATACATCATTTTTTATATATATACTTTCAAAAGCACAACACCATTTATACATAAATATGGTTTACAAATGGCATGATCTCAGATTCATAAGGTTGTATCCATCAATTTGGATTTTCAAATATTTGAAACCACTTTATGTTGAAATCCAATGTATGCATTCCTCGCTAACTGTCTCCAATTAATGTGTGTTTCATGTGGTTTTATTTACTTCTCAAACATGTATAATGTGTTTCACACACGCAACATATAGTGTAATCCTGTTTAGACATTAATTGCATATAAACCATGCATTGTTTGTAATTAAAGAATCTATGGATCACCAATATTGATAAACTATATAACATTACACGTGTGCCCAAATTCAAATGAATATGCATGTTTGATGCACCAATTTGCGTTATGATATTATCGATGTTGTGATCTCCAGTTTAAATATTTGAATCCCCTTTAATCCATATATTCATCTCATATAGCTATCACTTATGCTTATATTGGACTATCTCTCTGGACCTATACGCGTTCATCGTCTCTCAGGTATCTCTCGTGCTACCTGTATGTCGACAATGATCTTTTATCTTCATAACACGCTGACGGTACTCTCTCCCTCGACCTTCATCACTCTATCTCTCTCTAAGTATATCTCGCTCCCTGCTATGTGTCTCTAACTATGATTCTCCATGTGGATTCTCTTTCTCTCTCACACACAAAACTTTGTCTCCCGGGGTCTCATTTCTCTCTACTATTCCCATGTGTGACACTCGCACACCCCTCATACAGAGATGTCTTTCGCTCCTTAGATATGAGAACCTACGACTCTTCCTCTTAAATATCTCTTTCTCACACACAAACACAAACTCTGTCTCCCAGGGTCTCATATTTCTCCATTGTTCGCTTGTATGTCGCTCACACACACTCTCTGTAGCGACCCGACCCGAATGGGTCAAGTCTCTGTGCTTAAGTGTCATCCCTGGATCGGTATGCTGACACACACAGTACTCGAGGATTTATAATAGAGGTAAATCACATGTATAAAGTAACGTAAATACTATTACCTCAATCCAAATAGCGAAAGTAACAACAAGGTTGTGGATTCCCATCATCACCAACGGCAAAGTTGAGTGTAGAAATCGTAACCCTAACGTCTCACTTACTCGTCGTAAGATTCCTGCAACATGAGACGTTGCAGCCATGTAGGTCAGTACATTGAATGTACTGGCAAATTCACACCATAGATAAATGATGAGTAAAAGCTATCACTACATGCATATATGGCTGGTGGAAAGCTCTAAGTTTATTTTTGTATAAAGCAAGTTTTCCCCTACAACAAAGGAATATATTTTATTTAACTACAAAGTTTGTTGAAAACAATGAGAAGGTTCCTCCAACTCAATCCCAAATTAAAATCATCAACCCAACAAATTATTTAAGTAACGTGATGAGATCAACATGATAATCCAAGAACCAGATACTCAAGATGTCCATAACCGGGGACACGGCTAATCATGATCAGTTTGCACACTCTGCAGAGGTTTGCGCACTTTGCCCACAAGACTCGATCTCCTCCGTTGAATTTCTCGTACTTCATGATGTTTAAGAAATGGATGACCGAGACACAGTCTTTCAGAAGCATTAACTCTCTACTCCGGGTAGACAGTACCACCTACACCCCCTATATCTGCTAGTCTACCTCTTCAAGAGCTCATGCAACATACTCAACTATGTCAGAGCCCATAATGGCTTGTGGCTGCACACGGAAGTTTCTAGCATGAATAATCTTATGATCCCTTTGAGCCTGGGTGGCGGTCCCTAGGAAAATCACACGGAACCCCGGGATTTCCAATAAAACAGGCAACACTGGATTCTCCAGGTGCCTCAATCCACCCAGATGTCTATTAAAGTTGCCACCTTAAGTTGAACCATTAATTAACAATCTCACAACAGTGATGGATACACTCAAACCCAATCCACGTCTACGAGCATAGCATAGCAATATAAGCATAACGTAGTAGTAACTCCCAAGGGTTTGGTAATAAACAGGGCAATAGGTTCTACCTCATCAACTACTTCCCAATAACCACATGTTATCAATGCCTAACCATGCAATGTTTGAGGGTGAAACTAATGCATAAAAACTTGGTATGAAAGGGATATGATCAAAGTGTGAACTTTCCTGTACTGTTGATGAAGAAGCTTCGCACTCAATACTCCTGATATTTCTACACGTTACACTCCGGTCAATCTATCGTAAGCAAACAATAGTAACCACACATAAGCAATCACTCAAAAGCATCGGAAAGAACGAAGAAAACAATTCGTAAAACTTCGAAAACAAGCAAATAACTCTTGCAACAAAAAACAACTTCTAACAGTACCAAAATTAAGTGAATTTGTCCTTATCAGAAAGTTGAGGTCAAGAGCTTCGATTTGCAAAAAGAATCAACTCAAACGGAGTTATAAAACTCAAGTTATGATCAAACAGAGTTCAAATACTAATCTGTTTGAATTCAAATTTTAAACTTTCAAAATTATGTTGAAGTTGTTTTACTGGATAGAGGAGATCATAACGAAGAAGTGGGCGTTGGTTTAGTTGGATTTGGACAAACGAGTAGAAAGTTGTGATCGATTGAAGTACAAGGACTATTTTGTAAATAAACTAATCACAAACGGGTCCCTGGCCAAAAATAACAGAAAAAGAAAAGACTAAAGAGCGCACATTCGTTACAGAAACATATGCGATGAAAACCGCTCACTACAGAGGCCTAACCAGTGAGCGTTTCGCTATATAAACGAAACCTAAATAAAAACGATCTAAAAGAATAAAACCGAATACTAAAGAAAAACCGGGGAGGGTTTTATAGTGGTTATACCGGTTCGGAAATTAAACCGGCGGCAGCGGTTTCCGGCGACAGCGGCATGCTCCGGCGATGGGACGGCGGCGGCGGCTCGGGTCCAGCCGGGGCGGCGGCTCCGGTGGCCCTCCAGCTCGGCGGAGTGAATGGAGGGTGCAGCGCGGGACGGCGGTGAGGTGGGTGGTGGCTGCGGGGGTCGCGAAGGTGCGGGGCGGCGGCGAGGAGGCTCGGCGGTGGGGACAACTCCGGCGCGGCGGCGGCAGATGTAGCGGTGGCGGCCCGTGACGCGAGGAGGAGAGGAACGGGGCCCGGGGCCTCGGGTTTTATAGGTGGGGAGGGGCGACGTGGCGTGGAGGAGGGGGCAGTGGAGGCCGGAGGCGGCACGGCTTCCATGGCAGCGTGGCGGCGGACTCGGGAGGGGTCCCGGTTGGGGACGGGAGCGAGGCGGCGCGCTGGGCTGGGCCTTCGCCTGGCAGGAGCTGGGCCGGCCTAGTTTGGCGGAGGGAAGTTTTTTTTAAACATTTTCCAGAAAACAATAAATAGAACAAACCACCAAAATAAAAATATACTATAGGCATATTATATATCAAAATTTTGAGAAAAAGATTTCCTACAACCTGAACATTTTACTAACATCAAAGAAAATTCACGCTAATTTAAATAATTCAAATAGTGCTACTGCTCTAATAATTCAAATTTATTTCTCTCCCATTTTCTGATTTAGGGAATTATTTTACCCTAATTTCCATATATTATATTTTTGGAGAAAAATAATTTGAATAAAACCCAAATAACTCCCAATTGAAAATAATTTCAAAAGGACTTTAAATTGGATCTTTTAAACTCCAAACTCATATTTCATATGTTTTGAAGAAGTCATTTTATCTTCTCTCATGAAAATCATTGTGTTGCTTGAAGTTTATGAATTGGAAATAATTTCAAATGAAATTCAAATATTTTCAACACCCCTTGTCATTTAAATAAATGGAAGAAGTACTGACATCTTCTCTCCAGGGTTTTGTGGTGAAAAGAATTAGAATTCACGAAGGTCACGAATGCAAAAAATGAAAGTTTGGGAAAGTCCTTTTATTCCCTCTTGTTTAACTTACAAAAAGTTTTGAATTTCACTCAATCAATCACACAACACTCAAACAAACAATCTATCTATCTATTTATTATAACATTCCAAAATTTAGAATTATGGGATGTTACACACTCTCTCTCTAGAGATATCTTGCATTCCCTCATATGTCTCTCTAGCTATCACACTCTCGTTGTGAAATATCTTTCTCTCTCGAAGACACAAAACTCCGTATCTCGACATCTCATTTCTCTCTGATACCTGTTTGTATGTGAATCACATGCACCCTCTCTCTATCTCTCTCACACCCACACACATAACTCAGCCTTCTGATCCACTCGACTCCTATCTCTAAAGCACACTAGCTAGCATCTTTATCTTTCTATTTATCTGTTTCTCCATAAACCTTCTTTCTCACCCTCACTCTTGATTCCTATCACGCACACTACATATGTTTCTCTCTACATGCAGTCAAGTTCCCTCTCACACACATATGTAACTTCACCCTCTAAACCACCCGGCGGTCATCTCCATCACCCAAACTAGTGAATGTCCCTCTAGCTAGCATCTCCATTTCTGTATCTATCTGTGGTTTCTCCGTCAACATTTCTTTCTCGCACAGAGTCTTGCTTCCTATCACCCACACTATATATGTCTCTCTATACATATGCATTTATAGGTTGATCTCTTTTGCACAATCGTTGTGCCTCACTCCCTCTGCTCGCCATAGATGCATGCTCCAGCCCACGCCACTATCTCTTAAAGACAAAAACACATACTCAATTGTCGGGCCTTCTTCCCTACATTCTCACATGCATGCATATTGTCATACCGATCCGTCTTTCCCATGTCGTTGATCTTATGACTTATGTCTTCTTTCTTTTATCTCGATCATGCGCGCGCGCACACACACATCCCACGTATACATATATACCTCTCACACATGCACGTTCAAGGTCTCTATGTCTCCATACATAGTTAATTACCCTCAATCCTAATGCCACATCGAATCGTTCTCCTCTTTTGTGCACATAACTTCCGCCAGGATGGGTAGAACACACACTCACACTTAACAATCTCCTTCTAGCTCCCCCCGCCTCTCACTCTTCCCCTATATCCCCGAAACCAATAAGACCATCCCTTTGTTTAATTCCCGCCTACATGAACCATCGATATATAGTAGTCTTCCTCGGTGTCTCTCAAACAAACACGTTCTCTCGATGTCGACTCCTCTCACGCGCACACACCTTCTCTTCCCTCTCTACGGGCATTTTCTCTCTCGTACCCCATCGTTGGTGGCCTCTGCCATACACATCACCTTTCTATGATGAAACCATGCACACTGAAATTACATCTGCCACAGAGGACCCCGCGACACACACACACATGCACGCACGCACACCCCCCCACACACACACTAAGACTCCATCTCTCTCTCTCACACACACACACAAACACACACACACACGCACGCACACACGCACGCACACCCACCCACCCCCCCCCCGCAGA
Organism: Triticum urartu; assembly: GCF_003073215.2. Taxonomy (NCBI): domain Eukaryota; kingdom Viridiplantae; phylum Streptophyta; class Magnoliopsida; order Poales; family Poaceae; genus Triticum; species Triticum urartu. The sequence continues at coordinate 174,992,355 of NC_053027.1, forward strand.
CACTAAGACTCCATCTCTCTCTCTCGCACACAAACTAAGACTCCATCTCTCTCTCTCTCTCACACACACACACACCACACACACTAAGACTCCATCTCACACACACATGCTCTAGGCGGAGCATTTGTTTCTACCACCCTTCATCCAACCTTACCCGTATAATAAACAATCACCTTTATTTACTTGCATAGCATGGAAAAATTCCGCTTTACTTTAGTGGTCAGCAAACTTATCATCTGTACCCTTATAAAAAACAAGTTTGCGATGATGGTGTGCCTGCCATCTTGTAATACAGACCGTATGATCTATATCTGATGGATAGAAAGCAAACTACGATAATTTTACAAAAGATACCCGCACCTCTCTCCACATCATTCTCTCCCACAACCTCATTGCTCAGCAATTAAAAAGGAATAAGTCTCTGGAACAATCTAGCATGCATGGTGGCCGCTGCCGCCTGCCGGCGCCGTCCATCCCCATGCCTCCGCCCATTCCGACCACCAGTCACCACCACGCTCCACTCCTCCTCGCCTTATGTCTCATCTTTCATTTTTTCAGTGACATTCTTGAGATACCAGTTTTCCGATAAAATTCTCGAGATATCATTAGTTTTTACACATGGGATTACTCCTGCATGGGTCAATCACAACAGGTGTTTTGAAAAAAAATGCATATTGATGTTTTGTGCAACGCACGAGAATCTTGCTTGTTATTATATAACGCAAATCACGAGCAGGAAGTGACATTTTTTTGACACAACCACGTTAACATGGCCACGTAAATCACTAGCTAAAGTAAATACCATTATAATTATATCCCGATGTGAAAGTTGAGTACATGTCCGAAGAGTAGAGTCACACACACGCACTTTGTCTCTCAGAATCTCTCTCACACACACACCAGTTAGGTGACGCCCACTTAAGCAGACATGTATGTTACAATTTGTGCACCCGCGGGTACACGTGATGCTGCGCACTTATTTAAGCCGGAAGGCGAACCCAAACAGTAGCTGCATTCATTCCCCTCCCGCCGCCTCTTCTCTGGTCCCCGTCGCTCGGTAGCCATGGCCCGGCCGAAGGTAACAACATACGCCATACTCCCGCCGGAGCGGTGCTTTAATATGGAAATTTTAGTGGTCATGCATGCATCTTTTTGTGCTAGCACTCCTATATAAGGGTTGATCGGTCGCTTCCCACGGACGTGCGCGGGCGGTGGAAGAGGAAGGAGAAGGGAAGCGGGCTGTGGAGTGTGGAGTAACATTTTTTACAACAATTTCTTAGGAAACTGAGTGCAATAATTGAGTAGTTTTGCAAAGTACCAGTACTACACCTGAAATGGTTCAAAACCTATACTCCCTTGCCAGCGCGCGCTTCTCACGTGAAACTGTCAGCGTCGCCCTGGAGCGTCAGTGCCGCATTAATGCCCGGCCAGAGCGGAGGCGACCTCTCACTTGCGCCGGCTTTGAAGTGGTGCGACGGCCGAGAGAGCGCCGCTTCCTGGTGCACGCGACTGCTCCGTGTCGAGACTGGCCATAGGCCCTGTTTGGATCCATGGGTTAGAGTTAGTTTGAGCTAGGTGGGGCTAAAATAGCCCTAAAGTATCCAAGCATGAGGGTTTAAATTGGAGCAAGTTGCACCGAACCCACCAAAAAAAACTATCCCACCGAAGAGGTGCTAACTGCAGATAGTTCTCATTGGGACCATTGAAAAATCACTTTTCTCTCTCCATCAAGTGCATTTATTGTCAATCTAACCCTGTCTCCCAAACACCTCTTTGGCTACAGTTAATTCAGGGTTAGTCATGAGTTAGTCTAACCTCTAGCTAAGTTAGAGTATCAAACAATAGAGGTATAGGACATGCAAGTTGCTCAAAGCATATAGTCAAATTTGTACGTGAAAGGATTTTTTTCTTTTTGGAAAGGAACGTGAAAGGAATATTTTTAGAATGCTCTTGGCATGTCGCTAACATGTGATGAGTTAACCGACCTCAATAGATGGCAAAAACGCCAGCCCGCCGCACTTTGATAGAGACGAGGAGGGAGAAGCGATAGAGGCTGCTGGATTACTAGAGATAGGTGTCGCACGGAAGTCAAGAAATATGGTGATAGGGTGGGTTAGCCATGTACTAGTATGATGTAACTACACTGGGCTGTCGTGTTTCGTACTATTCCAGTCCACTGTGGAGATGATTGGTTGATTTTATATCGCTGAATAATATTAAATATTATGAGTGCAGACGCTCCACCACGAGTTCCTTGCTCCTTCTCGGTCGTCGGGAATCTATGTTCTTCCACTCTATTTTTTTACGTCAGCTTGGTTCATCCTTTTGCCAACACGCGAGACAACTAGCATCAAGGTGTACGTGTTATGCAAGGATCGTTCCATCTATATGAAGAACATGTGGGATTGGAACTATGAGACAGACATGTACCCAGGAGTAGACGTACGAACCTGAGTAATGTAGCGCAGTAAGTGAAGTAGAAAGGCACAAATGGTATGAACGTGCGTGGCATATAGGGTGTGTTTGGTTGCGTTCTCGTCCCAGCATAGTTGTTCCCTCCTCATGCATGCTCAACTCAACACCCCTCTTCATGCATGCTCTCTTCATGCATTCTTCTAGTGCATTTGTGCTAAACTAGTGTGGACTCATGCACACTCCATACACTCTACCAAACACCCAAAAGTAGGTCGAGAAGGGAACTCTTGGACGACATTTGTCTCTTACTAAGTACTACCACTAAATATTGTACGTGCAATGCACGGTGATGTTATGGAGTACGTGCCTAAGTACTCTACTACTACTATATTAGTTGGAGGCACATATTAACTTCTATATTTGTTTACGTGTACTTTGTATCATTTCTTTCTCTCCAAGTCGTACTTTGTATTATTTCTTTCTCCCCGAGACCTTCCAACTAGACGTTTCTTTCTCTCCAGGTCGCACTTTGTATCGTTCATACCACTAAGTACTACTACGTGTGGTCTCCGACCCAGAAGTGGAAGAAGTGGAGATGCTCTACCATGCTGTTTTTTTACGCTGGGCTCTACCACGCTGTTCATGTCCCACTCCTTTCGCTGACATGTGGGACATCCAGCACATGCCATGTTTGGCACCCTTCATCGTAAGAGTTGAAATGCTAGCATTCATCAGAAATAAAGAATAATTATAAATCAGCAGTGATACTATTTCTTTTTAGAACCAATCAGCAGTGATACTATACCAGACGATTTCCTTGCTCCTCAATATCGGAAAGAATACTTCCGTTCGCCAACATGTGGGACGTCGACCATCCTGGTCCACTTGCCATGCACCTAGAACTCCAAGGGAGAGTCACCCAGGTCGTCGCGCCGCAGTAAAATGACTAACGAGCCGTCAAATCACAGGCCCACTTCCCACTTTGAAGTTGCTCGGACGAAGGAACCATCATGACTTCATTGAATTCTGCTTCTTGAAGAAAACTATTGTACTAGTAGTACTGCTAGCTACAGTAGTTACTCCAACAGAGGCCTCCTTTCGTTCATAGGATAGGAATTTTATAGGAATATGAAAATCATAGGAAGTGAGATGACATGCATCTCAATTCCTATAGAGAAAGAGATGCCATTTGATGCATAGGATAGGAATTTTTCCATTTAGTCTAGGCTAATGTACTGGTAATTTGCTCTAAAAACTACAGTAGTAACTAGTAGTATTGGTACATGCTCGTACTCAGACACAGACACACACACTAACTACTAGTACTACTACTTCTCACATGTTGGCCAGACGCCGTCGTTCTCCTTACCGACTTTGTCGGTGACACCCCACCGTGCTTGGATCTCCGCCGACCTCTCCGCAGCATCGCGTGCGTCCTTTTCTTTATTGCAGCGGCGGGCTTCTCTTTTCTTGAGCGCTTTCTGACTTTTCCGCTCCTTCTGTGCGGCTTTGGCCGCCTCTTGCTCTATCGCCCATTTGGCCTTGGCATCTTCAAATTCCTCCCACATAGTTGTGAGGTCGCGAGCGGCGATGAACTTGGCACGGCAGGATGCCATCGCTTCCCTCCAATTTTGTGTGCGGTCGTGGGCGGCGAGGAACTCTGCGCGACGGGATGCCATCGTTGCCTTACCGGTTAGTGTGCAGCGCGGTGGCATGAACGACGCTTGGTGAGAGCTCTGGGGTGGAGTGGCCGGACAACCATATAGTGCATTGGTTTGTCAAGAGCTCAAGGACAGAATACGAAGGAAATTTGGATTCCCCTTCAATCCTAGTCATTTATTACCGTGTAAAATGCATTGGCGGCCATTGAACTTGTCTTGATAGCTCACTTTGATCATTGTATACGAGATATGGTGATTATATGGTCACTGGCTCAGCGTATAGCTCTGTATTTTTCTCGTTGACCAGTCAAACAATCCGCATGCGCCTCATCAGCTGGTGTTCTTTATCTATCTACGCGGGCCTACCTGTCAATGGAGAAAGAAATACTGTAAAAACCAAAATTATGCATATGTGGGGAATCAAACCATGGACTCGTTGCTGCAATGCACCCTCGTATGCCAAATGAAAATGAAATACTTTGCATCAGACACTCACGCTCACGCTGTCAAAGCATGCTAATGCATGCACGTCGCCCTCTAAATCAATGTCCTGCTCATGGCGCAATGCAAACGGCAAGCCCATCACCTGCGCGCCTCGGCGGTGCCTGACATTACTGTTTAGACGTTTGATGGAGGCCTACGCGAACGCCGAGCATGTATTCACCTGGCTCAACACCAACGGTCATACTCAGAGCGCCTTGCTCATGTATATCGTCCATCACAACGACAATCTATAAAACAGCCTAGCTAGAGGGTACTATGGTAGTATGGTACGGAGTATGTACTATCGTGAGCGACCGATCTTTGTGCCAATACACATCGAAGCCCCTTCCATCGCTAGCGCGTGCTTCCCGCCTGAAACGGTCACCGTCTCGCCAGAATGTCAATGCCGCATTCACCGGACTTAACTGCAGGTGCAATTGGTGTGTCACTGACTTGCGGGCCAGATGCCCGTTGGGCCCACATGTCAATAACCCAACGCATCTGCAGTTAAGTCACTAAAGCAGCGTCCGTATTCACGCTCGACGAACCTACTCCGGCGCCAGTTGTCCATCCGTCTACTGTGGCTCATTGCCATTCGCCCGCTATATTAACTTGAGCCCCAGCTCCCAGCCATAGCCAAAGACCCACACTTATTCTCCTCTGGTCCCTTCCTTCTGTCGGCACCACTCCAACCATGGCCTCCTGGCACTCCGAAGCTCTCTTGGACGTACTGTCTCAGGAGCAGACGAGGGACATCGGTGGCTCTGCTCCGGGCGCGCTCCAAAGCACTCTTCGACGTACTGTCGCAGGAGCAAACGAAGGAGATCACCGGCCCCCCCCCCCCCCCCGGCCGCCCTCTACCGCCACGACCACGAAGCCGACGCGGTTGCGCGGGTGCAGCCGGCAGTGAGGAAGAGTACTACACGATAGGTCGCCGCCGCTCTGGTCTCAGGAAGGCCATCGCTACTCCACTCAGTCGACGCCAACCTTGGTGGGGTAAACATCGGTGGCCGATTAGCCGCTTGATGGCGACGTGGAGGCGGAAATCTTCATAACCTTGTGCTCCGGAGGAGGAGGTTATCGAGGCGGATGAGAAGGAGGCAAAGGCAATGGCCGGCTTTCTCGGGTTCATGGCCGGACATGGTGGTCGGGCGCCAGCGATCGTTTGGATTAGGTTTATAGTAGGTTTTAGTACGGTTTGTGCGAAATATGTAATGAATTTCGTCCAGTTTGTAGGAAAAGTTTTTGAAATGTAATGAATTTCATCCGATTAATTTGAAATTTGCTTTGTTTGCACGAATTTCGTCTTGTTAGTTCATATAGTTGTCGAAAGTTATGCGGGCAGCATCAGATGGCATCCATCAGTGTCCTCGGACAGATGCCGGTGTAAATTTGTGGGCAACGCTGGAGATTCCCTAACTATCATGCTATAATCGCTAACAGTCCTCCATTATTTGGCAGGGAACAGTTATCCCTCGATCAAAATCAGATCCGCGGTGTTTCGCACTCCTCCTGCGTAAGAGTGTAAACTCTTGCTTACATAAAAATGGAGCAAGTGGACGGGACTGTAGCACATCATATCACTCGAACTAGCCGCCTAACAAGCGGGAAAACACCGCCCTCGTCATTTTGTTCTGGATTTCTATCGAGCGATCGCGCGAAAATGTTACGCTTCACAAGTTCTAAAGGAAAAGGCGGCACACTTACGACTCGTACGCATTGTGACACCCCAAAATTTTGGCCTTGTTTTAATAAATTAAAATTTTGCCAGGAAATTAAAACTTTTATTTTCTGGGCTCCCTTTTGATTTTGGAACCATTTTCTCCCTTGTTATTATGGAGTTTTCCCCAAAGTGAAAACTTTTCAAATATGTTATTGGACTTGTTTAAACCTCTCAAGAAAAACTCTTCTTTTATTAGTAGAACTAATTAAATAATTAATTTGCTTGATCTTTATTTTCTTGAAAAATGTTTTTTCAAGGTTATATGGCCATATTTGAACTACAACCATTTGATAAATTCACTTAAAATTCCAACCAAAATTTGGAGATGTCATGTGATGTTTTTAAATCACTTTTATGCAAAAATATCTTTTATTCATGAAATATTTTGAGCTCTACACCCAATTTTCTTCTCTGGTCCAGAGTGCAATTTTGCACTACAACCCATTTAAATATTTTCTTCTAGACTCCACCAAAATTATGGGATGTTAGTAGTAGCACATGATTCAACTTTATGCAAAAACCCAGTGATGTCCTTTGAAAAAATTGAGTGAATCAACCTCATTTTCATTCTGGTCCAGCCTTGTGATTTCTACTACAACCCTATGTATTTTTGCTCAAGTGACCTTGTGCTTTCTCCTACTTGTAGTCAACCCTACCAAACCCCTAAATCCAGGAGCATGCACCCATTGGATCATTTTTGGTTCATGAAGTGATGTCATTTGTCTCCTGTCCAGAATTGAAGTTTTGTAAAACTTGCACTAACAAGTTTCTGTCTTTGGCAAACTAACCTCACCACCCTCTTATTCATCTAAAGAGACCCCACTCTGGAAGTTTTGACCAATCCAAGAACTTCCTAAATGCCTCTAGCATTTTGTCAAACACCCTGTGTGCATAGACAGTTTTGGCATGAGTTTATGTTTGCTTTGTGAACCTGATCCCCTGACCAAACCAGCATGTCCCATGGATTTGCCCTAGCCTACAACCCCACCCTGCTAACTCTCTTGTGGTTTAGAGCCCCCTAGCATGCATTAGCATTTCATCGAGCACGTTTCGTGCGTGCTCTGGGCGCGAGCAGAGCATGCGTTTTGCATGTGCCACGCCTGAGCCAACGTGTCGCGCCCCTGGTTTGCTATCACTGCAGAACCACGCCACACACTCCCCTTCTCACCACATCACGCCAAGCTGCCCCTCGCCACGTCCCCGGAAGGCCAGGAGCTAGCCGCCACGGCCGCCCGACAACCCTACTCAGGTCGGCGCCGCCCGAGCCTCTTCCGCTTGCCACCTGACCCCTGGAGCAGCGCAAGCTCATCCACATCCCCGTCCTCTAGCACACGTCGCCACCACGTCGCTCTGCCGCACAATAGGACGGTTCGCCGGTGAACTTATCCACGGCCGCCGTGGAACCGCCTTGAGTCGCCTATATAGGGGACCCCGAGCTCGTCTCCGCACGCAGGCAGTCCCACGCCATCTCCTGGAACCCCCCGTTGGCCAGCAATCGAACCAGGGAGGCCGTCTTCCCCGACTCCGGCCAGTTCGGCCACCGCCGCCTCCCGGCTCCGTTCAGCGCAACCAGGGCCTCCCCCTCTCCGTTCTCTTCACCAGGAGCTCTCTCTTCCTCCCGTGAACCCATCCCCCTACTCGATTTTGATCGGGAACCACCGTAGCCCCAAACCCACTTTGTTCCCGAAGCCCCCTCCGCCGAGAAGCTCACCACCGACGACTCCTTCCACCCCCGTCGACCCAACGACCACCGGGAGGACCACCCCAGTCTCACGGATCCATCCAGACCCTCTGGAACCCGCGGGGAGCCGCCGTTCGCCGGCGATGATCGCCGTTGCCTCACCTCCGTTCGGGCAGAGGAAGAGGAGGGAGAGATAGACCAGTCAAACCTGACCAGTGGGCCAGGTGGGCCCACTGTCAGTGACTCGCGCGCCGTCCACGCTAGAGTAAGTGGAAGCGTAAATCCAAAATACGCTTTCGTCGTGTACGTGTTTATTCGAAACGTTTTCTTTTCTGTTTTATTTTAAATAACAGATTTTGACCTAAACTTTGACTAGCTGTAACTTTTTAAATAAAACTCCAAATGAGTTGATTCTTATTCCTACCTCTCTTAAATATTATCTAGTTTATTTTAAGATTTATTTCAAAAAATTTCAGACAACGTTTTGATACTGTTTTTGAAACTATATATTGATTCAAAAATATTTTGAATAGGATTTTTTTGCAGATTGGAGAAAACTTTCAAAAGTTTTGGAGTGCACCCTGCATTTCCACACCTTGAAGGCAAGCATTCTGAACCCCGGAATAATATTTTTGATGTGTTAGATGACACGTTTATAACACCACCTTATTTCGGAGAACTCCTTATTTTATGTGGTGATACGATCATTTGCATGAATGCATACTAGTCATTTCCTTGCTGTTGGAAATGAATATACGTGTGATGGCAATCATCCTCATGTGCCTTGCATGCATGCCGGAAAGGAATCCGGGAAAGCCTCGGCCTTGGGTAGGCATGAGCTTGTCACCGGTCTCCGTCAAGATGGTTATGTCCGGTATGGCATAGTAAGGTATAATGAGTGTTGATTTTATTGGTTGAAATATATTTGTTATACATGTCATGCAGGGAATTTATAAACCTCCTGAGTCGACCGTAGATCGTGTCTTATTCCAGTAACCGCCATACTTGTTTTGTACTACCACTTTTCCCTGCCGCAGGGAGGGTAAAGTTCAGTAAGTCGTCAACCCTGTCAAGCACACACCGTATAGAGAGGCCATGGTGGAAGATACCGGTTGTAGCCGGTAGGCAGGCCACCTGGTCCGGGGGCATGGGTGTTTCCGGTTGGGACCGAGAGGGGAGGCCACCCCTTAGAGCGCGCGATATAAATTTGATCCCATGCTACGCGAGGTTGTAGCCTCCCCACTTAGAGTTTTTCTTAACAAGTGTCGTGGGTGATTCCAGACACCGGTGAGTTAAGCTGGTGTGTGCAAGTCAGGTGTGTTTTCAATTAAAAGACCGTAGACGGAATTAGTCCCGATGGACTAAAGGAATCCGTTACTCGTGGGTAAAGAGTACACCCTCTACAGAGATTAAACCTATTCGAATAGCCGTGTCCATTGTTAAGGATTTCAGTTTGGGATGGGTCAAGGGTTGGTCTTAGTGTCGGTCTTCGAAGGAGAAATTGTTAAACCAGAACTTGGATTGTGAATTCTGACTTGTGAAGATTTTGATTATTATTATGGACTAACCCATTATATCATTGAGTATCCCTGGGACGGTTCTACCTCCTGGATATTCATTATGATTATTTATTTTATAAGCCCTTTATGTGGTGTCGCTGAGACGCTCGACTGTGGCATTGCTTGTTATTTATTTATTTATTTATTTTATAAGCCCTTTATGTGGTGTCGCTGAGACGCCCGACTGTTGCATTGCTTGTTATTTATTTATTTTATAAGCCCTTTATGTGTTGTCGCTGAGACGCCCGACTGTGGCATTTCTTGTTATTTATTTACTTTATAAGCCCTTTATGTGGTGTCGCACAGACGCCCGACTGCGGCATTTTATTCCCACTCCATTATTGCTTATTCATGTTGCATATAAATAACCTGCTTGCATGCATAAAAGATGTTTTATTTATGACTGACGATGTGATCATAGAATATTTCAGTGCATAATTATCAATTATATTATCCCAGTGTTCATAATGTTTGCGAGTACATTCAAAGTACTCACTGGCTTGTCCCTGGCTATTGTCTTGGCCAGATTTCTCCATGGAGAGGAGCGTTGCGATGACAGCCCCGGAAACTAAGCAACGGTGATAGCAGCCTCGCGAAGATAGGAGTTGACCTGGTCAGCTGTTCCTGTGGGAAATGGAGTCCCATAGACACCGATGTCTCACAAACCGCTTCCGCCGTCGACCACTAGAAACCAATTGTTGTACTCACAGGCCCGAATGGTCCTGTACTGCATATTTTGTATTTTTGTTTGGGATTTCTGTATCAAGTTGGTGCCTCATCAGCTAACAGTAATCCTGGGGCTGGTGAGCACAACGGCCATTTTCTGGAAATTTATACCCGGAAAACCGGTCATGACAAACTTGGTATCAGAGCTAGGCCGACCATTGGCTAATCCTATCTAGCCTGGTCGAAAAACCTAGGTAAACCAACCCACCAGGCCATAACCAAACCCCAGCCAAGCTTCTCATGTAAGATAGCCACACAGTGACCCCGACACTGTTTGCAGTCGGTGCCCAACCTATCAACCTAGCCTGTCGATCACGCACCAGTGACCAGCACCCAAGGCGTCTCATTCGCAAGCGTGCAAAGGAAGACTCCGTCCCCTTTTCCTATAAAAAGGGCACGCTAGCCCCAACTCAGCACAGCACAGCCGCTACCCAAAACCGAGCCTTAATGCCTGGCCCCGTCGTGCACAATGACACCACAGCAACCTACCTTGGAGGCTTTGTGACCATACTCGCAAACCTCACCCGTCATGCCTATGCGTTAGAAGAGCCCCCGGAATATGTTGTGTACCAAGGGCCCATGAGCGGTGAGAGCCGTCAATTCTGGGCCACTGTACACATCTACGGTAGGGGTCTAGAGCCCGAGCGCCCCTACAGGTTCACCGGAAGGACAACTTCCTTTGAGCCACAAGCCATCCAACTAGCTGCTCGAGAAGCTATAATTCATCTCCGGCACTTTTCGCCCAGAGTTAACTGTCGCTCGTTCCACTACTACCCCAGATGTGAAGGGTATGGTAGACCACCCCAAGTTGCCAACGGAGATCACGAGACGGATCTTGCATTGTTGAACCTAGTGCTCTATGTAGGTGCACTAGAGGAACTGTTCGATCAAATCACCATTGATCTAATCGCAGCTCGTGGAGAGCTGGTTCGTCAAGCCCTGGCGATAAAAGAGAACGAGCCCAACGCCGACAACCCAGTCGTGCTGTTTGGACACCCGATCAAGTCCCTGAGGTCTGCCCCAGCTGGCGGCCAAGGTACTCCGATGACCCCCGAAGTGCTTCGTCGCCTCTTGGGAGCACACTCCAACGGGGTTGTGGCCAACAATCCCCGAGATGGTCATCATCGCTACCCCGAGCCTGTAGCCCCTCAACCCACTCCAGCTAATTCCGACGATGAGACCCGTGGAGAAGCCTCGACATCCTCAAGGCACGCCCGCTTGGATGTAAACGAGGTAGACTAAGTCACTCGAGTAGTGTCAAATCTCAGTGTATTTCCCTGCTTTGTAATCGTGTGACTACATAAATAAACGCCTCTTGTTGTCGTGCCCCTGTTTTAAATAGTAGCATTGCATGGATATGCCAGCATGCGGTATAAAATTTCTATCCCAGACCCAGTTACAAAAAAAAACCTTCCCGACAACCCCCCACAGTAACACGTCACTTCTGTGAGATATGTGTATCTGTGGCATTGACCCCAACCCTTAGAGCAGAGCTGGAAATTTCATTACCATTCACCACGGTAAAAAAACAACCCAGCTCCAGTGGTATAAAAAGGCCACCGCGTGACCTTGCCAAGCACCCCTCATCATGTGCACCATCCTCACAACCATTTCTTGCCATGTCGAGCCCTAGTATTTATCTGCGAACCCCAGATGCAACGCCGGGTAGTTTTGTCAAGATATTGTGGGATTTTACCTACGGTACCATGGGCGCTACCCAGCCACCTCAGTACGAGCTGTTCAAATCGAGAATCACCCAGTCCACCTCAAGATATTGGGCAGCAGTGCACATCCCTCCCGTAAACTCAAACCAAGATCCAATGGAGGTCTCCTTCGTGGGGAAATCTATGCCAACCCCACATATGGCCATAGAAGCTGTTGCATACGAAGCGCTTGCTCGCCTTCGATTCACGGTACCCTATGCCAGCGAACGAGGGTATTATTACTTTCCGAGCCGTGCAGCACCCGAAGAAGTAACATCTTTTCCCGGTGGACAAATTGAGAGAGACCCAGTCCTGGCCAACCTTGTCCAGTACGTCATCGCTCAAGAACGTTTAACCCAACGTGTGATGGGTTATCACGAGAGCCTCATGGATTTAAACCCTCAGATCACCATCATCAGATCTCTAAGGCCCGACCAGGAGCGACGCATACATCGACTGGTCAATCCACTTTCCCCGATAGAAGAGGAGTGTGTCCCAGTACCAGAGACGTTTTCTCGGGACCACGTCCAGTTACCGTTTTTATAGACGTCACTACTGTTTAGTATTGCAACATTTATTTATGTGATGTAACTTATGCGTGGTACCCCGAGTTTGCGCAGCGAGCCAATCTTTTAGTTTCTATTGATGTGAGTAGTTTTGTTGCGATGTGACTCTAATGTATTACTATTTTCTCCCGCGAAAAATCCTGGAGTGAGATTTCTTTTCCCTAAGTTGCTGCATCATACACCTTCTCACGACATGGATTATTTCATTTCATGCAACACCACGGCAGCAGACTCATAACCATAATCATTCGAACGCATACACTGTTTGCAAAACTTTGCAACGGTGTTACATCTAACTAAGCACCCCTGAACAACAGTTAGCACCCGGCACACCCCACCTACTCCTCGTGATCACCACCACCGCGGAGAGCCAACACCCGAGCAGCAGCATCGCGACGATCATCGAGGATCATCGCGCAAAGGAGCACGGAGAGCCCCAGGAGTGTCGCCAGCCCTACGCATACCAAGATCGCGAACCAATCCGGCATCGCCTCCGCCATTAGAGCCTCGTCTCGAGCTTCTGGAAAGCAGAAATGGAGGAAGAAGGAGGAGGAGAAGCGAGTCCAGGTGTGAGGAAGAAGAGCGGGGCACCTCGGCCGTTTATAGCTAGAGCTCGGTGTACGGTGGGCGAAGTCCACCAGCACCGCTCGTCGCCCGATCGCCGGTATTCGGAGACGAATCCGCGAGCAGTGCCGACAGCACACTGGCCCGCGAGGTGAGTGCACGCTGCACCGGCAGCAAGCACGCCGCGTACTATCGCGGTATGGCCTAGATTCCCTATGCGCTAGACGTCGCCGGTGGAGAAGGCGTGGGAAAGCGCACGGGACAGAGGAAGAAGAGAGAACCGGACGAAGAAGAAGAGACTGACAGTGGACCCCAGGTCCACCTGTCGGCCAGAGAGAGCACTGTGCTCTCGGGTATGACCAGCGTATTTATTAAATTTAGAAGTTATTCTAAATTTACTGTATCCAACGTAGAAATCTCACGTCTTTTTCCTGACCGTAGATTTTTCCATGCAACGCCAGTATCCACACTGTGGTTTTGCACCACTTATTGCCCTCTCACTATAGCCACATTTTATTGCATAAATTTTTTCTTAAAACAGCTTTTAAAAAATCTCGAGGACGAGAATTTTCTTAAGGGGGGTAGTGTTGTGACACCCCAAAATTTTGGCCTTGTTTTAATAAATTAAAATTTTGCCAGGAAATTAAAACTTTTATTTTCTGGGCTCCCATTTGATTTTGGAACCATTTTCTCCCTTGTTATTATGGAGTTTTTCCCCAAAGTGAAAACTTTTCAAATATGTTATTGGACTTGTTTAAACCTCTCAAGAAAAACTCTTCTTTTATTAGTAGAACAAATTAAATAATTAATTTGCTTGATCTTTATTTTCTTGAAAAATGTTTTTTCAAGGTTATATGGCCATATTTGCACTACAACCATTTGATAAATTCACTTAAAATTCCAACCAAAATTTGGAGATGTCATGTGATGTTTTTAAATCACTTTTATGCAAAAATATATTTTATTCATGAAATATTTTGAGCTCTACACCCAATTTTCTTCTCTGGTCCAGAGTGCAATTTTGCACTACAACCCATTTAAATATTTTCTTCTAGACTACACCAAAATTATGGGATGTTGGTAGTAGCACATGATTCAACTTTATGCAAAAACCCAATGATGTCCTTTGAAAAAATTGAGTGAATCAACCTCATTTTCATTCTGGTCCAGCCTTGTGATTTCTACTACAACCCTATATATTTTTGCTCAAGTGACCTTGTGCTTTCTTCTACTTGTAGTCAACCCTACCAAACCCCTAAATCCAGGAGCATGCACCCATTGGATCATTTTTGGTTCATGAAGTGATGTCATTTGTCTCCTGTCCAGAATTGAAGTTTTGCAAAACTTGCACTAACAAGTTTCTGTCTTTGGCAAACTAACCTCACCACCCTCTTATTCATCTAAAGAGACCCCACTCTGGAAGTTTTGACCACTCCAAGAACTTCCTAAATGCCTCTAGCATTTTGTCAAACACCCTGTGTGCATAGATAGTTTTGGCATGAGTTTATGTTTGCTTTGTGAACCTGATCCCCTGACCAAACCAGCATGTCCCATGGATTTGCCCTAGCCTACAACCCCACCCTGCTAACTCTCTTTTGGTTTAGAGCCCCCTAGCATGCATTAGCATTTCGTCGAGCACGTTCCGTGCGTGCTCTGGGCGCGAGCAGAGCATGCGTTTTGCACGTGCCACGCCTGAGCCAACGCGTCGCGCCCCTGGTTTGCTATCACTGCAGAACCACGCCACACACTCCCCTTCTCACCGCATCACGCCAGCTGCCCCTCGCCACGTCCTCGGAAGGCCAGGAGCTAGCCGCCACGGCCGCCCGACAACCCTACTCAGGTCGGCGCCGCCCGAGCCTCTTCTGCTTGCCACCTGACCCCTGGAGCAGCGCAAGCTCATCCACATCCCCGTCCTCTAGCACACGTCGCCGCCACGTCTCTCTGCCGCACAATAGGACGGTTCGCCGGTGAACTTATCCACGGTCGCCGTGGAACCGCCTTGAGTCGCCTATATAGGGGACCCCGAGCTCGTCTCCGCACGCAGGCAGTCCCAAGCCATCTCCTGGAACCCCCCGTTGGCCAGCAATCGAACCAGGGAGGCCGTCTTCCCCGACTCCGGCCAGTTCGGCCACCGCCGCCTCCCGGCTCCGTTCAGCGCAACCAGGGCCTCCCCCTCTCCGTTCTCTTCACCAGGAGCTCTCTCTTCCTCCCGTGAACCCATCCCCCTACTCGATTTTGATCGGGAACCACCGTAGCCCCAAACCCACTTTGCTCCCGAAGCCCCCTTCGCCGAGAAGCTCACCACCGACGACTCCTTCCACCCCCGTCTACCCAACGACCACCGGGAGGACCACCCCGGTCTCACGGATCCATCCAGACCCTCTGGAACCCACGGGGAGCCGCCGTTCGCCGGCGATGATCGCCGTTGCCTCGCCTCCGTCCGGGCAGAGGAAGAGGAGGGAGAGATAGACCGGTCAAACCTGACCAGTGGGCCAGGTGGGCCCACTGTCAGTGACTCGCGCGCCGTCCACGCTAGAGTAAGTGGAAGCATAAATCCAAAATACGCTTTCGTCGTGTACGTGTTTATTCGAAACGTTTTCTTTTCTGTTTTATTTTAAATAACAGATTTTGACCTAAACTTTGACTAGCTGTAACTTTTTAAATAAAACTCCAAATGAGTTGATTCTTATTCCTACCTCTCTTAAATATTATCTAGTTTATTTTAAGATTTATTTCAAAAAAATTCAGACAACTTTTTGATACTGTTTTTGAAACTATATATTGATTCAAAAATATTTTGAATAGGATTTTTTTTGCAGAGAGGAGAAAACTTTCAAAAGTTTTGGAGTGCACCCTGCCTTTCCACACCTTGAAGGCAAGCATTCTGAACCCCGGAATAATATTTTTGATGTGTTAGATGACACGTTTATAACACCACCTTAGTTCGGAGAACTCGTTATTTTATGTGGTGATACGATCATTTGCATGAATGCATACTAGTCATTTCCTTGCTGTTGGAAATGAATATACGTGTGATGGTAATCATCCTCAAATGCCTTGCATGCATGCCGGAAAGGAATCCGGGAAAGCCTCGGCCTTGGGTAGGCATGAGCTTGTCACCGGTCTCCGTCGGGATGGTTATGTCCGGTATGGCATCGTAAGGTATAATGAGTGTTGATTTTATTGGTTGAAATATATTTGTTATACATGTCATGCAGGGAATTTATAAACCTCCTGAGTCGACCGTAGATCGAGTCTTGTTCCAGTAACCCCCATACTTGTTTTGTACTACCACTTGTCCCTGCCGCAGGGAGGGTAAAGTTCAGTAAGTCGTCAACCCTGTCAAGCACACACCGTATAGAGAGGCCGTGGTGGAAGATACCGGTTGTAGACGGTAGGCAGGCCACCTGGTCCGGGGGCATGGGTGTTTCCGGTTGGGACCTAGAGGGGAGGCCCCCTTAGAGCGCGCGATATAAATTTGATCCCATGCTACGCGAGGTTGTAGCCTCCCCACTTAGAGTTTTGCTTAACAAGTGTCGTGGGTGATTCCAGACACCGGTGAGTTAAGCTGGTGTGTGCAAGTCAGGTGTGTTTTCAATTAAAGGACCGTAGACGGAATTAGTCCCGATGGACTAAAGGAATCCGTTACTCGTGGGTAAAGAGTACACCCTCTGCAGAGATTAAACCTATTCGAATAGCCGTGTCCATGGTTAAGGATTTCAGTCTGGGATGGGTCAAGGGTTGGTCTTAGTGTCGGTCTTCGGAGGAGAAATTGTTAAACCAGAACTTGGATTGTGAATTCTGACTTGTGAAGATTTTGATTATTATTATTATGGACTAACCCATTATATCATTGAGTATCCCTGGGACGGTTCTACCTCCTGGATATTCATTGTGATTATTTATTTTATAAGCCCTTTATGTGGTGGTCGCTGAGACGCCCGAACTGTGGCATTGCTGTTATTTATTTATTTTATAAGCCCTTTATGCGGTGTCGTGAGACTCCCGACTGTGGCATTGCTTGTTATTTATTTATTTTATAAGCCCTTTATGTGTGTCGCTGAGACGCCCGACTATGGCATTGCTTGTTTTTATTTACTTTATAAGCCCTTTATGTGGTGTCGCATAGACGCCCGACTGCGGCATTTTTATTCCCACTCCCATTATTGCTTTCATGTTGCATATAAATAACCTGCTTGCATGCATAAAAGATGTTTTATTTATGACTGACGATGTGAATCATTAGAATATTTCAATGCCATAATTAATCAATTATATTATCCAGTGTTCATAATGTTTGCGAGTACATTCAAAGTACTCACTGCTTGTTCCCTGGCTATTGTCTTGGCCTAGATTTCTGCATGGAGAGGAGCGCTGCGATGACAGGCCCCGGAAACTAGGCAACGGTGATAGTAGCCTCGCGAAGATAGGAGTTGAGCTGGTCAGCTGTTCCTGTGGGAAATGGAGTCCCATAGACATTGATGTCTCACCAAACCACTATAGAAACCAATTGTTGTACTCACAGGCCCGAATGGTCTTGTACTGCATATTGTATTTTTGCTTGGGGATTTCTGTATCAAGTTGTGCCTCATCAGCTAACAAGTAATCCTGGGGCTGGTGAGCACAAGGCCATTTTCTGGAAATTTATACCCGGAAAACCGGTCATGACACGCATTGCACCCCTGATAGTCCGGCTCGCACGCCGCTCACCAGGAGGGGACACGCATTTTCTTGCAATTTCACTGACATGTGGGACGTAATTGAATAAACCGTCGATAGCTAAAATCTAATCGCTCGGCGGGCGTCGCTGAGAAGAGAGAAATGGGGGAGGGAGAAGAGATCGCCCGCCCGCCGGCACAGACTCTAAGAAATATATGGTGATAATGTGAGGTGGGCCATGCTGGAGTCCGGACCGCTTCCGAGCCCGCTCTCACCGCCCTGGCCCTCAAGACGCTAGCTGCCGCCGCATGCATGCATAGCAAGTAGTACTCCTATGTGGAGGAGAGAGAGGCATTGCAAAGTCAAGGAGTGCTCTGCAAGAGCCCGTCTCAACACATGCTCCTAGGTATAAAAAAATAATTCTAAAAAAAGGCATAAAAAATTGTGTCTTAAAAAAAGAAAGGTAAAAACATTTGAGAGGAAATAGATAGAGAGAAAGTGAGAAAAAGCTGTAACCTGGGCATTACATGAGGAAGGAGGGAGTGGTGCACATGCCAAGTTCACTGGGCTGCCGTGTTTCACACTCCTCCGTCGTAACAGTGGAGACAATAGCTTTTCATCAAAAATAAACAATGAATACTCATTGCTCGTCCTCTATATCGGAAAGAATACTTTCATTCCGCCGACATGTGGGACGATCGACCATCCTGGTCCACTGCCATGCACAAAATTATCCTGGTCTACCCGGTCGTATCAGGCCCAACCTTTCCCACTGTAAGTTTGTTCGGACGAGGAACCATCATGACTTCGTTGAAATTCCGCTTCTTCAGAAAACTTACTATACCCGCAATATACTGCTACCACACGCAAATGAAGACTGGACGGCACTGTACCACGTCATATCACTGAAACCCACTAGGCCCAACTAGCCCGCCTAGGTCATCTTTTTTGGAACGGAGGGAGTACGTCTCTGCACTGCTATGATTTTGTGTTGCACGTTCTCTGTACTTTTGCTACGATTTCCTACCCTATGAACCAAATGAGGCCTGAATGTAATGTCGACTATTGTCTAATCGATCGCTAAGACTACAATTTTAGGAGCTAGGGCTATTGGTCGATCGACGAGGGATAAGTATAAGCGTACCACGAGCTCATCAGCCCCAATGTTTCTCTTCGGTGAGTGTTTTGCAAGCACTATAGCTTGCACAGTAGCTAGCCTACTAACACCAAGAATCATCAAACAAGCCCTGCTGATATGATAAACAGTTCAAACTTACATCTAAGCATGCGATATATTACATCAAAAGCTGGTGCGGATACATCTGTTTCCATAAATCAGAGAGGGTTCGCATGATTCGCTATCAAACAAAAGTAGCAAGCACGGACCACACGAGACAGTGCACTAGCCCTAAGATGCTTTGATAACACAAATCGTTTTGGTAATTAAACACAGGGCAATGCAAACTACCCTGAAGGATTAGCGTAACCAACTATTTCTTGTCATCGATCTCTCGGGCAATGACCACAGAACAGACAGCGGCATGGGAATCGATTTCTGGGCCATGTCCACAGGACTGACCGCGACATCGGAATCGATCTCTGGGGCGATGTCCACAGGATGGACAGCGGCATCGGAATCGATCTCCGGGGCGATGCCAACAGGAAGGGCCGCGACATCAGAATCATCAAGGACGTCCACCGGCACCTGCACAACCCTAACATATTAGCAAGCACATAGCAAATAATCAAAAACCACAACTATGGTAATAAGCCATTATTTTTTACCTTGTGCAGCTCACTGGGGGATCTCATCCCTCCGGGGGCCATCTCCACGTCCTCGATGGGGGCCATCACCTTGCCAGGGGAATACTGCTTCTCAACGGCGACTATCTCCTCAAACTCGTCCTTGAGCCTCGCATAGGTGGCCATCAGAGTTCCTGGGGTAGGCACGATGGGGCCCTTGCTATTTTTCCAACTTTCTTTGAGGAGTTCGTCCACCAACGTCGCCAACTCTTTGGCCAGTGCTTGTTTCTTGGAGTTCTTCGTCTCCATGGGTTAGCCCGCCAACATTGTCAACTCGTTGGTCGGTGCTCGCTTCCTGGAGATGCTGTCTCCAATGGGTTATCCGCCAGCAACTCTTTGCCTAGTGCTCCAGGATCCATCAAGGAAACCACAATTGCAATGAAAACAGGAAAAGAATAGGATGTGAGAATAGGTCGGTGCTTCGCAAAAAGAAGATTCTTGGAATGAAAATATAGCAGCATAACTGATTCGCCCACCTTTCCATCGTCGGTACAGAAGAAAAATGGCTGAAGTGAGTAGCCTGGAGTGAGTTTTCTTCAAGAAAGGGAAGAAAGGGCTTGAACGAGCATTCCAGTGAAATTATGGTTGCTTCGTCCAGTCCAACTTGGAGGCCACCTTACCACTGCTGGTAAAGGTGTGGGTTTTATGATATGACGGGTCATGACGGCCACATCGGGGTGATAGGTGAGTCTCGACTGTAGCACCTCGCTATGATTTGGTGGATGGCACGCGGGCCCGGATGCTTTGAAATGTCCCGCATGTAGATAGAGCGGCTAGTCATATAGGAGTGCTCAATTGTGGCACCATGGCTCAGAGAAAACTGCAACGCCCCATATTCCAGCCCAGAGATAGAGATGAAGTCTTCTGGAATACGGCACTGCTTAGCATAAAAAACCCAACTCTTTATTACAATCTATTTGGGTACAAGGGTTACACTGGCAAAACGACACTACGCCTGCCACTGTTGCTCTATGCAGGCAGCAGAACAACACAATGCAGCGGAAGAACTCTAGCAGCGGAACAATGACGACGGTGGTGAACTCCACTCCGTAGGGACTCTGGCTGGAACGCTTATCCTAGCTCGCATGAACGGAAACCACGACAAGTAAGCAATCAAATCCGGCATGACCTGCAAACTGGCATGACACACCAGGTCAGTACATTGAATGTACTTGCAAGCTCACAATAACCAGAAGCATTCAAGACAAACGACAGCATGGCAATTACAGGTAAAGCAGGAATTATCATGAAATCATCAAAATAACATGGCATGACCAATATAAACATGATACAGCCAATACAACATGAGCATATTAATCCGACAATACTAGCATTTAACATGATGACACTATATGCACCACTTATTCTGCTCGATTTACCTCATAACCATCACATGCATCACTTACCACCGTCGGACATCACACGATCATCTCATGATCAAATCAACCTTGGTATAAACAATACCGTAGTAATCAATAACTGACCACATGGGGCCTGATCTTTACCCACGATTCTCGCACAACATCACGAATATACAACGACTCGGTATCTTCGATACCGCCGTGATCCTTACGGCGATCGCAACCACAACCAACACTTGGTCTCGTACCATGATCCTTACGGCGATCACAACCACGAGTTGTCATTAATCAAGTTATTCTTATTACTATTGACTCATGGTGTACCCTACTTTCGACCTGGGCCCTTATCCGCGGGTGCGGCTATCGATAGATTTAATATACACTCTGCAGAGGTTAGTACACTATACCCACACTACGGAACCCATGGACTCGCACTCCCATACGGGTGGACCAACGGTGTTCCGACAAAACCGTCCTACTACCATGACACTCTCCCGGCCACTCCGACTCACTCCCCACTAGGCTATGTCATGGGTGGCCCTGTGTCTACCTCAAGACACCTCAAACCACCGTCGTGGCCCAAAACAATAAACCGTCCCGCATGTGGACATGTGCACATAACAACAACAATGGGCACACAAGGCTTATGTCCGCCTACCTGATCAGGGTAGCGCGCGCCCATAACCATCCCTCGTCAGAGGCAGCGGCGAGAGGCATGACAATAGACCCAGTTAGGACCGTCCCATACCGGTAAGCATGGTTGCACTGGTTAGCATCGTTTCAGCGGCACCATGACTTAGCCAACAATTGTTCAAGTTCAATTTAATCCGGTTAAAACTTGAATGCAAATATGTTGAGCCATGATAAAATGCATGAACATGATATCAACATAATCATGAGGATATCACATAACTATCCTCCATATCAACAATAAATCATATCCACTAAGCATGGCATACTGACTAGCATGACCATCACCGAAGTATAAGACAATATAGCACAAAACTGAAATCTAAACACTACCGGAACAACGATAACCATCTTTTCAACAAGCAAACATTTAATAAATATTCAAGTTGAAAACCATGGCTACTGCATGACTATCATGCAAGTAGGTATTGGGGCTTGTCTGGAGATGAAGAAGGCACCGGGGAGAAGTGCGGTGAAGCCGCGGAAAGATTTGTCGGAAACAGTTATCTCTCGGAGGGGCTTATTACGTGCATGGGCAAAAAGGTCATTTTCACAATGTCAAACCATAGTGAAAATGAAACCAACAGAATGGGCTCGATGAAACGAAGAAGTGGGCTTTGTATTCACCTCGTTTGGAGTAACGGATAAAAAGATATGGATGTTTTTCTGCCAGGGACCTATCTGCAAAACTTTATTTTATAGACTGGGCCAAAAGAGAAAAATGGAAAGCGTATTCTGGGGAATACTCTTCCACTTAAATGACGTGGCAAGGTAGGGTCGGGGCTGGTCAACGGCTGAGGGGCCGACAGGTGGGCCCCGTAGCGCTCTCTCTCTCCTCCCACGCCTCCTTCTTCTTCCCCCGCGCCTGCTCCTCCTCTCCTTGACAAAACATAGGGCAAGGGCACTGCCATCGCCGGGCACGGCGGCTCCGGCCATATCAGGCCAGGGGGAGGACATCGGTGGCCTCGGGACGGAGGCCCGCACCCATCCAGGGGCTGCACCAACGTCGGGGAGCGCTGTAGCGGCGACCACAGGGAGCAACCGCGGGCGTGGGCTTCGGCCAAGATGGGGCACGCGGCGATGAGGGCTCCGGCGACGAACGAAGTAGATGGGGAGGATCACAGGGGACTAGGTGGTGCTCTGGTGGTGGTAGAACGAAGGGAGGGGCTCGACTCCGGGCGAATTTAGCCGGAGGACCGCGGCGGCCATGGCGGCGATGGGGACTACAGAGAGCTCCTTGGGCTCGAGGGGATGGCTGGGCGGGCTCCTAGGGGAGTGGTGATGTGAGAGGTGAGCTCGGGAGTGCTCGGGGTAGCCATTTATAGGCGGGGCGAGAGGGATGGGCTCAGGTGCCACCGGGCACATCAGGCCGAGGCTCTGGCGACGGCCAGCGAGCACGGGGGGCACGGGGAAGGCGACGAAGGAGATGCGGACGAGCCGCAGAGCTCATGGGTAGAAGAGGTCGAGGGGAGGGAAGCAGCCAAGCGCCATTAATGCACATCGGCACTGCTCACCCGTGGGCGTGCGGCAGTTTGCGTCGGTGAGGAAGCCGCCGGAGGGGAAGAGGGGTCCAGGGGGACGGCGATGAGGAGAGGAAGCCACTGGACATGCTCACAAGTGCGATGACGACGAGAGGAGGTGGGGTCCAGCACAAACAGTGCTCTGGACACGCCACAACACACAGAGAGCGTCCTCAGGCATGCCAGCTGTGCGGTCACCACACGACATGGCACATTCAAAGCTCTACAGCACCCAAAATGTTATCTAGCTGATAGTCCTTCCAAGGGAGGTCTCAACTATGGTGATAACTTGGTTAAAAAGGCTCTGGTTAAAAGGTTAGTGAGCTCTGAAGTTTACTACAGTAAACTTTATCAGCTCAGTGTGATCAACAGGGAATTATTAGAAGCCAAATAGGTTGCCTGGGGTGTTTAGCTATGGAGGGACTATGATCCTGGAGGTTTTGAGGGGAAATGGACCAAGTTTTGCTGCAGTTGCTTCACAACCGACCAAAATGGTCCAGAAACTAGATCATGACGGTGCACTCACATGTAGTGTCACCTTGGACTAAAATTGGGCAAAGATGAGTCATTTGGTCATATGAAGATGCGTACAAAGTATCATACCATTTGACAAAGCCAAAATGGTAGCTGCTTCACAAACATCTCCTTTGGACAGAAACTTGGAATAATTTTGGTGATCAAATGGATCAATGAAATTATGCCAATTTGGTGGAGAGATGTTTTATGGGCATAAGAATGATCTGGTAATTTATCAAGATTTTTGAAGCAATACAAAATGCACTTGCTTCACAACCTAAAAATATTGCCAGAAACAAAGATTTCCTCCTGTGCTCACATAGATGATAGGATGGAGTTGAAAATGGGTGGAAGGGGTTAGTATGAGCACATTAAGGAGTGTGCAAAAGTACAACTCATTTCGGTACTCCTAGCTAGTACTTCCTTCACAAAGCCTTCTGTCTGACAGAAACTTTGAAAATTCACTGAGGAAGATTAGCTAGGCAAATAAATTTGAACTTGTGCATGGGGCAATGATTTGGTCATATAAACATGACCAAAAAGGTTAGGATCCACTAGGAAAAATATAAATGACACTTCCTTCACAAAGTGCCATTCAGGGCAGAAAGGAAGAATAATTATTGGGAAATTATTTTTGAACATGGCAATGAAAAGTTTTGCCATATTTGATCAAGATATGACCCAAACAATTTATGAGAATTATTTGGGAATTTTAGGAGTGATGGAAATATAGGTTGCTTCACAACCTAGGGCAATTTGAGTTATTCCTTTTGTAGAAAAGGAATATTCCCAATAAAAGCATATTGGGATTTGGGCTAGGATGAAAACGACAGGGTCTAGGGAAGGATTTGGGAATGACAAGCCACTCTGGAAGCAAAGAAGAGGGCATCTTCTTCAGTTTCAGACCACAAAGCCACGGAAAAAGAAAACTCAGGCAAAAACCTCGGAAAAACAAAAGAAAAAGAAAGGGCCAAAAATCAGGCTGTCACAAACCTTACCTCCTTAAAGAAATCTCGTCCTCGAGATTTGGTTGCTCAGGGAACAAGTATGAATATTCTGACTTGAGGAAACCTTTTCCAACTCGGGTATCCTTTTTCTTTTATTGTTGTTCCCATTAAATTTTTATCTTACTGGCCCTAGGGTAGTTTGATTCATTGTATCCTCCTTCTGACGGATCTTACCTTGCTTGTCCATGCTTATAGAGGCCCCAATTTCCTTTTAGATCCGCCGACTTAGCTGACTGTGATTGATTATCATGACTGAAATATATGTGCATCTCATAAATCCAAAAGTGATTTCCGCTGGGTGTGCCACCTGACACTGACAACCTTTCATGTAATGATGATCAGATTTTTCTGGTGAGAACTCAAGCTCTGACTCATTGCATTGGGTTTCTCCACTAAATGCAGGTCCTTTGGGTTCCAACAGTGAGTTAAAAACATAACCGTTTCCTGACAGATTCTGACTCATCGCAGAAGTTTCTGAATCATCTTAACTGGTTCCATTATCGTGAGTATCGGATCCGTACCAAATATTTGATTGTCTCCTGTCGCGGCCACCATAAAGGTTTTGGCCTGTATGATAATATATGCAGACTTGGCTAACGGTGGTTCTGACGAAATTTTTTTTGTTCACGACATGCTATCCATGATGATTCATATAAGTGAGGACTCAGGCTTCCAGATTGTTATTCCTCATGCCAAATACTCATGCTGTAGGCATATCCATGTCGATCAATACTGCTTAGACTGTCCGGGGTATCTGCACCATGGGGGTCGTGTACAATTTTTATACCTGCATCACTGGTCTTGCTCCTTCATTATTGTTTTCTTGGTCTGGATTCTTGGCTGAAAGAGCTGGGTCATATTGCTTCTTCGTATGACCACAGGTACTGTCGGTGCAATTTTTCGGCAATCGTAGCTTATCCCCGTTTTTCTGATAAGGTAACCCATTAAATTGCAGGTTCAACACCTCTCAAGTTCTGATCGTTGGAAAATGATCATCCGAAACCCTTGCAAGAAATCGGCAAATAAATCAGTAGCCACCAGAACAGTCTTTACAACTCAGATCTGGGACATTGCTGAAATAACTCGACCATGGCTCAGGATGACCGAAAAGCAGATTAGACATGAGACCGGGTCGATAAGAAGAAGGTGGCAGCTCCCTAAAATATCCAAAAAGCAGCTATAGGGCTACTGTCACAAAAAGAAACTCAACAGTTGTACGAGACGGCCGAAAAGCATCTCAGACTCGTGACAGTCATTGAAGAGAGAAACAAAATAGGCATCCACCCCAGATAGCTAGAAACAGCTCAGATCACAGGTGTTGTGCCGTCATTGGAGAAAAGGGGACAAGGGCTCATCAAGATCATTTTCCAGTTCACAAGTACTTGTATGGAGCTCATTGATGTCGTTAATCCTCATAATCCTTTGTCACACTGCGGTGTATACATGTTTCTTCTGTTAACCATCCTCACGTGGCTATCAGATACTCATCCGAGTAACTTGTAAGGTCTTGATGGTATGCTCATTGCATATATATGAGGACCTGATTCCGAGATAGATGTGTATTCTAACTGATTCTTGATTGTGACCAAAATGTTGCGAATCTGATTCTTGGGATTGACTGCCATATGCTGTCAATTCAGAGCGTACTACCTTGTACAAATGTCTTACTGAGGATTATTTCTGGCTTGTGCTCGAAACTTTCATTGGATAGCTTGCTGAAGAAGACTGGGTATCGTGCTTCAGAGGCTTACCCCCTTAAAGACTTTGCTGGGGAAAGACTCAGTACTTTATGCTGGAAGCTTTTTCAGTTGCTTACTGAAGAAGGCAGAGTACCTCGCGCGAGAAGTCATCCATGTATCGTACGGAGGAAGATAGATGAATATTGTCTTGGAAGCTTCTCGGGTATCTTGCGAGGGAAGATTGGGTTGCTTACACCATAAGCTTCTCATTGTGATATGCGGACCGAGTACCACATATTCATATCATCTTAATATTTCTGATGTTGATTTCTTGTATGAAACGGGGTTTTACTGGACTATCCTCCTTTCTGAGTATATGCCATATTTTTGCTTGCTTCCAGGTACATCGAGTTCCAAAATCATCCTCAACGAAAAATTAAACTTGTATCTGAGCCATACCTTTGATAATATTCTGTCAACCTTGCACACAATTTATCTTCTTGTTGATTTAATCATTTTGTTGTGATGAGTGCACGCTAATGCAAACAAGATACTGACGGTCCACCCAAGATTTCTTTTGCATTCAGACGAGATATTCCAATTTCCATTGCAGTCTGCTGATAATTCCATTTTGTTTAGCTGAGTTTCCAAATATATGCATTTCTTGCCGACTCTTCGGGTCCGGTGTCGGCTACCGAGCAACTTTAATAGTGGAAAACTTTGTAACAACGAAGGCCCAAGGAAAGGAACAACAGAAACGACTAAAACAAAAGCACACAAGCATACTACTAAGATAATTAATCAAGCAATCATCACATATTACTGCTACTCACACAATAATATGCATGCATACCTAAGCACACAAATATCGCGGAAACTCCGGTATTGCGGTCTAATATGCTGTGGCAGCGTGCATGAAAATTATATCCATGTGTGGAAGGTGTTGGCGTAACCGAAGCTACACCAAGCACTGGCTGAACAGTGGTTGGATCTGGGTGGATACACACGTGAGGATGGACTTAACAATCAAGTAGCGAGACACAAAAGTCACGACTAGCTCATCATCAAGCGTACGAATGAAATGAAAAGGCAAGATAACAGTGGAAGACTGGGTCTAATGGCATTGCCCTTTTCTGATAACAAAGGTCAGCAAGGGTTGCGAAAAGAACGAGATGGAGGGCATGGATGATGATGTGGTCGCATCACACCGAAGAGCAAGCATGATAAGGAGGGAGTAGGTAGTGGATCGGAATCGATACCACCTACACTCACAAGATTAACCGTTAGTGACTAAATAATAATCTATATGCATGCTATGCGACAAACAAATGCAGCAATCAAGTGCAACAAGCCAACTGGGGTCTATACTACAGCTTTCTAACGTTCGCTCGGTCTAGGGCGTCCTATAGCCAGACCTGCTCTGATACCAAGCCTATGGCACCCCGGCTCAGAGAAAACCGGAACGCCCCATATTCCAGCCCAGAGATCGAGATGAAGTCTTTTGTAAAACAGCACTGCTTAGCATAGAACAAACCAGCTCTTTATTACAATCTATTTGGGTACAAGGGTTACATCGGCACGGTGACACTATGCCTGCCACTGTTGCTCTATGCAAGCAGTAGAACAACACGATGCAGCGGAGGAACTCTAGCAGCGAAACAACGACGACGGTGGTGAACTCCACTCCGCAGGGACTCTGGCTGGAACGCCTATCCTAGCTCGCACGAACGGAAACCACGACAAGAAAGCAATCAAATCTGGCATGACCTGCAAACTGGCATGACACGCCAGGTCAGTACATTGAATGTACTTGCAATCTCACAATAACCAGAAGCATTCAAGACAAACAACAGCATGGCAATTACATGTTAAGCAGGAGTTATCATGAGATCATCAGAATAACATGGCATGACCAATATAAACATGATATAGCCAATACAACATGAGCATATTAATCCCACAATACTAGCATGCAACATGATGACACTATATGCACCACTTATTCTGCTCGGTTTACCTCATAACCATCACATGCATCACTTACCACCCTCGGACATCACACGATCATCTTAGGATCAAATCAAGCTTGGTATAAACAATACCATACTAATCAATAACTGACCACAAGGAGCTTTATCTTTACCCATGATTCTCACACAACATCATGAATATACAACGACTCAGTATCCTCGATACCGCCGTGATCCTTACAGCGATCACAACCACGACCAACACTTGGTCTCAAACTGTGATCCTTATGGCGATCACAACCACGAGTTGAAATTAATCAAGTTATTCTTATTACTTTTGACTCATGGTGTACCCTACTTTCGACCTGGGCCCTTATCCGCGGGCGTGGCTATCGATAGATTTAATATACACTCTGCAGAGGTTAGTACACTGTACCCACACTATGGAACCCATGGACTCGCACTCCCATATGGGTGGACCAACGGTGTTCCGACAAAACTGTCCTACTCCCATGACACTCTCCCGGCCACTCCGACTCACTCCCCACTAGGCTATGTCATGCGTGGCCCTGTGTCTACCTCAAGACACCTCAAACCACCGTCGTGGCCCAAAACAATAAACTATCCCACACGTGGACATGTGCACATAACAACAACAACGGGCACACAAGGCTTATGTCCGCCTACCTGATCATGGTAGCGCGCGCCCATAACCTTCCCTCGTTGGAGGCACCGGCGAGAGGCATGACATAGACCCAGTTAGGACCGTCCCATACCGGTAAGCATGGTTGCACTGGTCAGCATCGTTTCAGCGGCACCATGACATAGCCAACAATTGTTCAAGTTCAATTTAATCCGGTTAACTTGAATGCAAATATGCTGAGCCATGATAAAATGCATGAACATGATATCAACATAATCATGAGGGTATCACATAACTATCCTCCATATCAACAATAAATCATTTCCACTGAGCATGGCATACTGACTAGCATGACCATCACCAACATCAACATGTACCACTAGCAATCATAAACACATGAAAGTAAATACTAGCAGGTAGAACATGATAACAGAGTACAAGACAATATAGCACAAAACTGAAATATAAACATTACCGGAACAATGATAACCATCTTTTCAACAAGCAAACATTTAATAAATATTCAAGTTGAAAACCATGGCTACTACATGACTATCATGCAAGTGGGCATTGTGGCTTGCCTGGGGATGAAGAAGGCACCGGGGAGAAGTGCGGTGAAGCCGCGGAAATATTTGCCAGAAACAGCTCTCTCTCGGAGGGGCTGTTTAAGTGCAAGGGCAAAAAGGTCATTTTCATAGTGTCAAACCATAGTGAAAATGGAACCAATAGAACGGGGTCGACGTAACGAAGAAGTGGGCTTTGGATTCACCTCCTTTGGAGCTACGGATAAAAAGATATAGATGTTTTTCTTCGAGGGACCTATCTGGAAAACTTTATTTTATAGACTGGGCCAAAACAGAAAAATGGAAAGCGTATTCTCGGGAATACACTTCCACTTAAATGACGTGGCAAGGCGGGGCTGGGTCTGGTCAACAGCTCAGGGGCCGATAGGTGGGCCCCGCAGCGCTCCCTCTCTCCTCCCACGCCTCCTTCTTCTTCCCCCGTGCCTACTCCTCCTCTCCTCGACAGATCGCAGGGCAGGGGCGCTACCGTCGCCGGGCGTGGCGGCTCCGGCCATCTCCAGCCAGGGGGACGACACCGGTGGCCTCCGGACGGAGGCTCACACCAATCCACGGGCTGCACCAATTCTGGGGAGCGGTGTAGCAGCGACCATTGGGAGCAACCGTGGGCGTGGGCTTCGGCCAAGATGGGGCACGTGGTGATGAGGGCTCCGGTGATGAATGAAGTAGATGGGGAGGACCGCAGGGGACTAGGTGGTGCTCTGGTGGTGGTAGAAGGAGGGGAGGAGCTCCACCCAGGGCGAATTTAGCCGGAGCACCACGGCGGCCATGGTGGTGATGGGGACTATAGAGAGCTCCTTGGGCTCGAGGAGATGGCCGGGCAGGCTCCTGGGGGGAGAGGTGAGGCGAGAGGTGAGCTCGGGAGGGCTTGGGGTAGCCATTTATAGGCGGGGCGAGAGGGATGGGATCGGGTGCCGCCGGGCACGTTTGGCCGAGGCTCTGGCGACGGCCAGCGAGCACGGGGGGCACGGGGAAGGCGATGAAGGAGATGCGGACGAGCCGCAGAGCTCACGGGTAGAAGAGGTCGAGGGGAGGGAAGCAGCCAAGCGCCATTAATGCACGTCGGCACTGCTCACCCGTGGGCGCGCGACGGTTTGCGGCGGTGAGGAAGCCGCCAGAGGGGAAGAGGGGTCCAAGGGGACAGCGATGAGGAGAGGAAGCCACTGGACATGCTCACAAGTGCGATGATGACGAAAGGAGGAGGGGGTCCAGCACAAACAGTGCTCTGGACACGCCACAGCGCACAGAGCGCGCGCTCAGGCATGCCAGTTGCGCGGTCACTACACGACATGGCACATTCAAAGCTCTACAGCACCCAAAATGTTGTCTAGCTGATAGTCCTTCCAGGGGAGGTCTCAACTACGGTGGTAACTTGGTTAGAATGGCTCTGGTTAAAAGGTTAGTGAGCTCTGAAGTTTACAACAGTAAACTTTATCAGCTCAGTGTGAGCAACAGGGAATTATTGGAAGCCAAATAGGTTGTCTGGGGAGTTTAGCTATGGAGGGACTGTGATCCTGGAGGTTTTGAGGGGAAATGGACCAAGTTTTGCTGCAGTTGCTTCACAACTGACCAAAATGGTCCAGAAACTAGATCATGATGGTGCACTCACATGGAGAGTCACCTTGGACTAAGATTGGTCAAAGCTGAGTCATTTGGTCATATGAAGATTCTCACAAAGTATCATACCATTTGGCGAAGCCAAAATGGTACTTGCTTCACAAACATCTCCTGTGGACAGAAACTTGGAATAATTTTGGTGATCAAATGGATCAATGAAATGATTCCAAATTGGGTGGAGAGATGTTTTATGGGCATAAGAATGATCTGGTAATTTATCAGGATTTTTGAAGGAATACAAAATGCACTTGCTTCACAACCTAAAAATATTGCCAGAAACAAAGATTTGCTCCTGTGCTCACATAGATGATTAGATGGAGCTGAAAATGCGTGGAAGGGGTTAGTATGAGCACATTAAGGAGTGTGCAAAAGTACAACTCATTTCGGTACTCCTAGCTAGTACTTCCTTCACAAAGCCTTCTGTCTGACAGAAACTTTGAAAATTCACTGAGGAAGATTAGCTTGGCAAATAAATTTGACCTTGTGCATGGGGAAATAATTTGGTCATATGAACATGACCAAAAAGGTTGGGAGCCAATAGGAGAAATATAAATGACACTTCCTTCACAAAGTGCCATTTAGGGCAGAAAGGAAGAATAATTATTGGGGAATTATTTTTGAACATGGTAATGAAAAGTTTTGCCATATTTGATCAAGATATGACCCAAAAAATTTATGAGAATTATTTGGGAATTTTAGGAGTGATGGAAATATAGGTTGCTTCACAACCTAGGGCAATTTGAGTTATTCCTTTAATAGAAAAGGAATATTCCCAATAAAAGCATATTGGGATTTGGTCTAGGATGAAAATGATAGGGTCTAGGGAAGGATTTGGGAATGACAAGCCACTCTGGAAGCAAAGAAGAGGGCATCTTCTTCAGTTTCCAGACCACAAAGCCACGGAAAAAGAAAACTCACGCAAAAACCTCGGAAAAACAAAAGAAAAAGAAAGGGCCAAAAATCAGGCTGTCAGATCAATATTGTGCACCGCGACCAGGGCGGAGAGGAAAACGAGGGAACTATGTAATTAATGCATGAGTTTAATTAGGGTAGTTTTGTAAAGTACGAGATACATTCCTCCAATCGCAAAATGCCTTGGTTCATGAGATTTGAGATTTGAGCCCTATAAACCGGAAGGGAGGGAGTACTGCATGCGGTGTAGTCTAGTCACTTGTTGAAATCTCTAGAAAGGCAAATACTCCTTTTCGGTTTACATGGCTATACTACTCCCTCCGTCTCGGTGTGTAAGTCATCTTACGAAAACCAAATAGTCCCAAAACACTTAGGCGCGGTGCATTAACTTCTACCTCGTTTCTTGTTTCCTAACATATCAACCAATAAGAGATGAGAGGTGTGCATGCTTTTAATGACTTGCAATGGCTAGTTCATTGCATGCAATGCTATTAATTAGCAAATAAACATTCGTGACCCCAGGAGCAAACGGTGCTCAGCGCGTGGACCTATGTAGAATGAGTATCAACCAATGGATGATGGAGTTTAATTGTTAAACAATATCAATTTTGTCTCATGCAAGAGCCTGGCTAGTATATGCGTGCTTCAAGGCACCACACCATGCGAGCGTTTGCAACTGCCATGTTCGGGTTACGCTTGGCTCTTCGCCTCTTCGAGAAGACGAACAATGATGTTACTCCTACTTCTATAGTATCAAATCCACTGCTGCATGTCCGTCCACCTCGTGCAGGAGGGATAGCGTCTAGCGAAAGCTTCTACTTACTGCTCCTGCCTTTGCGTCTATGATAGGTGGGACGAACAGGTGGTTGGCCCTCCTGTCATGCAGCCAAAGGCAGGTGAAGTTAAGGCACCAGAGCTCAGTCCGTGAGGGAGAGGGCGTTGTAGTAATCAAATTTCTCAGTCTTGTATGAGTTGACGCGACACACCAAAGCACTGCACTCGATATAAGTCTTTTTACACATTTCAAATGTACTATTTCATATGTAAACATATTCTGCTTCATATGTAGTCACTTGTTGCAATCTCTAAAAACAAATATATTTGGAAACGGAGGGAGTACAACGCATGCATGCATGCCGTGACTTTCCTTTTGATACTTGCATGTGTTGATTTGATGCACCTTGCCAAATTTAGACTATAAATTTAACTAACCAAATTTTCATGCATGCCACAAAAAATTACGGGGCTGTTTGGATTGTGACTATGTTTGTCTTATGTTGCCAGATTATTTTTCCCACACTTGCGACACTTGCCTAACCTGAGTTGCTCTAATTGTTAGACACACTTTGGCTTGCCTAAGGGAATCTTGCCACAATTTTTGTGTCTATGACATGTGGGGTTCACTGCTAATAAAAAATCATATCTTAGGTGTGGCTAATAAAAAAGATTTATATTTAGGAACGGAGGGAGTAGAAAATTTAAATAATAATGCATGTTTGGGAAACCCACGTTTCCGATAATTTCAGTCGTGGGCTTGTTCACAATTTTTACGAGGGGGTGGTTGTTCATTTAATGGAGGGACTTGTAGTACCAGACTTGAATGATACAAAGTGCCACCTGGCACACCATAACACCACTTGGAACAAGCGGATAGCTATCTCAAAAAACAATCAGCAACTAAAAAACCCGCGACCTGGCATGTAGTAGTACACAATTTTAAATGATTGTTTTGATGGAGTGAAAAAGGAAAACTACCCCACTATGTATATATAGGCCGGAGCCTCCGCGCTTGCTTGCTAGGGTTGCTCTATTCACACACTCTCATCCTCTCCAGATCTAAACAAGATAGGGGTAGTAACACTGTCATTCTCCCTTCAAAAAACACTAGCTTTCTATCCTCACCGCTGGTTACAGGTCCGTACGTATCTCTGGCCGAGCGCCGGCGCGGGAGGTCCTCCGATCCCTTCGTCGTTGCCTATGGGCGGATCCGGCCTCCCGCCGCCCACATATCCACATCCTGACGACCTTCAGGTATATCTTCGTTTGAAACCACCTTAGCTCTACTTCCCCTCGCTACGTCACTGCATGTGCATCATTTTCTACCTCTCAGCCCCTCTCGATCGGATGGTCCAACATCACCTATTTTTTTTCTTCTATTGTTAGAGGTAAAGCTACTTCATGGAGTCGAATCTTGTACTCCCTCTGTCGAAAATACTTGTCATTGAAATGGATGTATCTGGATGTATTTTAGTTCTAGACACATCCATTTTAATGACAAGTAATTTTGTGCTTTTTTTCTTAGGTTGGTACGGGCCTAAGGCCTTCATCCATATTAGTTTGCTGTCATCTCTATTTGTATCGTGCTACTGTCATGAGAAACTCCTTTATCTTTGCATGTTAAAGTTTTGCAACCTATGATAAATGGCAATGCTTTGAGTGTTGAGTTGAGCTAATTGACACTGATTAAATAATCTAATACCTCTCTTTAAGCAAGACTACTATGTTGCTAACTTTACGCATTAAGATAATGACGGTGCTTCTATTTGTTAGTGTATGTTTCATCAACTAGTCCCACTATTACAGTAATCTCACTCTCTCAATATATGTGCCAACAGGGATGCTCGATTTTGGTGGAACTGCACAAAAACTTTAGGTGCTTCGTTGCCTCGACAGCTTCCGTCCTTTCCTGTCAGTCGCTAATATCTGCTTGCTTTCTTCCTTCGCTGTCAGTCGCTTCGCTTATCTCGGCTTGCAGTCAAAGGAAATAGTAATTGATATGCTACCTCACACAGGTTGGTACTGGTCTTTATCCTGAATATTGTGCTTGTCATATGTATTGGTAATTTGGTATTGTGCTACTGTTTGCCGATTTCATAAAGGAGTAATTTGGAGCCTGAACTCGCAGGCAAATCATGACATCGGGTGATTTCAGTAGAACTGTACAAAATGATCAGATGGACAGGTACTTATGCTGCTGCTATGTACTCCAAAGTTCACTCAGACAAGCATCGATGTTGACAAGAAGAAGTGCCTATATTCATTCGAGTATCAACCGGCGTCAACCAATTATCAAACTCCAAAAATATTGCTTGGTGCATAGCCTAGAAAAACGCAGTCCAGTCTTTGGTCCCAACTTGTGCCTTTTGGTTATCGGCACATATGGTAGCAAACTATATGGCATGGTGTCTAAAGATTCCAGACAAGTTGGTTGACGCGTATATTCATCTGGCACTTAATCAGTCTACACGCCAAGGATGCTCCATTTCAGTTGAACTGCGCAAAAAATTTGGGTGGTTCATTTTCTCAGCCGCCTCCTTTCTCATGTGCAATGTAGAATTTTGGCGAGATACAGGACCAAGATGAGCCAGTAAACTAGTTGGATGAAAGTAGTGGCCAAGTTGCTCAAACCTCCCTCGGCATGAGGCCACTATTTGAGGATAAACCTACAAGCAAAGTTTGGATTGTCTGTGTTGCCTCTTATGTACTCGAAAGTTTACTCGTACAAGAACTAATTTTAGCAAGAAGTACCTCCGATTGAACACCATTTACCAGTCTGTACCCTAGGTAATTAAAGTTCGTCCATTGATTATATTGGCTGTGATCTCAATCATTTGGATGCATAAACATACTGAACATGTGTATATCTGAATCTTTTTGTGAATAATGTATATATGAATATTTTCGTGAGATCTATCAATCATTTGGATGCATAGATATGCTGAGCTTGTGTATATATGAATCTTTTGAGTTGTTGATAGTGAATGTTGGCTATGAATATGAACGTGTCCTCTGAATCCTGAGTTTGATACGAATGTTTACCTTTTCTATTATATTTGTGTGTGAACTTGTTAGTATGCCTACTGTGGGGTATGTGACGTGTGGGTGTCAATGGCACACCTTCTTCCCGAGAAGAATTGCACCTGCTTTGTTAGGGTAGCAATGGTGCATCAACTCTTTTTAATCTTTTTATTACTCTGTCTACCCCTGTCCCCCGCTGAACCCCTGCCATAATGTTTTCAGCCTCAAAACAAACATAGTACTGCTTTGTTTTTGGGGCTTGATGAAAAATCGAGTGCTGGTTTCTGTATGTTGGCCCGCCCAGCAAATGGGGTCCACCAGGACGGACTGGGAGGCTAAACATACAAGTTGTATGGTGCAGAGGCAAGTAAAAAAGCGCTATCGAGAGCCATCCACTGAAGAAGAAGAAAATCTCTCCTGATGTGCTTCTTCAGTCGTGCCCCCAGCCCCCTCTTTAATCCAGTTTTCTTGGGGATCTGGTATCATTTTTTTCAGAGGGCGAACAAGTATCAGTTAGGCCTAGGTTTTGTACTTTAACATGCGTAGCCCACGACATACGGAGACAGTGGTTTCAACTTATTTTTTGAGGTCCATACCAGCCTATGGGCTTTTTCTTAAAGATCGGCAGCCCAATGTATTTTTTAATAAAACGCATGTCTCTGTTCTATTTATCTATATATAAGAATAATAATGTTGTGTCCAATTTATGTTTTCCCTTCTAACCACATTATATATATTTATATTATTACTATTATCTTATATTTTATAGAGACTTATATATACATTATAAAAACATCCGACGTGTTATTAACTTATAAAAGTAAATGTTTAAGGGAAGTTGGCAAGGAAAATCCTGGTTATTTTTGACTCACAGGCAAGGAAAATCCTGGTGATTGCATACAAAAGCTTGCGAAGATTTTAAGGAACAATTTAATAATAACTCGCTCATTTTTATTTTGAGCAATAACTCGCTAATTTGTTAATTATATATATATAATGTGCCTCTCCGGTTTATTCTTTGATATTAATTGCTCCTTCTAACATAACATTATATATATAACGAGCCCACCTGATACGTGTATTTCGAGGAAGTGCAAATGGACTGGGATTTCTTAGAAAATATAAATGGGCCTGATTGACGCGAAATTATTTGTTCACCCAGCCCAGCAAATGGACTGTACATTCTAGAAAACATGGGTTAAATATATGCCACATTTTTGCAGGCTGACATGTGGGCCAATAGGTCGAAGCCTACGAAGGGCGTTGTCAACTTGGTCAACAAATGATTGTGTCATCCACAGCCATTTGATTTATATCCAACGGCCGGCATGCACCTTCAACCTCACGTCTTCTTCCTCCAGCGTCGCCGGGACCGCCTGGTCCGGCCTCCGGCGGCTAGCGGCTCTGCTTAGCACGCATCGCTGCGAAGCGCTACCCCACTGTCGGCCAGGCTTTCCCTCCACCCCTCGACACCTCCTGTTATTCTCGACAGACTGCAGCCCCACGCCGTAATAGAACCACTTATAACCCTTCTCCACCTCTCAATCTGTGACTCCACTATTGAGTCTTCCCATCTCTAAGCCGTTCCCGTCTGGGGCCTCGCCATCGTCCACCGCCTCGCTGCGCTCGGTGCGGCGTGCTCAACAAATGAGAGTCATTGCAAGAGGAGTGTACGTGGAGAGCCTGACGGCTGGGACCCACGAGGTCCATGGTCGCACGCAAGGAATGTTCCTCCTTATTAAGCTGAAAAAAAATGTTTCCTCCACCTGACAGCTGGGACCCACCGGCTGTATCTTCGCACGGAAGGAAGTGCCTCCTTGTTTTGCAAAAAAATTATTCATCTCATTGACAGCTGGGACCCGTCAGATTTGGTGGCTGACTTGTGGGCCTACTAAGCGGACGTGTACGCATGGCTTTGTCAACTTAATCAATAAATGATTCTAGCAGCTGGACCGTTGGATGTTAATCCAACAGCCGTGCTCCTTCTTCAACCTCTGTTCTTGCTCCTGTCTCCCGTGGGCGGCACCGAGTCCAGAACAGTCGACTATTTGGTTCTTTTTAGGTAGGAACCGAGTACAGAATTTCCTGGCTAAATCTCCGGGCTGTTGGTTAATGTGACTCAAGTCATCAACATCCAGTGGTCGCACGTAAGTGCCTTGGAAGTTTTCGAGGAACACGTCCTCCAGGTTTTCCCAACTGCCGATGGAATTTCCTGGTAGGCTACTTAGCCAGTGCCGGGCTGGTCCTTTGAGTTTAAGGGGAAGATACTTGATGGCATGTAGATCGTCACCGCGGGCCATGTGAATGTGGAGAAGGAAATCTTTGATCCATAGCACGGGGTCTTTTGTGCCATCGTATGATTCAATGTTTACGGGTTTAAACCCTTTTGGGAATTCATGATCCATCACTTCGTCAGTGAAGCAGTGGGAGTGTGCGGCGCTTCTATGCCGGGCTATGTTGCTACGCAATTCGAATAAGACTGGTCGGCTGTGTTCGGCCCGGCCGGACTTGTTGATAGTGTATCCGGCATGACGATCATCGTCACGTGTTGGGGCACGCCCCCGCGATCCATTGATCGATCTTGGCTGTCCTGCCTTGTTTTCCAGTATGTGTCGCAGGTCCTGCCTACTGCCCCGGGCCGTAGTCTATTGGCATGGGGGTGCGGGCTGGTATTCGGGCTGATACGCCGTTTTATCCCGGCCACAAGGTGGCCGGTCAACCTCGTCCTGTGTGGGCCTTAGGGCCTCCTCCTCAAGTTGAGGTAGCCACTTGTGTTTTGGGTAACCTTTGGGGTGGCGCTTGAGTCCGTATTCCTCGGCTGCCAGGACCTTGGTCCATCTGTCTGTGAGCAGATCTTGATCAGCTTGGAGCTGCTGCTGCTTCTGTTTCAGGCTTCTTGCAGTGGCCATAAGCCTGCGCTTAAAGCACTCCTGCTTTACGGGATCCTCAGGCATGTCAAATTCATCATCGCCGAGGCTCACCTCGTTTTTGGAGGGGGCATGTAGTTATCCTCCTCCAAGTATCCGTCCGTCGCCTGTTCGTCTGGGCTAACCTGCCCGTCTTCCTGTTCGGCCTGCTCAAAGGCAGGCTGATCGGGATTATATTCATCTTCGGCACCCTCCAGATTGTTTTCGTCTCATGTGCCGGTATTGCTGTGGTGGGGCTTGAAGCGGCGCCGATGTCGCCCATGCTTTGATTTCTTCCTTGAGGGGTTATCCTCCATTGTCTCGTCGCCACTGGTTTCTTTGGGACTGTCCACCATATATATATATCAGACGAGGAGGTGGCCGTCCAGCCCCCCGTGGGTAGTGGTTCCTGTTCTTCTCCTGCATCGTCGTCCACAACGTCGATGTCTTTAGAGTTGAAGTCGAGCACGTCGGTCAAATGATCGACAGTGGCAATGAAGTGGGTGGAGGGTGGGAAACGAATTTCCTCGTCTCCTGCTTCCCACTCGATCCGGACATAGTTCGACCAAGAGTCTCCTGACAAAAAGATAGACTTTAATGAATTCAGCATGTCACCAAAGGGCGAGTGCTGGAAGATATCCGCGGCGGTGAACTCCATTACCGGAGCCCAACCAGATTTGGCGGGCTCGGGGGTGCGCGGTCTGGAACCTACAGCTAGATACAAGTCCGGGGGTCCAGTGACACAGACTTCCTTGGGGGTGGAGTCCGTGTTCGGCTCTACCACCGATGAGTATGCGGCCTCTGGGCGGGGTCCATCCTCCCATCCTTGGACGACGCGATCTGCCCCGGGTTTAGGTCTAGAGCTCTTGCAGGTGCGATATCCCGAGTATTGTTTGATAGCAGGTCTAGTCCGTGCTCGTCGTGGATGTTTGGCGCTCCTGGCGTAGACCCGAATCCGTCGAAGATCAAATCTCTGTGGACATTGGACGTGTAGTTCAAGTTTCCGAACCTGACCTGATGGCCAGGGGCATAGCTGTCGATCTGCTCCAGAAGGCCAAGCGAATTGGCCCGCAGTGCGAAGCCGCCGAACATGAAGATCTGTCCAGGGAGAAAAGTATCACCCTGGACCGCGTTGTTGTTGATGATTGAAGGAGCCATCGAGCCTTGCAGCGACGACACAGAGGAGCTCTCAATGAAAGCACCAATGTCGGTGCCAAAACCGGCGGATCTTGGGTAGGGGGTCCCGATCTGTGCCTCTAAGGCTAAAGGTAATAGGAGGCAGGGGACATGATGTTTTACCCAGGTTCGGGCCCTCTCGATGGAGGTAAAACCCAACTTCCTGCTTGATTGATCTTGATGATATGAGTATTACAAGATTTGATCTACCACGAGATCATAGAGGCTAAACCCTAGAAGCTAGCCCATGATTATCATTGTCCTCGTCCTACAGACTAAACCCTCCGGTTTATATAGACACCGGAGGGGGCTAGGGTTATACAGAGTCGGTTAGAAAAAAGGATATCTAACATCCGATTCGCCAAGCTTGTCTTCCACGCAAAGGAGAGTCCCATCCAGACACGGGAAGAAGTCTTGAGTCTTGTATCTTCACGGTCCAACAGTCCGGCCAAAGTATATAGTCCGGCTGTCCGGATACCCCCTAATCTAGGACTCCCTCATCGACCTCCTCCAGCCTCCACGGCTCCTGTTCATCCAGCCTCCACCGCGCGCTACTCCATCGACTACTATTCAACCACCTCTCCACAGGCACCCCTCCACCGTCTACTATTCATCCAGCCCTCCACGGTGCCGTCCCGTTCATCCAAAGGCAACGCCATGGGGTCCTGCATCGACCCCCACCACTCACTGTTAATCCAACCCCCCTGCAATGCTCACTGTTCATCTAGAGAGGCATCATCGATCGGCTTCAGTTAGCAGCAGTAGCAAAGGAATCGCTCGATTGAGTTTAGTTAACAGCCATCGATCGGTCGCTCGGGTTCAGTAATGCGTAGCCTACAGTGCAATCGCTCCGGTTCAGTTAGAGCCCAACGCCTCACTCGGGTTCAGTTAGAGCCAACACCTTGCACACACGCGCGTACATGTACGAGAGAAAAGTGCATCGCTCGGCCCCCGACCTCCCACCGTAACCGGGAACTCCCCGAAATTTTCCTCGCCCTCGCTTCTACCATGTTTTTTTCCGTCATGGAAGGCCCAAAGAATGTCATGCAGCTGCGTCTCCGGCCCGCCCAGGATGAAAAGACCATTTTCTTTCATGATTTTTTGTCATAGAAGTAGGAGCCCACCACATCGATGATGATACCGGGTTTTGTCACAATTATCGTCATAGAAGTGTCATATGTATGACAGAAAAAAATTCGTTCGGCCCAAAATGTCACGGATGTGTCTTTTTTTGTAGTGATTGGGTGCTATGATCAATTTGATACTTGATAATTGTTTTGAGATATGGAGGTGGTGATATTAGAGTCATGCTAGTTGGGTAATTGTGAATTTAAAGAATGCTTGTGTTGAAGTTGGCAAGTCCCGTAGCATGCACGTATGGTAACCGTTGTGTAACAAATTTGAAACATGAGGTGTTCTTAGATTGTCATCATTACGAGTGGCGGTCGGGGACGAGCAATGGTCTTTTCCTACCAATCTATCCCCCTAGGAGCATGCGTGTAGTGCTTCGTTTTTGATGAATTGAAGATTTTTGCAATAAGTACATGAGTTCTTTATGACTAATGTTGAGTCCATGGATTATACGCACTCTTACCCTTCCATCATTGCTAGCCTCTTCGGTACCGTCCATTGCCCTTTCTCACCTTGAGAGTTGGTGCAAAATTCACCGGTGCATCCAAACCCCGTCATACGATACACTCTATCACACATAAACCTCCTTATATCTTCCTCAAAACAGCCACCCTACCTACCTATTATGGCATTTCCATAGCCATTCCGAGATATATTGCCATGCAACTTTCCACCGTTCCGTTCATCATGACACGCATCATCATTGTCATATTGCCTTGCATGATCATGTAGTTGACATCGTATTGTGGCAAAGCCACCTTCATAATTTTTCATACATGTCACTCTTGAGTCATTGCCCATCCCGGTACACCGCCGGAGGCATTCATATAGAGTCATATCTTGTTCTAGTTTTGAGTTGTAACTCATGAGTTGTAAATAAATAGAAGTGTGATGATCATCAGTATTAGAGCATTGTCCCTAAATAAAAAAAGAAAGGCCAAATAAAAATGTCACAGCCCCAGTTTAGCCCTTGCTTGACTTTACTTGTTCACCATGCCATCATGTTTAAATTCCAAAGAAATTTGAAATGGGGATTGTTGAAACCCTAGCACCAAATGACATTTAACTAGGTTCAATAAAAAAATATTTTCAATAACCCAGAATTCCCTTTGGAAATGTTCATGATTTCTGTTAAAGGTGAAAACCTCTTCCAAAAATGATGAACATATTTATAGGCTACTCCTGGATTTTTTAATCAAATTTTAAGCTATTTGACTTTGGGCATTTAAACACTATTAATAATTTAAATGCTCAAATAATGTTGGAACTATTTTTGGGCCACTGAAATAATTCAGCAAGTGTCCATGAATATTTTCAGGATTTTAGGAAATGCCTTGGTATTTTTCGTAAGCTCAAAACAGAGGCAAATAAATAGAAAAACAACAACCGAAAGCAAAGAGCAAAGACTCACCTGGCTTACCTGTACAGCCCCTCTAGCTGGCCCAGCCCACTGGCCGAAGCGGTCGTCTTCAACCTCTGCTAGTAGGCAGAGGCGTGTCGACGCGTGTGCGCCCGAGGCCTCCATCTCCTGCTTCCTCCCCCCGCCCTCGGTCGAGCGCCTGGAGGCGCCACGCGCCCCCCTGGCCCTCGCTCTCGCACTCGCAGCTCCTTCCCTCCTGTGGCTCTCCCCCCGCACCACCCGAACGCGCCTGCCGCCGCCGACGTACACCACCGCGGCCACCGCCTCCCCCTCACTTCCCTGACTGGCTCACGAGCTCCGCGTCATCTTCCT
The DNA here is from genome assembly GCF_003073215.2 of Triticum urartu. Lineage (NCBI taxonomy): Eukaryota > Viridiplantae > Streptophyta > Magnoliopsida > Poales > Poaceae > Triticum > Triticum urartu. The sequence goes on from NC_053027.1 coordinate 175,035,137, forward strand.
CGTCCTCCCCACCGAGCCATGCCCTGCCGGAAGCCCTGCAACGCCGCCCTCGATGCCATCTTTGTCCTCTACACCGACGGCCACCGTTGCTCGATTTGCCGCCCACAGAGCGTCCCCGGCCTCGCCCTCGCGCTCGTTGGACTCGCGGTGAGACACTGCCCCGTTCCCCTCTTCTTCCTATGCCGTTTGATCGCCCTAGCCACTGTTTCCGCAGACCCGAGAGCTCACCGCCGCCCAGCCATGTCACCGCCGTTGCCACCGTCACCTATAGCCGCAACCGAGCGCACCACCGGGCTCAGCGTGTCTTCGCGCACCCGTAGCCACCACCAGCCCCTCCTCCCGAACACCCTAGGGAGGAACTTGAGTACGACCTAACCACGGCCCCCGCAAACCTCGTCGCCGGTGTTGATTCGGTGACCATCTGGTCCAGCTCCACCACCATTAGATGCGCCCAGCTGCGGGCGTTCCAACGCGCCTGGCCACGCGACCTCTCATCGCCGGAATTGGCCGGACGGGCGTCGCCGTCGTGCTGTGCTTACCACCGGTGTTTAGCCGCCGACGTGGCGCCTTCATTAGTGGCTAATGACGCTTCTAATTTAACCCCACAGCCACAGACAGATGGGCCCCACACCCTAACTAATTCCAGTTTCGTTTCTGCTTAGGTTAGTATAACCCTCAGCGGGACCCACGCGTTGGAGTTGACTCTGCTGACGTGTCCGTTGACCGGACCCACCTGTCATTGATCCTGGGATGCACTGGGTCACTGACCAGTGGACCCCACTGGTCAGGTTTGACCCATACCAGCCCCTGTTGACCCACTGACGTCACACCGACGTCATGCTGACGCAGTAAAGGATTTTCTGGATTAAATCTAATTCAGGAAATCTCAGAAAATAGTGCTAACTTCTAAAATTCGTAGAAAATAAACCGTAACTCCAAATGAAATAAATTATATATGAAAAATTATCAGAAAAATTCATGGAATCCGTTTATGGCATTTGCATGCATGTTTGAACAACCTAGGGTTGCTGTACAGGGCAATTTGCATAATTGACATTTAAATAAGCACATATGGAGTTTGAATTTGAACCCTTGGTTCAAACCAACTTCATTTAATATGGTTGCTAGTTGCATTAGCTCAATGAACAGCATATTGCCATGACATTATCATGCATCATAATTGTTGCATTCCATTGATTGTGTTCCTCTTTGTTTGCCGGTATTTGTCCCCTCTCGATAGACGTGGATCCGACGATAAGTTTGATGACACCGATGAAGAACTATACTATCTTCAGAAGTGCCAGGCAAGCAAAAACCCCTTGTTCATTTCGATACAATCCCACTCTCTCGCTCCTGCTCTCTTTTACTGCATTAGGACAACAACGATTCAACTGTTACTTGCTGCGGTAGTTGAACCCCTTATCCTCTGCATGACCTGTCATTGCCACAGTAAATAGATGAAACCCACTAGTATGAGTAGGAGTTGTTTGAGCCCTGATGTGCCTACTCATCCATGCTTGTTTGTCATGCCTGCTACTGCTTAGAGTTGAGTCGGGTCTGATTCATCGGGGATGAATTGGAATGGTGATGAACATGTCCTACTGTGTGTGAGCTAAGTGTGTGAACCCGATTTGGTAAAGGTAGCGGTGAGAGACCATGTAGGAGTACATGGTGGGTTGTCTCATTGAAACCGTCTTCAAGAACTGAGTTCTGTGTTTGTGATCCATGAAACAGCTACTACCACACGTTGGGCCCTGAAATATGACCCCGCTCGACTTACTGACCCCTCTCATCCTCTGTCCAGGAGTTGCAAGTAGTTTATGGTGTTTGTAGTATGCTGGGGGCCGCACGCAGCGCTGACCATAGGGGTGGGCTGTGTTGCGGTAGGCACGTGGCACCATGTACCGGGCGCCCGTTTGGTGTCTCGGGAACCCTGCACACATCGTTTGGGGCTGTGAGCGAAACTCCGGCCAGATCTCCTCGCGGATGGAACCCGAATAGGCGATAAACCTGGACTAAAGACTTGTGTGGTTAGTTAGGTCGTGGTCTACACCCACGTCGGCTTTCGCTTGAAGTCTGCTGAGCACATGTCGTGTGGAAACGCTAAGTGGTGGAAACATGTGTGAAGAAGTACACCCCTACAGGGTTATAAATGATCTATTCGAATAGCCGTGTCCACGGTAAAGGACTTCTGGGTTGCCTATAACAGTTCATAGACAAGTGAAAGTGGATACTCTAAAATACGCAAGATAAGCGTGAGTGCTATGGATGGCGTTCTCGTAGGTAGACGGGAGCGAATCCATAGTGGTGATTGATATGGTGAATATGTGGACTCGTGTGCGCCACCTCAAAAGAGTTACTTGCAGTCGTAGTTTAGGATAGCCACCGAGTCAAAGCTGGCTTGCTACAGTCAAACTCCACCACCCCCTTTGTTGATACTGATGCATATGTAGTTAGTTCTGATGTAGGTCTTGCTGGGTACATTTGTACTCACGTTTACCTATTTTATGTTTTGCAGAGAGACGTCAGTCTTGCTAGTAGTTCCGTGTGGATTTCGACGTTTAGCTTGATACCTCAGCTACGATCTTGTGCCCTCGGCAGGATCTGGTAGATAGTCAGGCTTCTCAGCCTTTTTCATTTGTAGATGCTGTACTCAGACATGTTAAGCTTCCGCATGTGCTTTGACTTGTATGCTCTGAATGTTGGGTCATGAGACCCATGTTTGTAATATCTCACTCCTCGGAGCCTAATGAATAAATATTTGAGTCATAGAGTCTTGTTGTGATGCCATGTTGTATTTACACATATCGAGCATATTGTGTGTATGATTGAAATGCTTGGTATGTGTGGGATCCGACAATCTAGTTGTCTATCCTTGGCAGCCTCTCCTATGGGGAAATGTAGTCTAGTGCTTCCTTGAGCCATAGTAGTCCGCTACAGCCCGGTTCACCGGAGTCCTGCTAGCCCAGCACTACTCCTCAGGACACTTGACTGGCCGGCATGTGTTTCACTTCGTTCCTATGTTTGTCCCTTCGGGGAAATGTCACGCGGTGACATCCGGAGTCCTGCCTAGCCTGCTACAGCCCGGTTCACCGGAGTCCTGTTAGCCCAGTGCTACAGCCCGGATTCACACGCTGCTCACCGACATGCTCGAAGTTGATTCATGTATGCCTGTCTCCATGGGTTAGTGCCGCTTTGGGTTCACGACTAGCCATGTCGGCCCGGGTTCTTTGTCATATGGATGCTAGCGACACTATCATATACGTGAGCCAAAAGGCGCAAACGGTCCCGGGCCAGGTAAGGTGGCACCCGTGGGAATACCGTGCGTGAGGCCGCAAAGTGATATGATGTGTTACATGCTAGATCGGTGTGACTTAGGATCGGGGTCCTAACAGCGTTGCTATCAGAGCCTGACTGCCTGTAGGATTACCAAGCTAAACTGGTCGAAGTTGAGTCTTGAAATGCTTTAGTTATATAAGGGAATTGATTGTGGAAGGGAACGTAAGGCTCTTTTTACTCTACCTTATGCCTCCTGATCTGAGTTAACCTCTTCTTTTCTACGGGGATTATGAACTAGGCCTTCTCATCTATCTATCAGGATGACGTGTTACTAATCCATAGACTTATAAGATTGATGGATTCAAGCCTCTGTTCAGTTTCTACTACTTCCGTGTGTTCATAGTTGGTCTCGGAACCTTGATTTGGTGATGTTGAGCAGTCATGCCACTATTTTGTAGGATGTCTCAAATATTTTTAAGCATTTACAGCCATTATGCTGTCCGAGTCATCCCAAGTTTCTAAATAGTCTGATGCATTTGCAAATCCTTTCTTTCCGTTCCCGATGTCCTTTTGGTCAGAATGAGCACACTAACCGGTCAGTTGAGGTACTCTATTTCCTCGACATATATGTTGGAGCTATTATTATGACCCTAGGTGTTTTAGTGAGTCACCTGGTAATTTATCCATGTTTGGTGTTTCCGGTGTGATGATTCTGACCACCATTCTCGAAAGCATTCCGTGATGCCATTTAGTAGTAGGTATTCTACTCCTGGGTTCTTGACCCAACATTCACTCTACTTACCTCGTGTTGATAGTGTTGTTCGTACCTTTAGAATATTAGTAACCTTTGTGATATTCCTCGAGGTTCATGGTATATCCTTCTTCAAAATATCATGAACTGCTTATGACAGAAGTACCTTGCGAAACCGAACGATCACAACCAAAGTGCTCTTAATGAGTTCTTGATTCTATATTGTGACTCTGCCAATTCTACCTCTCTGCATGGGTTATCCGAGAGAAATATGTTGAACTCGTTCGACATGCTAATCTATGAATCCACAACTCAGAAAGTTATATGTTCCTTGAGTTGTCCCGTGTTGTTGTAACAGGATTGCCGACAAGTGAACTGTGATGTGTGAAATCGATACTCCAAGCAACCTCGTTGCTTGGTAGTTAATGGACAATATTCTCATTCTTAGCGTGTTGGTTATTGAGTCATAATTCTAAGATTGATCGTGCTACCTAGTCCATTTTCCTGGTGCAATCTTCGATCAAGAGTTGGGACTGTGTCTATCCTTGCTTATTTGATCATATCGTCTTGCCTGAAAAGAAAGGTTGATCTCGAGCTTAGTAACATATCGGTGGTTTTTGATTTTCCGAATATCTTCTCGGAAGTATTACCAGGTTGTCCCTTGACTGTTACACTGAGCTCGTGATCAAGTTGGTTTTCCTCCAAACCAGCCATTCTCCAAGAATTGGTGTTGGATATCCCTGAGCTAGTTGGTTAAGCTAAACAACAACTTGGAGAGTTGGAAGATAAAATCTTGTCTGACTTAGTTCATGTTAAGGGATATCTTTTTACTGTGTGTGTGTTGAACAAAGATGATATCTCCATAGATTGGTCCTCGTGATCAGTTGTTGGATCTATTGCCTTGTCAACTTAGATTTGAGTATGGGCTATCGTCAAGTAAATTAGAACCAACGATGTTCATAATGTTGTCTCACTCGTGGTTGATCCCTCGAGTGTACATCATTACATCTTTTGGTCTGACCAATACTATCACCGTGTTCACATGATGGTGGAAGTCCAGTGATATGGAAATTCGGATGAGTTGCTGTTGAGCCCATTAGCAGCATTTTGTCTCCCCCCATGACTCATGTTGAACATCAACTTAGCGTTGGAAACTTGTGTAAGAATTTCTTCGTGTTTCGTTCATGAAGCATATGTTTGGATGAAAGAAGTGACTTCCTCTAGTTCATGTGCATTTGAAGCAAGTTGCCGCCGCGAATTCGAGAAAGTTTGTTTTGCTCCCGCTGGAATCATCCCAAGTCAGTCATGCATGTGCAAAGTATTCTATGGTTTGATAGACTGATCATCATCATTCCATATGTATTCCCTAGCACACCAAGCCACTGATTGATTTGTTCAAGGAAAAGAAGTCTATGCTTGGCATCTAATCCATGGACTTGCATAAAGACTTCGAAATCCTTGACGATGGTTTCCGACCAGAACTTGATAGTGTTTTATTATAAGGCTACTATGTGGTCATTCTTGTCTTGGACAACATGCTCACATGTATGTAGCAGAACCAGCTCATGCTTTGGAGCTTGCTATCGTAGTTCATCTCCCGAGAATCTCGCAACGTCATCTCGTCGATTTGTGTTGCAAACTTTCATTTCTCTTTCTAGACTTGATGAGTCTGGAATGTCCTGACACCAACCAGATCTGAATCTCAGGCAGGTATGATGGTTGGAACATTCCCGGCATTTGCATGTTGTTCCCAGCTTGCACCGCCATTGTGCCATTCTACCTTGGGTTCCATCCATTCTCGATGATAAGCAAAATCTTCCATTGCGTTGTCTTCAACAAGGTAGTCCACATCATCCACTCTGGTGTGACTATGCCATTCTTTCGAATTCGTTCAAACGATCGTTTATGATTGCCTTAGGCTAGTATAGAGATTTGCAATGATTTTTGAATCAAAAGTAATTCTTTTTGCCACTTAAGGGAATATTTCTGCGAGTCATCTTCCTTAAGATGTCTCGTTATGATTTCATGGCAACCCAACTCCTCGCCACGTTGACACCGTTCACCACCCTCCTAGGTGTGGGAATTCCGCTACTTATTTAAAACATGTCATATGCTCATTTCCATCATTCTGGATGTTTGCTCCATGTCTCAGCTCGAGAGATGTTTTCAATGTCTCACTCCATGAGTTGATTCTGAGTTGTTCGATCTTCAAGAAGATCGATCCTTCTAGAGTTTTCCTTCTCCTCTTGTTGTCATGTTGGTTGGAGTTCTCATAGCAAGACATCGAGACAAAGATGATGATCAAATCAACGTTCTTATGAAGTGCAAGTTGGATCGAGAAGATCATGATAGTTTGTGACCTCCTTTCTTCTTACCTCACGACTTGAATCTCGGGACGAGATTCTTGTTTAGTGGGGGTGAGCTGTCACAGCCCTAGTTCAGCCCTTGCTTGACTTTACTTGTTCACCATGCCATCATGTTTAAATTCCAAAGAAATTTGAAATGGGGATTGTTGAAACCCTAGCACCAAATGACATTTAACTAGGTTCAATAAAAAAATATTTTCAATAACCCAGAATGCCCTTTGGATATGTTCATGATTTCTGTTAAAGGTGAAAACCTCTTCCAAAAATGATGAACATATTTATAGGCTACTCCTGGATTTTTGAATCAAATTTTAAGCTATTTGACTTTTGGCATTTAAACACTATTAATAATTTAAATGCTCAAATAATGTCGGAACTATTTTGGGCCACTGAAATAATTCAGCAAGCGTCCATGAATATTTTCAGGATTTTAGGAAATGCCTTGGTATTTTCCTAAGCTCAAAACAGAGGCAAATAAATAGAAAAACAAAAACAGAATGCAAAGAGCAAAGACTCACCTGGCTTACCTATCGCGGCCCAGCTGGCCAGCCCCTCTAGCTGGCCCAGCCCACTGGCCGAAGCGGTCGTCTTCAACCTCTGCCAGTAGGCAGAGGCGTGTCGACGCGCGCGCGCCCGAGGCCTCCACCTCCTTCTTCCTCCCCCCGCCCTTGATCGAGCGCCTGGAGGCGCCACGCGCCCCCCTGGCCCTCTCTCTCGCACCCGCAGCTCCTTCCCTCCTGTGGCTCTCCCCCCCCTGCACCCACCCGAACGCGCCCGCCGCTGCCGACGTACACCACCGCGGCCACTGCCTCCCCCTCACTTCCCTGACTGGCCCACGAGCTCCACGTCGTCTTCCTTGTCCTCCCCACCGATCCACGCCCTGCCGGAAGCCCTGCAATGCCGCCCTCGACGCCATCTTTGTCCTCTGCACCGACGGCCGCAGTTGCTCGATTCCCCACCCACAGAGCTTTCCGACCTTGCCCTCGTGCTCGTTGGACTCGCGGTCAGCCACTGCCCCGTTCCCCTCTTCTTCCCATGCCGTTTGATCGCCCTAGCCGCTGTTTCCGCCGGACCCAAGAGATCACCGCCGCCCAGCCATGTCACCGCCATGGCCACCATCAACTATAGCCGCAACCGAGCGCACCACCGTGCTCAGCGTGTCTTCGCGCACCCGTAGCCACCACCAGCTCCTCCTCCGGAACACCCTAGCGAGGAACTCGAGTACGACCGAACCACGGCCGCCGCAAACCTCATCGTCGGCGTTGATTCCGGCGACCATCTGGTCCAGCTCCACCACCATTTGATGCGCCCAGCTGCGGGCGTTCCAACGCGCCTGGCCACGCGACCTCTCGTCGCCGGAGTTGGCCAGACGGGCGTCACCGTCGTGCTGTGCTTAGCACCGACGTTTAGCCGCTGACATGGCGCCTTCATTAGTGGCTAATGACGCTGCTAATTTAACCCCACAGCCGCAGACAGATGGGCCCCACACCCTAACTAATTCCAGTTTCGTTTCTGGTTAGGTTAGTTTAACCCTCAGCAGGACCCACGCGTCGGAGTTGACTGTGCTGACATGTCCGTTGACCGGACCCACCTGTCATTGACCCTGGGATGCACTGGGTCACTGACCAGTGGACCCCACTAGTCAGGTTTGACCCGGACCAGCCCCTGTTGACCTGCTGACGTCACACCGACGTCATGCTGACGCAGTAAAGGATTTTCTAGATTAAATCTAATTTAGGAAATCTCAGAAAATAGTGCTAACTTCTAAAATCCGTAGAAAATGAACCGTAACTAAAAATGAAATAAATTATATATGAAAAATTATCAGAAAAATTCAAGGATTCTGTTTATGGCATTTGCATGCATGTTTGAACAACCTTGGGTTGCTGTACAGGGCAATTTGCATAATTGACATTTAAATAAGCACATATGGAGTTTGAATTTGAACCCTTGGTTCAAACCAACTTCATTTAATATAGTTGCTAGTTGCATTAGCTCAATCAACAGCATATTGCCATGACATTATCATGCATCATAATTGTTGCATTGCATTGATTGTGTTCCTCTTTGTTTGCCGGTATTTGTCCCCTCTCGATAGACGTGGATCCGACGATAAATTTGATGACACCGATGAAGAACTATACTATCTTCAGAAGTGCCAGGCAAGCAAAACCCCCTTGTTCATTTCGATACAATCCCACTCCCTCTCGGATGGAACCCGAATAGGCGATAAACCTGGACTAGAGACTTGTGTGGTTAGTTAGTTCGTGGTCTACACCCACGTCGGCTTTTGCTTGAAGTCTGCCGAGCACATGTCGTGTGCAGACGCTAAGTGGTGGAAACATGTGTGAAGAAGTACACCCCTGTAGGGTTATAAATGATCTATTCGAATAGCCGTGTCCGCGGTAAAGGACTTCTGGGTTGCCTATAACAGTTCATAGACAAGTGAAAGTGGATACTCTAAAATACGCAAGTTAAGCGTGAGTGCTATGGATGGCGTTCTCGTAGGTAGACGGGAGCGGATCCATAGTGGTGTATTGACATGGTGAATATGTGGACTCATGTGCGCCACCTCAAAAGAGTTACTTGCAGTCGTACTTTAGGAGAGCCATCGAGTCAAAGCTGGCTTGCTGCAGTCAAACTCCACCACCCCCTTTGTTGATACTGATGCATATGTAGTTAGTTCTGATGTAAGTCTTGCTGGGTACATTTGTACTCATGTTTGCCTATTTTATGTTTTGCAACGAGACATCAGTCTCGCTAGTAGTTCTGTGTGGATTTCAACGTTTAGCTTGATACCTCAGCTATGATCTTGTGCCCTCGGCAGGATCTGGTAGATAGTCAGGCTTCTCAGCCTTTTTCATTTGTAGATGTCTGTACTCAGACATGTTAAGCTTCCGCATGTGCTTTGACTTGTATGCTCTGAATGTTGGGTCATGAGACCCATGTTTGTATAATCTTGCTCCTCGGAGCCTAATGAATAAATATTTGAGTCGTAGAGTCTTGTTGTGATTCCATGTTGTATTTACACATATCGAGCATATTGCGTGTATGATTGAAATGCTTGGTATGTGTGGGATCCGACAATCTAGTTGTTTGTCCTTGGCAACCTCTCCTATGGGGAAATGTAGTCTAGTGCTTCCTTGAGCCATAGTAGTCCGCTACAGCCCGGTTTACCGGAGTCCTGCTAGCCCAGCACTACTCCTCAGGACACTTGACTTGCCGGCATGTGTTTCATTTCGTTCCTGTGTCTGTCCCTTGTGGGAAATGTCACGCAGTGACATACGGAGTCCTGCCTAGCCTGCTACAGCCCGGTTCACCGGAGTCCTGTTAGCCAAGTGCTACAGCCCGGATTCACACGCTGCTGACCGACATGCTCAAAGTTGATTCATGTATGCCTGTCTCCATGGGTTAGTGCCACTTTGGGTTCACGACTAGCCATGTCGGCCCGGGTTCTTTGTCATATGGATGCTAGCGACACTATCATATACATGAGCCAAAAGGCGCAAACGGTCCCGGGCCAGCTAAGGTGGCACCCGTGGGAATACCGTGCGTGAGGCCGCAAAGTGATATGATGTGTTACATGCTAGATCGGTGTGACTTAGGATCGGAGTCCTGAAAAAAAAAAGGCGAAACAAAAAAAGAGAAAGGCCAAAAAAAAGAGAAAGGCCCAAAAAAAGGGGGACAATGCTACTATCTTTTTCCACACTTGTGCTTCAAAGTAGCACCATGTTCTTCATATAGAGAGTCTCATTTGTTGTCACTTTCTTATACTAGTGGGAATTTTTCATTATAGAACTTGGCTTGTATATTCCAACGAGGGGCTTCCTCAAAATGCCCTAGGTCTTCGTGAGCAAGCAAGTTGGATGCGCACCCACTAGTTTCTTTTGTTGAGCTTTCATACATTTATAGCTCTAGTGCATCCGTTCCATGGCAATCCCTACTCCTCATGTTGACATCAATTGATGGGCATCTCCATAGCCCGTTGATTAGCCTCATTAATTTGAGACTTTCTCCTTTTTTGTCTTCTCCACACAACCTCCATCATCATATTGTATTCCACCCATAGTGTTATATCCATGGCTCACGCTCATGTATTGCGTGAAAGTTGAAACAGTTTGAGATGAACATCAAAAGTATGACACAATTGCTTGGCTTGTCATCGGGGTTGTGGTGGGGGGGGGGGGGGGGGGGGGGGTGCAAGATGAGAGCATTCTTGTGTGACGAAAATGGAGCATGACCAAACTATATGATTTTGTAGGGATGAACTTTCTTTAGCCATGTTATTTTGAGAAGACATGATTGCTTTGATTAGTATGCTTGAAGCATTACTATTTCTTATGTCAATATGAAATTTTATTTTGAATCATTTGGATCTGAAAATTCATGCCACAATAAAGAAAATTACATTGAGAATTATGCTAGGTAGCATTCCACATCAAAAATTCTGTTTTTATCATTTACCTACTCGAGGACGAGCATGAATTAAGCTTGGGGATGCTTGATACGTCTCCAATGTATCTATAATTTTTGATTGTTCCATGCTATTATATTACCCGTTTTGGATGTGTATGGGCTTTACTTTACACTTCTATATCATTTTGGGGAATACCTACTAACCGGAGGCCCAGCCCGAATTCCTGTTTTTTTTTCAATTTTAGTGTTTTGAAGGAAAGGAATATCAAACGGAGTCCAAACGGAATCAAACCTTCGGGAGCGATCTTTTCAGAAAAAACGCAATCCACGGGACTTGGAGTGGACGTTAAGCAACAGAGGAGGCAGCCACGAGGGTGCCCGGCGCGACCCCATCGTCATGGGCCCCTCGAGCGTCCACCGACCTACTTCTTCCTCCTATGTATATCCACGTTCCTCGAAAACATTCAGGAGCACCATGAAAACCTAATTCCACCGCCGCAACCTTTTGTATCCGCGAGATCCCATCTTGGAGCCTCCGCCGGAGGGGGAATTGACCATGGAGGGCCTCTACATCATCTCCAAGGCCTCTCCTATGAGTTGTGAGTAGTTTACCACACACCTTCGGGTCCATAGTTATTAGCTAGATGGCTTCTTCTCTCTCTTTGAATCTCAATACAAAGTTCTCCTCGATCTTCTTGGAGATCTATTCGATGTAAATCTTTTTGCGGTGTGTTTGGTGAGATCCGATGAATTGTGGGTTTATGATCAAGTTTATCTATGAGAAATATTTGAATCTCCTCTGAATCCTTTTATGTGTGATTAAGTTATCTTTTCAAGTCTCTTCGTATTATCAATTTGGTTTGGCCTACTAGATTTATCTTTCTTGCAATGGGAGAGGTTCTTAGCTTTGGGTTCAATCTTGCGGTGTCCTTTCTCATTGACAGCAGGGGCAGCAAGGCACGAATTGTATTGTTGCCATCGAGGATAAAAAGATGGGGTTTATATCATATTGCATGAGTTTATCCCTCTACATCATGTCATCTTTCTTAATGCGTGTCGGTGTACAAAAAGGGGGGTACACTTTTTGCACCCCTATGACTGTGCACGGGCAGTCTGAGCCACGGGCGCCGCCACACCAAGCACGGCAAGGGAGGTGAACCAAGGTAAGGCCGAAGCTGAAGAGAAGCAGAGCGACGCCTAGACCAAGACCACAAAGAGCAAAGGGGACAGAGCCGACCCCCCCGGCAAGATCCTTGCCGGGGGGCAGCTTTAGCTAGCCCAGCAAGATCCTTGCCGTGGCAGCTCGCCCCACACCTACGGAGCGAGGTCACCCTTGAGTCCACTGCCCCCATGAGGCAAGGATTCGGGAGACATCCCCGCGGTGGCATGCAGATCTTTGTGAAGACATTCAAGAGCAGATGCCCAGTTAAGAAGTTAATGACCCTTGGCGGGATCCCAGCCAAAGAGGACCACAAGGCCCCCGGCAAGAGCCTTGCCAGGGATGACAGCAAGGGCCACGGCAAGATCTTTGCTGGGGTCCCGGCAAGGCCCTTGCCAAAGGCACCCGTGGGGCCACCATCAGGCCCGCACCAGTCGCGCCTCCACCACCGTTCAAATGTAGCTGCCGACCCAACCAGTTGGGCAGGCACCTGCGTGGTGGCGTACAGATCTTCGTGGAGGCCCACCACTGCGCCACCTCAGCTGCTTGCCTGCCTACATGGCACCACAAGCACCGCTGGCCAGGGTGCGTGTCAACGCAAGAGGGAGCGGCGATGGACGGGACAGGGCTCTCCCCCGTCCCCGATAAAGTAAGGACACCTAAGCAAGGCGCATTAAATGCGCCTTGTCATGTAATGCGAGGGATAAACTCGCATTACTGTACCCTTTCCACCTCCTGTGTGCCACTGTGGCGACCCCTTTCCTATAAAAGGAGGCCCGAGGCGACCAGGAGGAGGATTCGGCTTTTTGGAGCTCTTCACGCCCCATAGCTAGCTCAAGAACACCGATATACAATCCACCAAAGCAGGAGTAGGGTTTTACGCATCCTCGCGGCCCGAACCTGGATAAAGGAACCGTGTGCTATCTGTTTGATCCGCTCTTCTCATGACCCTCGCGCCCCGCAACCGTAGTAGGGGTTCTTGTGATCCCATAGGTGTCGTTTCCCACCGACATCTTGCGCGCCAGGTAAGGGGCAGCACAGTTATGAGAATCGGCTTTAGCAGTTAGTTCGACGCTCCTTCATCGTCATGGCGCCCAAGAAGAAGACGACGGTGGCGGTTGGCCCGTCGGAAGCCGGACGTCCCGCCCTGATGCGGGCGAGCAGCGGACCGGTCGCAGAAAGGACCCGGGGTGCCGCTCGCGAACACCAACACCGTCTCAGCAGCCGGAGTTTGGGAGGCGGCGATGTTCGTGCGCCTGGCAACGGGCTACACGCCGCCAAATCCAAAGACGGAGCCAGGCCCTCCACGGGTGGCGCGGGGCCTTCCAAGATCGCTGCCACCCCGCCCACAGGCGACGTGAGGGCTTCCCAGACTCCCACGCCAGCGCCGACGGCGCGCTCCTCTCAAGCGGCGCGCGACGAACGGCGTAATCACACCGAAGACCCCGGGCGTCGCCGCGGGAAGAGTCCCGAGCGCCCCTCCCGGGATGTAGAAGACCTGCCTGCTCGCCGAGGCGCTGGCGAAGATGGCACGCGATCGCGGGGTCGTGATAGAGCTCCTTCTGACATGGTCAGAAGTCAAAGCGCGTCGTGATCGTGCAGGTTTCGCTGCCACCAACGCCAGCGGAAGCCCTCGCACGCGCGCAGTTGCTCCTCGATTTTCCTCCCACTACGGGGAAACTCGACGAATGGCGAGCCACCATCCGAAGCCTTGTTGCGGTGGCCAACAAAGAGGAACCGAGTCCGGTGGAGCCCCCGGGTCGACACTCCGACGGAGTCCCACGGACCAGTGGCAGGAGAGCTGGCGGCGCCGCGACCATGGTGCACTCGCCCCCTCCTCGCCCAGCGCCGCGGACGCCAGCCCGTCGTGACGTCACGGGCGACGAAATCTCCATAGCGTTGTCTGACCCACGGACACACTGTGACCAGCGCCAAGTCCTTCGGGAACGAGAACATGAAGACGCTCGAACCACTATCGAGCGCCGGCACGGAGCGCGCCACCAGTTAGACAGGCGAGCGGGGCCTGCTGTGAACCACCCGGCATCGGAGAGCCCTGGAGGCCTACCTTACGAGGTAGGCTGCCCGGCTTTTACCTGTGCGCTGCGGCAGTTCCAGTGGCCCACTCACCGCACTTTCAAACCTGATGTGCGCGAAAAGTACAGCGGCAAGACTCACCCGTCCGAGTTCCTCAGCATTTACACCATTGCGATGCAAGCTGCCGGAGCCCGCGATGATAAGGTGCTTGCGAATTACTTTCCATTGGCTCTCAAACCCAACGCCATGTCATGGTTGATGCACTTTCCGGTAGACTCCATTTCCTCCTGGTCGGATTTGTGCCATGAATTCGTGGGCGCCTTTACTGGAGGCCACCAAGCCCATGGCCAGGCGAGCGACCTACACGTCATTCCCCAGAAGGGAGGCGAGAGTCTCCGCAAGTATATATAGAGGTTCAGCCGGATACAGTACAATATCCTTGATGTTCACCCTACCGCCATCATCAGCGCGTTCCATCAGAACGTGCGTAACCGCAAGATGCGCGAAGAGCTGGCGATGAACAAGGTGAAATATGTAGCAGAACTCTATGTTCTCGCTGACAGATGTGCCCGGGCTGAAGAGGGAAGGAAGTACCCCGGTGAAGATGCCGGCGTGGAAACCGACTCCTCAGATGAGGATACTGCCGCCCCGGTGAAGAAAGGCCGGCGCCGCAATAGGAAGCGCAAAGGAAAAGCCGTGCTTGCCGTCGAGGGGTCTGATGACACCGGCTCCACCAAGAAAACCAAGGCAGATGACCCCGGCAAGGAAATTGCCGGATGTGTCACCTGCCGGGCCTTGGCGGCTACCGAGAAGCCAGGCAACTCCGACAAGCGGTACTGCAAGATCCATCGCACCAAAGGCCATGCTCTCCAGGACTGCCGACAGGTTGAGCTCCTCGCTGAGAAGCAGAGGGCTGAATATGAGAGGCGGGACAAGGAGAAGGGCCAAGACGGTGCTGAGGGATCCGGCAAGAAGCGTGACAGCCAGGCAGGCCGTCGCGGCAAGGATAAATAACAGGAGAGGCCCGTCCGGGGCCGTGACAGGAAGCCAAAAGACGACGATCACGAAGAGGACGACGAGTCCGGCGACCAAGAGTTTCAGAAAGCTACAGAGGCCATGTGCGTCGACGGCGGCGCCTCGCTGCATACCTCCCATCACCGGCTTAAACGGTGGGTGCGGGAGATTACAGCGGCAGAGCCGTCGTTTGATGCACGAAGGCCGCTAAAGTGGTCCAGCACACCTATCATTTTTGACACTGAGGATCACCCTGATCGCACTACTGCGGTCGGGTGCTTGCCTTTGTTGGTTTCACCAACGATACGCAACCTCATGGTGACAAAGATGCTAGTCGATGGCGGGGCTGGTCTGAACTTGATCTCGCCTGCCGTGATCGAGAAGCTGCAGATTCCTGATGGAGACCTCGAAGAGACGGGCACGTTTAAAGGGGTCAACCCAGGAAGGAGCCAACCCAAGGGAAAGGTCACGCTGCCCGTGACTTTTGGAAGCGACCTGAACTACAGGATGGAGAGGATTGTGTTTGATGTTGCCAAGATCCCCTTGCCCTACAACGGGATCCTTGGCCGCCCAGGGATGGCCAAGTTCATGGCGGCGTCACACTACGCATACAACACCCTGAAGATGCTAGGACCTGTGACGATCATCAATATCCCCTCCGATAAGAAGGATGCGCTGATTTGCGCTGACCAACTATACCAGCAAGCAGTTGCAGCAGCTGCCGCCACTAGGGCACTTGCTCCTGCCGCTGGGGCCCCAGGAGGGAAGAATAAGAAGAAGGCCGGTGAGACCTCGGACACCCACTCCGGCAAGCGCACCTCTTCGGAGTGTAGCGCTGTCATTGAGGACGTGCCAGAGAGCTCCACCGGCGGAAACAAGAAGTCTAGGGCCACACCGCCAGGAACCAAGAAGGTTTCCATCAATGAGGACGACACGGGAGGAGCTTTTACCATAAGCTCCACCCTCGACGACAAATAGGAAGACGCGCTCGTCACCTTCCTGCGGGCGAATGTCGATGTGTTTGCATGGCAAGTTACCGACATCCCCGGTGTTCCCAGGGAGGTGATTGAGCACCACCTTGCTGTCTGTCCTCATGCGCGGCCCATCAAGCAGAAGGTCAGGAAGCAAGCTTTGGAATGACAAGAGTTCATCATGGAAGAAATCCGGAAACTGGAGGCAGCGGGTTTGGTAAGAGGAGTGCTCCATCCAACGTGGTTGGCCAATCCGGTCGTGGTGCGCAAGGCAAATGGGAAGTGGAGGCTGTGTATTGATTACACAGATATCAATAAGTCTTGTCCTAAAGACCCCTTCCCGTTGCCGCGCATTGACCAGATAGTTGACTCCACAGCTGGGTGTGATCTATTGTCATTCCTCGATGCCTACTCTGGCTACCACCAGATCTTCATGACAAGAGAACACGAAGAGAAAACAACATTCATCACCCCATGTGGTACGTATTGTTTCATGCGGATGCCTTTCGGGTTGAAGAGTGCTGGCTCGACATTTGTGAGGACGGTCCAGATTGGCTTTGAACCCCAGCTCCATAGAAATATGGAAGCTTACATGGACGACATAGTGGTCAAAACCAAGGACAAGGCAACCCTCATACCAGATTTGCAAGAGACGTTTGCAAACCTGCGCAAGATTAATCTCAAGCTAAACCCTGAGAAGTGCGTCTTCGGCGTCCCGTCTGGCAAGCTTCTCGGGTTCTTTGTGTCACAGCGTGGGATACAGGCCAATCCGGACAAGATCAGGGCTATAGAGGAGATTGAAGCACCCAAGCGAATCAAGGATGTGCGCCGGCTTGCCGGTTGCGTCGCCGCCATGGGAAGATTCATTTCCAAGTCTGCCGAGCGCGCCCTTCCGTTTTTTAAGATCCTGAAAAAGGCGGGCCCAATGGAATGGATGCCAGAAGCCGAGGTAGCATTGCAAGATTTGAAGAAATACCCCTCTTCTGCGCCAGTACTAGTTGCGCCTAGGCCACAGGGGCCCTTGCTGCTATACCTGGCAGCAACAAACCAGGTGGTCAGTGCCACACTAGTGGCCCAGAGAGAGGTTGACGACGAGGTAATGGCAGAAACAGAGCCTGACACCACCAATGAGGAGACGACACAGCCAGTCGAAGTGCCGCCGAAGAAGAAAATGATGCAGCACCCAGTCTACTTTGTTAGCTCCCTCCTGCAGGGGGCTAGATCAAGGTATTCCGGCGTACAGAAACTCCTCTTCGGCCTTCTTATGGCCTCGAGGAAGCTGCGTCACTACTTCCTGGAACACGAGATCACTGTCGTCACCTGCCTCCCTCTGCAACGGATATTGCACAATCCAGATGCAACGGGGAGGATTGTGGAATGGGCACTAGAGCTGTCCAGCTTTGGCCTCAAGTTTGAAAGTACTTCGACGGTCCAGAGCCGGGTCTTGGTAGAGTTCATCGCAGAGTGGACCGCAACACCTGACGAGGAAGCCCAAGAGACTGCTCACCCCAGCAAGGAGGCAAGTTGCAATTCGGTCATGTACTTTGATGGAGCTTTCTCCCTACAAGGTGCCGGGCCTGGCGTACTGCTTGTCGCCCCCACCGGAGAGCACCTCAAGTACGTGATCCAGATGCACTTCCTCAGGGAGGTGTCGACAAACAATACGGCAGAGTACGAAGGGTTGCTTGCCGGTCTTAGGATCGCGGTGGACCTCGGAATCAAGAAGCTCATCGTCAGGGGCGACTCGCAGCTTGTCGTCAATCAAGTCAACAAAGATTACCAGAGCCCGTTGATGAGGGCCTACGTTGATGAAGTGAGAATGCTGGGAGAGCGTTTCGACGCTATACAGGCTGAATACGTTCCCCGAGCAGAGAACGACATCGCCGATTACCTGTCAAAACGCGTCGCCCTCAAGCTACCTGTGGAACCAGGTAACTTTGTGCTTCAGCTAACTCAACCATCCGTTGATCCATCAACAGAGCAGAACAAGAGGAGGAAATCAGGGCCCGGCAAGTACTTTCCCGGAGCCGCCGGCAAGGATGTTGCCGGGGACACTGAGCCCGCCACAGGATGGCTAGCTCCGGTGGAGCGTCAAGCTCTTGCCGTCGAGACAGTCGCTCCTATAGCGGAGGAAATGCCTTTAGTCCTCGCCGTCGAGCCCCAGGCTCCAGCGTGGGCACAGCATACCGTCCAATTCCTCCAAACAGGGGAACTTCCTGAGGAGCAGGAAGAAGCGGAAAAAGTAGCCCGTCGCTCTACCATGTACCAGTTCGTCGATGACGTCCTGTACAGAAAGAGGCCGAATGGTGTGAAATTGAAGTGCATCCCTCGAGAGGAAGGACTGGAGCTGTTGGCGGAGATACACGGAGGCATATGTGGATCCCACATCGTGTCAATGGCCCTTGCCGGCAAGGCATTCCGGCAAGGTTTCTTCTGGCCCACCGCCCTCCAGTATGCGACGACACTAGTCACCAGGTGTGAAGCGTGTCAGTTCCATTCGAAGAAGCTTCATCAGCTAGCTCAAGCCCTTCAAACCATTCCTCTCTCCTGGCCCTTCTCGGTCTGGGGGCTCGACATACTGGGCCCTTTCCCCCGCGCTGCCGGGGGCTTTGAGTACTTGTATGTTGCAATCGACAAGTTCACAAAGTGGCCAGAGGTGGAAGCAGTGAGGAAGGTCACAGCTCAGTCAGCTGTGAAGTTCTTTAAGGGGCTAGTGTGCCGTTTTGGTGTACCCAACAGGGTCATCACCGACAATGGCACACAGTTCACAAGCCGCACCTTCATGCAATATACTCAAGACCTTGGTAGCAAAGTCTGTTTCGCTTCCGTTGCCCACCCACGAAGCAACGGTCAAGCTGAGAGGGCAAATGCTGAAGTACTACGAGGCTTAAGGACAAAGACCTTTGACAGGCTGCACAAGAGCGGAAGGCGCTAGATTGATGAGTTGCCGACGGTTCTTTGGTCGATCAGAACGACGCCAAATCGAGCCACCGGCCAGACACCCTTTGCCCAGGTATACGGTGCAGAAGCAGTTCTCCCCACTGAACTCATACACAGGTCACCTCGAGTGCTCGCTTATGATGAGCTTGAGTAAGAGCAACTGCGGCAAGATGACGCAATGCTCCTTGAGGAAGATCGTCTTCGGGCGGCGGTGAGAGCAATGCGCTACCATACCCACAAGGTTCATGCCCGAAGCCTTGAGGAAGGCGACCTTGTCCTTCGGCGCGTTCAATCAGCCAAGAATTCCAACAAGTTGACGCCAAAGTGGGAAGGCCCTTATCGGGTAATACGAGTCACCAGGCCCGGCGCAGTCCGCCTGGAGACCGAAGATGCCGTTCCGGTGAGTAATTCCTGGAACATTGAGCATCTTCGCAAGTTTTACCCGTAAGGCGCGGCTTGCCGGGCCCCCCGGCAAGCCACCTTTTGTACAAGCATTGCTGATGATTCATGTAACCCTTTGTACAAAGCCAGGCGCAGACCCTGAGCATAAATAAATGAAGCGCTGGTGCCCTAAGTTATAGCATGCATGCTAGGTCGAGTATCGTCCTTGGTTAGGGTTGATAGTGCTTAGCGGGGACTAACCCCTAGCTTAGAGGTCGAGTGTGCGTCCCTTTGCCGTTCTTTCGTCTTTGGCTTGCAGGACTCACACATATCCTTGCTGGACCACTTAAGGACGAAAAAGAGAAGGAAGACGGACCAGCATCTAGACCCCGGCAAGCCAGTACCACCGGGGGCTGCAAGAGCAAAGATTCACCCACGGCAAACCAAAGTTGCCGGGGGCTACAACTTCAGATAAGTTCTTCATCCCTTGTCATGCATTCCCTTATGGACTAAGGTATGTGAAACCTCATTTTTCCTAAAAGTTACCGTGCTCCTCTAACTCTAGGCCCTAGGACTCGCTCCTGGGGCCAGGTTTGAGTGTAGTCGTGACGGCAAAAGGATAAAACGAGGAGCCTGAACCCGCCTCATCCCTACCTCCGCCAAAGGCGTGAGAAAGGTCGAGTGAGGTGGGGAAACAGCAAGGCCTATTGCCGGGCGAGGAAATGTTTATCTTAGAGATATCAAGGATTTACTCCTTGTCGTGGGTTCTACCCGCAAACAAATGGCCCGACAAACATCCCTTTTTCATTAAAAACATTCCATTCAGGTACAATCCATAGGGAATGAAAAACATGAATGATGGGATTACAAGTTTTAAATTCGGCTAAGGCCCGAAGACTTACAATCTAAAAAGAGACAAGGTGCCCGTAATCCCTTCCTTGTCCCTCTCCTCAGGAGGCAGGTCAAGGAGGCGAAAAGGGCAAAAGAGGCACCTGGGCGAGCTACGGATGGCGGAAGACACCAAGAGAACATCCAAGTGGCCGTCCAAAGGCTGGATGGTGATGGCGGCGCCGGAAGCAGAGCTCGAAGACGAGGCAACAGGACGTCAGCACGCGTCGAAGGCGTCGGTCCCCGCATACTTCGACTTGACGGCCTTTCCGCCCGCCCTCCTCCTCTTCCGCAGCCTCCCAACGCCAGCCACCCAGGGAGACGACCCCGAGAAGTTCAAGGAGTCGGCGACACGGATGATGGGGTCACCGGTGCCGCATGGAGCGGCACCCGACACCTAGTCGGACCCGTCATCCTGCCGCCTACTGCCCTCGTCGTCGCTGCCGCTGTCCTCCTCGGCACTCCCGCCCGAGGAGGAGTCTTCGCTATCAGAAGAACTCTCCACGCAGCACGTTGCGCGGGTCCCGAAGAGCCCGAAGACCTTGACGGAGAGGAGGCCGCCCTCCATCAGCTTGAAATGGAGAGTGAGCCCCTCCGTCAGGCTATGGATGTGAGCGAACGTTTTCCATACTGGACGAAGATACATCACGTGAGGGGCTGGGAAATCAACGCGAACCCGTCTGCCGCTGATCCCGCAGCCCCTCATATGCAGCCGCAGCGACTCCGGCGGATCCCGCTCCATCTCCCACGCGAATGGAGTCGGGAGACGAAGGCGACGACGAGGCGGCCGGCGCAGCCTGACGAAGAACTCGCAAGGGTCGTCCCCAACGTGGCCCTCCATGGGAGGAGGGACCGCTGGCGGAGAAGAGGCCGGTGCGCCGCCCCGTCCTCCTCTTCCCCGAGCGCCTCGGCCTCGCCCCCTCCCCCTTCCCCTCGCGGCTGGCTCTGCCACCGCAGGTGCGGGAGAAGGAGGGACGCGTTGTCTAGCGGCGACCCTCGCTGCCACCGTTGAAGGACCAGGATTCCCTCTCTCCATGGCAGATGGAGGGGGGGAGCAGCAGCTGAAGGAAGGAGGAGATGCAAGAATGCGGGACGCCACCCCCCTCCCGCTCTTTATAAAGGAACGGGGTGGGGGCTCGGCCGCCCCGCTCAGCCAATCAAGACACGGAAGGCGCAGGGAACTGGGACCGACCCGCTGCCTCGGCCCGCGGCGGCCCGGTTTCCCGCCTCCACGGTTCGCCACCCCACGTGGCAGGCGTGCAGGACCGAGGCGACGGGTGAGGCGACCTCTCCCCACCCCGTGATCGTGGGGAGTGGACGCCTTGAAGACCACGCCCTGGTCCCATTCAGTAAATCGGCCGCGCCTCCACGCCTCCCTCCGTTTATGGGGAAGGCGCAAACCGCCCCCTTTACTACGACGTGACGCATGCATGCAGAGCTCAGCCCCACGCATGCCGCCCACATCACGCACGCCTCCCCATGCCGCGCCACGCGCGAGAAGCAGGGGAAGCGCAGCTCGCGAAGAAACTTACTGCGGTGAAAACCGCCCCGCCTGCCCGCACACCGTTTTTGGGCCTAGCCCAACAACGCATTGCGCTTATGTGTGGCCCAGGCCCGGGGCCTCCTGTTGGTGTACAAAAAGGGGGGGGGGTACACTTTTTGCACCCCTATGACTGTGCACGGGCAGTCTGAGCCACGGGCGCCGCCACACCAAGCACGGCAAGGGAGGTGAACCAAGGTAAGGCCGAAGCTGAAGAGAAGCAGAGCGACGCCAAGACCAAGACCACAAAGAGCAAAGGGGACAGAGCAGACCCCCTGGCAAGATCCTTGCCGGGGGGAAGCTTTAGCTAGCCCGGCAAGATCCTTGCCGTGGCAGCTCGCCCCACACCTACGGAACGAGGTCACCCTTTAGTCCACTGCCACGATGAGGCAAGGATTCGGGAGACATCCCCGTGGTGGCATGCAGATCTTTGTCAAGACATTCAAGACCAGATGCCCACTTAAGACGGTAATGACCCTTGGCGGGATCCCAGCCAAAGAGGACCACAAGGCCCCCGGCAAGAGCCTTGCCGGGGATGACAGCAAGTGCCACGGCAAGACCCTTGCCGGGTTCCCGGCAAGGCCCTTGCCAAAGGCACCCGTGGGGCCACCATCAGGCCCGCACCAGTCGCGCCACCACCACCGTTCGCATGCAGCTGCCGACCCAACCAGTTGGGCAGGCACCTACGTGGCAGCGTACAGATCTTCGTGGAGGCCCACCACTGCGCCACCTCAGCTGCTTGCCTGCCTACATGGCACCACAAGCAACGCTGGCCAGGGCGCGTGTCAACGCAAGAGGGAGCGGCGACGGACGGGACAGGGCTCTCCCCCGTCCCCGATAAAGTAACGACACCTAAGCAAGGCGCATTAAATGCGCCTTGTCATGTAATCGAGGGATAAACTCGCATTACTGTACCCTTTCCACCTCCTGTGCCACTGTGGCGACCCCTTTCCTATAAAAGGAGGCCCGACGCGACCAGGAGGAGGATTCGGCTTTTTGGAGCTCTTCACGCCCGATAGCTAGCTCAAGAACACTGATATACAATCCACCAAAGCAGGAGTAGGGTTTAACGCATCCTCGCGGCCCAAACCTGGATAAAGGAACCGTGTGCTATCTGTTTGATCCGCTTTTCTCACGACCCCCGCGCCCCGCAACCGTAGTAGGGGTTCTTGTGATGCCATAGGTGTCGTTTCCCACCGACAATGCGTTACTCTGTTCTTATGAACTTAATAGTCTAGATGCAGGCAGGAGTCGGTCGATGTGTGGAGTAATAGTAGTAGATGCAGAATCATTTCGATCTACTTGTCACGGACGTGATGCCTATACACATGATCATGCCTAGATAATCTCATAACTATTCGCTTTTCTATCAATTGCTTGACAATAATTTGTTCACCCACTGTAATACTTATACTATCTTGAGAGAAGCCACTAGTGAAACCTATGGCCCCCGGGTCTATCTTTTATCATATATGTTTTCCATCTACTTTTATTTGCATCTTTTATTTTCCAATCTGTATCATAAAAATACCAAAACAAATTATCTTATCATATTATCTCTATCAGATCTCACTTTCGCAAGTAGCTGTGAAGGGATTGACAACCCCTTTATTGCGTTGGTTGCGAGGTTCTTGTTTGTTTGTCTAGGTGCGTGGGACTTTTGAGGAGCCTCCTACTGGGTTGATACCTTGGTTCTCAAAAACCGAGGGAAATACTTATGCTACTTTGCTGCATCACCCTTTCCTCTTCAAGGAAAACCAACGCAAGCTCAAGACGTAGCAAACTGCTTCTGCTCCGTAAACCATGAAGAATGGTGTATAACCCGTAGATCTATTGGCGGTGGTATTAATGCTCCATAATATGGAAGGCAACTCTTCCACCCAACAACCTGGCATCCTCTGCAAAGGAACCATAAGCCGGGGCTTGATTAGCTCTCTCAACTTGACCATTAGACTGGGGTTGAGCCACTGATGACACGTCAAGCCGGATGTGCTCACGTTGAAAGAAGTCTTGCATAGCACCCTTGGAGAGGTTCGTGCCATTATCTGTTATGATGCTGTGTGGAAAACCAAAGCGGAAAATCACCTTCTTCATGAATTGAACCGCCGTGGCTGCATCACACTTGTTGGCTGGCTCCGCCTCTACCCACTTAGTGTACTTATCAACCGCCACCAGAAGGTGGGTCTTCTTATCCTTGGACCTCTTAAAGGGCCCAACCATATCCAGCCCCCAAGTTGCAACCGGCCATGTGATTGGTATCATCCTCAATTCTTGAGCCGGAACATGAGCTCAGCATGAGAACTTCTGACAACCATCACACTTTTTCACCAAGTCCTCAGCATCAGCATGAGCCATCAGCCAATAGAAGCTATGACGAAAAGCTTTAGCTACCAAGGATTTTGAACCGGCATGGTGACCACAATCTCCTTCATGGATCTTACGCAAAATCTCACGGCCTTCTTCAGGAGATACGCAATGCTGAAACGCCCCTGTTACACTACAATGATGCAATTCTCCATTGACAATGGTCATTGACTTCGATCGCCGGATTATTTGCCTGGCCAATGTTTCATCCTCTGGTAACTCGCCCCGGTTCATATACACCAAATATGGGACCGTCCAATCTGGGATAACATGAAGAGCCGCCACCAACGGAGCCTCCGGATTAGGAACAGCCAAATCCTCCTCTCTAGGTAGCTTGATCGACGGTTTATGTAAGACATCCAGAAAAACGTTGGGCGGAACCGGTTTATGTTGGGAACCCAACCAGCTTAAAGCATCCGCCTCTTCGATCTTTCGCCAGTCCACATGGTCAACTCGATAACCCTTGAAGTGACCAGCGACAATATCTACTTCCCGACGATACGCTGCCATGAGTGGGTCCTTGGAATCCCAAGTACCAGACACTTGTTGAGCCACCAGGTCTGAGTCACCGAAACACTTAACCCAGCTTAAATTCATCTCTTTGCAATTCAAAGACCATGGAGTAAAGCCTCATATTCAGCTGCATTGTTAGTGCATGGGAACATTAAACGGAGAACATAACAAAACTTATCACCTCGTGTGGAAGATAACACAACTCCAGGCCCCGAGCCCTCAAATTGCCTGGATCCATCAAAATGAATAGTCCAATAAGTATGATCCGGCTTTTCTTCTGGCGCCTGCAATTCTGTCCAGTCATTGATGAAATCCACAAGCGCTTGGGACTTGATTGCCATAAGAGGCACATATTTTAACCCGTGAGGCCCAAGCTCAATGGCCCACTTGGCAACTCGGCCAGTTGCTTCCCTGTTTTGAATTATGTCTCCCAAAGGGGCAGAACTGACCACAGTGATGGGATGACCCTGAAAATACTGCTTAAGCTTCCGGCTGGCCATGAAAACTCCATACACCAGTTTCTTTCAATGTAGGCACCTCTGTTTGGACTCAATAAGCACCTCACTTATATAATAAACCGGCCATTGAACCGGATACTCCTTCCCAGCCTCCTTGCGCTCTACCACAATGGCCACACTGACAGCCCTGGCATTGGCAGCCACATATAACAAAAGCGGCTCTCTATCAACCGGAGCAGCAAGGACCGGTGGCTCGGCTAACTGCTTCTTCAAATCCTCAAACGCCGTATTAGCAGCATCACTCCAGACAAAGTTGTATGTCTTTTTCATCATCTAATATAGAGGGATAGCCTTCTCTCCCAACCGGCTGATAAACCGGCTTAGCGCTGCAATACGACCTGCCAGACGTTGAACATCGTTGATACACGCCGGTTTAGCCAGAGACGTAATAGCTTTGATGTTTTCCGGATTAGCTTCAATGCCCCTGTTAGACACCAAAAAACCCAAGAGCTTGCCTGACGGTACAACAAAAACACATTTGGCCAGGTTAAGCATTATCTTATAAACCCGTAGATTATCAAAAGTTTCTTTCAAATCATCTACTAACGTCTCCTCTTTCCTGGACTTCACCATGATATCATCCACATAAGCATGAACATTGCACCCAATCTGATTATGAAGACAATTCTGCACACATCGTTGATAAGTTGCCTGGGCACTCTTGAGCCCAAAAGGCATAGATACATAGCAAAAGGCTCCAAAGGGAGATATAAGCTGTCTTCTCCTGGTCCTTAACTGCCATTTTGATCTGATGACAACCAGAATAAGCATCCAGAAAGCTCAAATGCTTACAACCCGCCGTACCATCAATAATTTGATCAATACGGGGGAGAGCAAATGGATCAGCTGGACAAGCCTTGTTCAAATCTGTGTAATCCACACACATACGCCAAGTGTCATTCTTCTTAAATACTAGCACCGGGTTAGCTAACCACTCAAGGTGAAAAACCTCCACAATGAACCTTGTTGCCAAGAGCCAGGCTACCTCCTCACCGATGGCCTGGCGTCTTTCTTCATTGAAGCGGTGGAGAAACTGCTTGACCGGTTTAAACTTAGGATCGATATTAAGAGTGTGCTCAGCGAGTTCCCACGGTACACCTGGCATGTCAGAAGGTTTGCATGTAAAGATGTCTCGGTTCTCACGGATGAACTCGATGAGCGCGCTTTCCTATTTCGGATCCAGGTTAGTGCTGATGCTAAACTGCTTGGATGAATCGCCAGGAACAAAATCAACCAGCTTAGTTTCATCAGCCGATTTAAACTTCAAGGCCGGATCATGCTCTGTAGTTGGTTTTTTGAAAGAAGTCATATCTGCCGGATCAACATTGTCCTTCTAGAACTTCAACTCCTCTGTTGCACAAACCGACTCAGCATAGGCCGCATCACCTTCTTCACATTCCAAAGCGATCTTACGGCTCCCGTGTACCGTGATGGTCCCCTTATAACCCAGTATCTTGAGCTGCAGATAAACATAACAGGTCCTTGCAATGAACTTAGCATAAGCCGGTCGTCCAAACATGGCATGGTATGGGCTCTTGATTTTCACCACTTCAAAAGTCAATGTCTCTGATCTTGAATCATGATCATCTCCAAAAGCAACCTCCAGAGCTATCTTACCAACTGGATACGCTGATTTATCAGGCACACCACCATGGAAAATGGTGTTTGATGGTTCGAGATTTTTATCTGTCAATCCCATGCGACGGACGGTTTCATAATACAAGTTGTTGATACTGCTCCCTCCATCCATGAGCACCTTGGTGAACTTATACCCTCCAACTTGAGGCGCCACGACCAATGCCAGATGACCCGGATTATCAACCCGGGGCGGATGATCCTCTCGACTCCACACAATAGGCTGTTCAGACCAGCGCAAGTAGCGGGGCACCGCCGGTTCAACGGAGTTTACTTCCCTTTTATGAAGCTTCTGATCGCGCTTGCACTGGCTAGTGGTGAAGACATGATACTTTCCACTATTCAACTGCTTCGAGTTGCTCTGGTAACCTGACTGCTGCTGCTGCTGACTCCCCTGATGATTATAACCACCATGGTTGCTCTGACTGCCTTGATTCCCAAGTCCGCTTTGATTACCTTGAAATCCTGAGCCAGAACTGCCTCCACCGTAACCCGGCCCATGAGACCCGGGTCCTGAACCGCCGGACGGTCCATGATCATATTGGAAAATATCCGAGTTTTTGAACTCCCGCATAATAAAGGAATCCTTCCAAAGGTGCGTAGCTAGCCTTTCTCGCGTCCCGTGCCTTGGGCAAGGCTGGTTTAACAGGCGCTCAAGATTGACACCTGATCCTCCACTCCTCGGGGGCGGTTTACCCTTACAACGCTGACCATTATCCTGCGCGTTGGTGTTAGCCACAAAATCTAAACTATTATCCGCTTTACGCTTACCATTGTTTCCATGGCCCGCCGGGTTATGCTGCTGCCCTTCGGTGCTACTGGTCTTCTTTCCCTTCCCCAGCTTTTCGTCGTCAGACTCGGGATCCTTGGTACTATCAGAGTCAGCATACTTAACCAGAGCTGCCATAAGCGTTCCCATGTCATTGCAGTGATGCTTGAGTCGTCCCAACTTCAGCTTCAGAGGCTTGAACCGGCAATTGCCCTCCAACGTCAAGACTGCTGAATCGGCATTGATGCGATCCGATGAATGCAAGATTTCCCAAACCCGACGCACCCAATGGGTTGTCGATTCAGCTTCTTCTTGGACACAGGCGGCTAAATCCACAATTGACATGGGCTGCTTGCACGTGTCCTTGAAATTCAGGATAAACCGGGCCTTTAACTTGGCCCATGACCCAACAGAGTTAGCTGGCAAACTTTTCAGCCAAGTGCGAGTTGTTCCTTCCAACATCATGGTGAAGTACTTATGACATGCCGCCTCATCCACATCCAGCATCTCCATCGCCATCTCATAGCTTTCAACCCATGACTCGGGGGATAAGTCAGCAGTGTAATTGGGCACTTTACAAGGACCCTTGAAATCCTTGGGCAGCCGCACATTGCGTAGAGCCGGGGTGAGACACGGCACCCCCAAGAACTGAAAGCAACACCTGGTTCCACTGAAGTTGTTGGACGAACCAGAGTAAGCTGACGGTCCATGTACTGCACTGCTAACTCGGCTTCTTCACGTGCTCTACCGTGATCCACCACGTCCTGAGCATTTGCACCACCGCCTGCCGGATTAGGCCCTCGAGGGGGGTTAGGGTTCCGCGCACTGCTTGACACAGCCGGTTCATCAATATGCCTGCTGTAACTCTGGCTCGGGCGAGGGGTTGAATGAATCATGTCTCAACTATATGAATAAGCCTATTGCTGAACTAGAGCCGTTTGAAGGAGATCTCTGGCCCACCGTGTCTCGACCGCTGCTGGAGACTCGCCTTCCATTGGAATAGCTGCCAATCGCGATGCCGCAGCGATCATGTTATCCAAAAGGGTGGAAAAGTGACCCGAAGGTGTTGGCACGTATTGAGGCGGGTCATGGTTCTGTCGAGGCGGGTCCGTCGTCCGTGGCTGATCCGGCGCTCCTGTCCCAGGTGCTTCAACCCAGTTTACCGTTGCCGGGTTACTAGTTCCCGCTCCTGGCATGTTAAAGAGGTGCATTGCTTCATAAGCCGGTGGTAGACGACACCGATGCCTCCTCCTCATCATGTTGTTTGAAGCGTTCTGATCCAGCATGAGCCGGTAATTTTCCGACTGAATCCGCTGTGCATGAGCATCCAAAGCGTCCTGCTCCTCAGCCATCCTGGTTTCCTCAACTGCAATGTCCTCCTTTTCCTGACCTATCTGATCTCGCAGTTTCGTGACCTCCGTGTTATGCTGATCTCGATTATCCGGGTTAACCTATGTGGTCAACAATGTCGTCAAAGCATCCAATAACCTAGACA
This sequence comes from Triticum urartu, assembly GCF_003073215.2. Classification (NCBI taxonomy): domain Eukaryota; kingdom Viridiplantae; phylum Streptophyta; class Magnoliopsida; order Poales; family Poaceae; genus Triticum; species Triticum urartu. Next base: position 175,064,170 of record NC_053027.1, read on the forward strand.
GGACTTGAGCCGGCGGGCGTGCGGGGCCTCCTGCCTCGTCTGCCAATCCGGAAATCATTGCTGCAACAGCTGAGGAGTGCTATGTGGGCTGCGTACCGGCCAAAAAGATTGCAACCCAGTTTGGCAGTTCAAGGGGGTCCGGAATACTGTCGCCATCGGAACAACCCCCAAACCGGCAATCTAACAGTTGGTACAGTGACTCGGTCTCACCGGTGGATGACTAGCCATCTCAAACGAAAGCACGCTTCACGGCGGGTTGAACTCGGGCAGGGCTTGCACGCGGAGCTGTCTCGATGAGGTCGGTGCAGATGTCCGGATCAGCGTCCGGTTCGCCGATCTTGCCAATGAAGACATGAATTCCTCCGAAGGGGACCTGGTACCCATACTCGATTGAGCCGGTGTCGGGGCCCCAGCCTGCGCCATCGATGTAGAGCTTGCTGTGACGACTCTTGGTCATCTAGCCCACTGTGTATCCTTTGAGTCCTTTGAAATTGCCCTCTAAGAACTTGAAACCATCATGCAATAGCCCCACGGTGGGCGCCAACTGTCGTGGAATTGTCACGTCAGATGTCCCTATGGGAGGACTTAGTCGTGGAGCCATCGCGATGAGATTAGCTTAAAGGTGTTAAACCAGACAAAGGACACGGGGAGTTTATACTGGTTCGGCCCCTTGCGGTGAAGGTAAAAGCCTATTATCAAGTTGTGGTGGAATTGATGGGGTTTCGATGACCAGGGAGCGAATCCGCTTTTCCTAGCTCTCGAGTTGTTGTTTCTTGTCCTTGAACCACCACCGGGTCGTCCCTTTATATACACAGGTTGACGCCCGGCGATTTACAAAATCCCGGCCGAGTCATACACGTGCCCGGCTCGGTTTCTACTCTTTCCTACCTTACAACACAAGTTACACATCATATGTCGGTTTATGTCTACGGGCCCTAATCCGCTTTTGGGCCCTGGGCCTGTAAATCTCTACAGTAAAGCGCCATACTCCTTGTCTTCATGGGCTTCAATATGGATAACTCATTACGGGTATAACCCGGCCCAACCTGGGCGGTTTATAATCAGTAGTTATATCCCCAACAGTACCAGTGGAGCGAGCTGATGTGAGGTGGGTGGGTTTGAGGAGGAAGAAGAGCACCCAGATTTTTTTGGGGCGGTGTGCTGGGTGTGGGTAGCACCTCTCATTAAGTAAATATATGGGCTTTTGAATTGATTTTTTTATTTACTAGGGTGGATGCGCTGTTTTGTCTTGGACCCAGAGAAACAATTACTACTAGTACAGTGGAGACACTCTACAGCTACCAGAAAAACAATTACTACTAGTATAGTGGATACACTACCACTTCTGGCTCCTCCTAGGTCATCGAAACGTCTCCCCCTACTGAATGTTGTTTTACTTTTGTTCACTCCCATGCGGGCCATGGCGCACGCGGGCCCAAATGGCATCCACCAATTTAGAAGGCAGTATGCAGGCGGAGAGTCACCCCGGTCGTAGCGCGGCAGTAACGAGCTATCGTATCACAAAACCCCACCTCCCTGCAGTCTAAGTTTGACGGACGAAGCAACCATCATTACACTCTTCGCTGAATCCCCTTCTCCCTCACCATCTTCAAGAAAGCCAACACTCGCATCTGCAACTGTTCTTCTCTCCCAATGAAGGGAAGGTAAGCTGATCTATGATATTGGTGTATTTTCGTTCAGTGAAAAAAAGAACATTTGCAAAGCAGTAACCAATCATCACTCTCTTTTTTGTTTCATTGTCATTGCGATTGTGTTTTCCTTTCAGTGGTCTCCTAGTATTCGTCAGTTCCATGATGGACCAAGGAGAACCAGGCAAAGATCTGCTGATATTGGAGCAAACGCGGGAGGCTGATCCCCACGGGACAGAGAGCTCCAAGAAGATGGAGGCAGCCACTGAGTCGACCCCGGATACGCTCACGGCCACTACTGAGATGGTCAACGCCCTGTTTGAGGTTGCAGCCCCCGTGGCACTGCAGGAGCAGTTTTCCCCTTCGAGGATGTGCCCCCCCCCCGCTGAGCTGCCCAAGGTATTTTTCTTCTTTGCCGATCTCGATTGTGGTTTTTCATCCAAGCATGTGGTCATGAATAATGAAAAATTTAATTAGCTTTGATGCCATGCTATACATAGTGGTTTAAATAACTTGTGTTTCTTATACAGGAAAGTAATTCAGAATTTGTTTCTATTTCAATTAGATCCTTGATGCAGACAAGGATTGTGTGGTTGTACATGTCACTCGCTATGAGGCGGATGACCTGAATATATGCACTGGGAAAACATAGTTCTTAGGATGTTGGATCCTAGAAGCCATTTCCAATTATACCGACGGCGAGTTGTATTCCAGCCTCACTATTGTCGGGCGTGTTGTCCAGGGTGTACTGAAGCACAAGAAGTTCAAAGCTACTCCTTCGATTGTGAGGGATACTGTTCTTGTCAAGATTACGCAGGAAGATGACATGGCATGCCTCCACAAACAGGTTTATGAGTGGCGAGGCCACAAGGTTATCTTCATGAAGGTTCACAAGATTGAGCTGCTACCGGACGTCCTCAATGATGGTCATGGCAAGGTCCGTCTTGTGTCCAGCCCAAATTAGATCCAGGCATGAAATAGTTGCCCCATCTAGTGTTTGATACTAGTTTAGATTGTGTCTACTTATCCGAACCTTGCCTATTATCAAGTCCTCTCGGGCTAGTACTCTGTTTGAATCCGTCTATGCGAACTGCTGCTACTTTTGTGTGCGCGTGAATCATGTGAGAACCATCGTAATTGTTGCTGAAACAGATGCGCCCTCACTAGTTTTTTCATGAATATGGCATGGTAAGACATAAGTTGTCACGGTTTATCATATGAGCAGTGTGTGTTTGATGAAATAGAGTACTCCTTTGAGAAATGTGCGCTGACGTATACATAAGTACTTCTAAACACTGTTGGTGCTACCCCACTTGTAAGCAGTTGTGCAAAACACGACACATTGGCTCAGCTCGCTTCAACACTAGGCTATCGACTAGCTAACAATCAACAATCTGATATCCGACATATAAGCAACTGCGTATCTTGTTATAGTGATTCATGCAGTTAACTGAGGCCACAATGTAAATTCCAAACGTTCACACGCTAGTCCAGTGTTCATGTGGTACACTCACATTAAACTCGGCTTCATAAAAAACTTGAAAAGCATAAGTTAAGCAATTTTATACATCTCAATGATTCATAGAACATAACAAACATATACTAGTTCACAGCAAAAGACAAAGATGTGGGAAGGTTTACAAATCAGGAAAAAACAAGCAAGTCTTCTCTGAGCAAAGGGCCTCCCGGCAGGCTTAAATTTCCTGGAGTTCACTCTGGGTTTTTCTTGTTGCCGCCATCCCGGGTTAGGTTCTCTCATTACAGAATAACCAATAACAATTGTGTTCTCAGCTGGAATGCTGAACTGAACCATGTAGTGTACTGACCAGCTGTAATTCTTGTGCATTCCACTAAATTTAAGCACCGCTATTTGCAGAAATAAGCAGACCACAATGCCTCTTGTCAGTGCACTTGTCCCAAAAACCTCCGTGCAGCCATGCCAGCTAGTCCTCGGTCCATGGATCACCTCGTAGAAAGTGCATTCCGGACTAGGATGCAGTTGTTTTCGCTCGTCCCTACACTGCAATCAGGAAGTAAAACGTACGAATCAACTTCTTTTAGATTAGGTTGGTCATTCTACCTAGTTACTACCAACGTAGTAATACCTGGAAGACTGGTGGTTACAGGACGACAACTAGGAATAGCCATCTCATTTTGTGTAGTTGTACTAAAACTGAAGTGTGTACTTCTGATTGCGCAGATAGAAATGATATGGAGATAGACTTCCCTGTTTGCGCAAATACAAAATACACTTATTTAAACAGTGACAGATATTTGCAGTGGCATATGATTAACAACAGCATCTATTGTGTTATAATTGGCACTAGATTGATAGTATGAAAGTGCCCTTAAGTAAGTACCATCACATCACATCAACACTGCCACTAGATTAACATGCAAAACAATAGCATTAGTATTACTATCTTGAGAGTAGCACATGGTCAGTAAATGTGCAATCAAATTTGTGCAGTTCCACTAGGATGAAGCAATGTTAGCGGTGTGAGATTTAAGTGTAACTACAAAAACACAATTCATGGGAAATAAAGCAATATGAAAGCACTTCATAAAATGGTGGTGGCATTGCTTCAATTTATCGACGACACTAGACCATTACTTATAGTGACATTAGGTGGCATTGCTTAATGCTTCATGTGATTTTACATTAACGGTAGCGATATGGGCGTAGGGACAGCAGGGGCATAAAGTGGTGAGGCAGATGTCGTTGCCGAGAGCGGCAAACACTCAGGCAGCATGTCTGCATTTGTCCCATTTTTTATCTCCCCGGTGACATTTTCCTATGTGAGCACAGGAAATCTATACCTGCTCATTCTCATTTGCGTTGTCCCCCAACACCCCTCACTTTCTTTCCTTTTTCAACCAATAGACCGATTGGGTAGCTAGTATCTACTACTTTCCCCCCTTTCCTCTTAGAACCAAGTCCTAGATTCATGCTACAGCTTTTCCAGTTTCTTCCCTGTTTGAACAACCTCTTAGATTCGACTGTATGAACTAGCTTTACCTCTAATAATAGTAAAAGTCTAGGTGGCTTTGGAACAGCCGATGGAAGTAGAAAAGGATCCACATGCAGCCACGTGGGGAGCTGGGGAAGTAGAGCAAGGCAGGTTTCGAAGGAATATATACCAGAGGGTCGTCGGCATGTGGCAAAGACGATATCGGGAGGCCGCATCTTGGCCAAAATACCGCAGGGAGGAAGAAGGGGTCGGAGGCCTCCCGAGCCGGCGCGGCCGCCGATCGGGACGTGCGGGCAGCCGTTGGTCTCCTCCCTCACCGCCGACGACAGCGTGAATGATGCATCTACACCCTGCCCCGGTCAAGGCGGTCCGGCCGGATTTGTGACCAGTCGTGAGTAGAGAGAGTGTAGCCACCTACGTCTTGCTTAGATCTGGAGAGCATGAGAGGGTGAAAGAGAGGAGCCCTAGTTAAGCAAGCGCTAAGGCTCCTGCTTATATATAGTGAAGTGACTTTGTTGTACCAGCTTAAAAAAATGCGCTCCTACGTGTGCCCGTGAGTGGGTGTGAGAGAACTAGTGCGTGTGTGCACCACTTATTTTCGTGAGAGTAAAATATACTATGCCTGAAAAACGTTCGCCACAAGAGTAATAGTATAAGTGTGTGACGTGTGAGCTAAAATAAAAGGTGCGCGATGCCTTTTGTTTTTTAGAAGTTCTGAGGGTAGGGTGTGATGAGCACATATGTGTGTGATGTCTACCAGCAGATAGACAATGGGTGCAAGAGGACTCGGGAGAGTCGTGACTCGTGAGGGTGCGTGTGTGCGTGAGAGAGAGGGGGCACGTATCAATGCAATGCATGTGTCCGTAAAACATTATCCGACAAACGTTCGCCACAAGCCGTATCCTCACGAACACCGTAAGAACTGTTAGATCGGCATCCGACAGTGTCAGTTTTGCCATGTCATTTAATAGAGCAGCCACTCCTCCTACACACAAATCTTCCACGTGAGTGTTAGCAAGTGTCGTATGCTCCTCCCTCCGTTCCAAAATGCAGTCGATATAGCTTTATTAAAATTCGAACCTCACAAACTTTTATCGAGTTTTCATGTACCAAAATGCACATATAGAATATCCAGTATATATCATTTCATTCATCTTCGGGAGGTAACTATAAAGATGGAGGAGGAGTCTACAAAGAAAGACTGTCGCATCACCTGCAGCAATTTCAACCATCCTTTGGTGTGGAGGAATATCATAGGAACTCTATATGATATGATGTTTATAGGATTTTTTTCCTTTAGAGCCAATTGGTTCATAGGAATAGATTCATATACTCCACATTGAAATAAGCATCATAACATTTTTATAGCTTTAGATCCACTTGGTTCATATGAATGGATTCCTGTACTCCCACAATTTCTAAGGAAAATAAACAATAGCGTATATTTGCTACCTCTTAAGCACTGCGTTGGTTTTCCCTTGAAGAGGAAAGGGTGATGCAGCAAACTAGCGTAAGTATTTCCCTCAGTTTTTGAGAACCAAGGTATCAATCTAGTAGGACGCTCCTCAAAAGTCCCACGCACCTACACAAACAAACAAGAACCTCGCAACTAACGCGACAAAGGGGTTGTCAATCCCTTGATGGTAACTTGCGAAAGTGAGATCGGATTGAGATAATATTATAAGGTAAATATTTTTGGTATTTTTATAATATAGATTGGAAAATAAAATATGCAAATAAAATTAGATTAAAAACTTATATGATAAAAGATAGACCCGAGGGCCATAGGTTTCACTAGTGGCTTCTCTCAAGATAGCATAAGTATTACGGTGGGTGAACAAATTACTGTCGAGCAATTGATAGAAAAGTGCATAGTTATGAGAATATCTAGGAATGATCATGTATATAGGCATCACATTCGCAACAAGTAGATCGAAACGATTCTGCATCTACTACTATTACTCCACACATCGACCGACTCCTGCCAGCATCTCGAGTATTAAGTTCATAAGAACAAAGTAACGCATTAAGCAAGATGACATGATGTAGAGGGATAAACTCAAGCAATATGATATAAACCCCATCTTTTTTCCTCGATGGCAACAATACAATACGTGCCTTGTTGCCCCTGCTGTCACTGGGAAAGGACACCGCAAGATTGAACCCAAAGCTAAGCACTTCTCCCATTACAAGAAAGATCAATCTAGTAGGCTAAACCAAACTGATAATTCGAAGAGACTTGCAAAGATAACCAATCATACATAAAAGAATTCAGAGGAGATTCAAATATTTCTCATAGATAAACTTGATCATAAACACACAATTCATCGGATCTCGACAAACACACCGCAAAAGAGTTACATCGAATGGATCTCCAAGAAGATCGAGGAGAACTTTGTATTGAGATTCAAAGAGAGAGAAGAAGCCATCTAGCTAATAACTATGGACCCGAAGGTCTATGGTAAACTACTCACAACTCATCGGAGAGGCCTTGGAGATGATGTAGAGGCCCTCCGTGGTCAGTTCCCCCTCTGGCGGAGCGACAACGAAGGCTCCAAGATGGGATCCCGCGGATACAGAAGGTCGCGGTGGTGGAAATAGTTTTTCGTGGTGCTCCTGGATGTTTTAAGGGTACGTGGATATATATAGGAGGAAGAAGTAGGTCGGTTGAGCCACGAGGGGCCCACGAGGGTGGGGGCGCGCCCACCCCCTTAGGGCGCGCCGGCCACCCTCGTGGCCACCACGTTTGCTGCTTGACGTCCACTCCAAGTCTCCTGGATTGCGTTTGTTCCAAAAAGATTGCCCCCGAAGGTTTCATTCCGTTTGGACTCCGTTTGATATTCCTTTTCTTCGAAACACTGAAATAGGAAAAAAAACAGCAATTCGGGCTGGGCCTCCGGTTAGTAGGTTAGTCCCAAAAATGATATAAAAGTGTAAAGTAAAGCCCATAAACATCAAAAATGGGCAATATAATAGCATGGAACAATAAAAAATTGGAGATACGTTGGAGACGTATCAATATTCAATAGAAAAGTTCCTATGATGTGAACCAAGTGACATCTCTTTTCTAATCCCACCTCATAGGAATTGAGATACATGTCATCTCTAGATTCAATATAGAAGTTCCTATGATGTGAACCAAATGACATCTCTTTTTCCGATCCCTACTCATGGGAATTGAGATACATGTCATCTCTTCCGCTACGACTTCCATGTATACATCTTCTATTCCTAAATAGCTAGTACAACCCACTAGTAGCTTTTTTCCTAGACATGCAACTATGGCATAAGAACACGTCATGCATGCAAGTCGTGAATCACATTGTTTTTTCAACTCTATGAATGCAAGCATCACATCATCAATTCGTGCATGTTTCTCATAAGTTATTTCTTGCATTAAATTTTGCATTGACAATGTATGTGCTGCTCACGTGCACACATATTTAGTTCACATTCACATTTTTGTTAGAAATTCCATTCTTTTAACTGCAATTAATTTTTTTTCTCTTTGTACTCTCTCCGTCTAGGTGTGTAAGTCATCTTCCCAAAACCAAATAATCCCAAAACAATTTGGCACGATACATTAACTCCCTCCTCATTTCTTGTTTCGTGATATATCAACCTATAAGAGATGTGGGCCATGTATGCTTTCCCAAAACACAAGCACTTCTCCTTTGTTCTAGAATCTTCTGTTTCATAATTGCCCAAACTTTTTTTTCTAAATGAATTGCCATTATTTGATTTTTACTTTATGCTTTACAATGCACAATCCCAAGAATCTTAACCTTTTTATAAAACAAACTGATTTTGAATGAGATTAACTATAAGTACTAAACGAACATCTACATCATGTATATATGACTCTATCGGATGTCGGGTTCCTGCAAAACCCTTAAGGTTTGAACTCTGGGGTGCGCACGAAGATCCTTCCCCTACCGATCCACGTTCGAGCGCCTCGCTGAGAATCTAAGCTAAACGATGAACAACACGAGGGACACAAGATTTATACTGGTTCGGGCCACCGTTGTGGTGTAATACCCTACTCCAGTGTGTGGTGTGGTGGATTGCCTCAGGGGCCGATGATGAACAGTACAAAGGGTGAACAGCCTCGCGAGAGGTGTTCATGGGCTGGTGCGATGAACTGCTTGGATGAGCTCGATCGCCTCTCTATCTGATGAGGACTCGATGAGTTCGTCCCTCCTACTGTGGTGGCTAGTCCTATTTATAGAGGCCCTGGTCCTCTTCCCAAATATTGAGCGGGAAGGGCGCCAACAACAGCCATTTTGAAGGGGAACATCTAGTACAAGTTATCCTGACTAAAGTTGGTCTTCGGCTGCCAAAGGCGCTGGCGATGACACTGTCTTGAGCTCCACGGTGACCTCCATCCCGCCGCTCTGCTGGTCTTGGTCTCGCTGCACTGAAATGGCATCCTTTGCCTAATGCCTCGGTACTCCACACCTGTGCTTGCCCCCTTTGCACCAAAGAGGAAACAAGGACACTGCGCAGGCAGGCGCCCGCCTGGCGCCCGCCTGGTCTCGATCGTCACGACTTGCGTTACGAGCACCTCGCGACGTACCCTGCTTTGATCTCTCCGCCTCCTCGCGAGCCTGCCTGGCGAGGCCGTTCCTGAGGAAGCCTTGTGTCGTCCGCCCCGCGAGGCTTGGCCCCTCATGAGGGTCTTGAGTCTTGTGCTGATGAAGATGGGCCGTACTGGGCCACCACTCGAGCCACGCCGCAGGCCGCAGGCTGGCAAGTCTGGGGACCCCCATTCCCAGAACGCCGACAGTAGCCCCCGGGCCCAAGGCGCGCTCGAACTTGGCTTAGCGGAGAAGCGAAGGGGAAGTGCCGAGCGCCGCAAGCCCCATCAGCCTACGGCCTTGGGCGCCGCGTGTCGGTTGATTGTACGTGGGCGTCTCCGGTTCCCCTTGCTGCCTCGGCAACTGCTCGACTGACAAAAGGTTGGCCTGGGGTTAGCCTTACCTTCATTACTCTCATTCTCCTTGTTTCAGATCCCCTTTCTTGCTCTTCGCCCTCCTGTTTCCGAAGTCTCCAGATTCGCCGCATCTTTTCTCCTCCGGCGAGCAATGGCACCCCGCAGGACCCCGGCCGGGGCTGCATCGGCCTGGTACTCGCCAGCTCTGGTCTCCCCCAACGTGACGGAAAAGAATCTCGCCCTCAAGTGCCAGATGGCGGCTAAGGGAGTCCTGGATTAGGGGGTATCCGGACAGCCGGACTATACACTTTGGCCGGACTGTTGGACCGTGAAGATACAAGACTCAAGACTTCGTCCTGTGTCCGGATTGGACTCTCCTTTGCGTGAAAGACAAGCTTGGCGATCCGGATATTAGATTTCCTTCTTTGTAACCGACTCTGTGTAAACCCTAGCCCCCTCCGGTGTCTATATTAACCGGAGGGTTTAGTCCTTAAGAGGGACAATCATAATCATCATAGGCTAGCTTCTAGGGTTTAGCCTCTACAATCTCGTGGTAGCTCAACTCTTGCAATACTCATATCATCAAGATCAATCAAGCAGGAAGTAGGATTTTACCTCCATCGGGAGGGCCCGAACCTGGGTAAAACATCGTGTCCCTTGCCTCCTATTACCATTAGCCTTAGAGGCACAGATCGGGACCCCCTACCCGAGATCTGTCGGTTTTGACACCGACATTGGTGCTTTCATTGAGAGTTCCTCTGTGTCTTTGCTGCAAGGCTCGATGGCTCCTTCAATCATCAACAACAACACGGTCCAGGTTGAGAATTTCCTCCCTGGACAGATCTTCGTGTTCGGCGGCTTCGCACTGCAGGCCAGTTCGCTTGGCCGTCTGGAGCAGATCGACAGCTACGCCCCTGACCATCAGGTCAGGTTCGGAAACTTGAACTACACGGCCGATATCCGCGGAGACTTGATCTTCGACGGATTCGGGCCGACGCCAAGAGCGCCGAACAGTCACGACAAGCAGGGCTTAGACCTGTTGTCGGGCAATAATCGGGATATCACACCTGTAGGAGCTCAGGACCTAAATCCGGGGCCGATCGCGTCGTTTGAGGACAGGTGGATGGACCCTGCCCTAGAGGCTGCACACTCATCAGCGGTAGAGCCGAGCACCGGCTTGACCCCCAAGGAAGCCTATGACACCGGACCCCCGTACTCGTGTCCGGCTGTAGGTTCCAGTCCGCGCACCCCCGTGCCCGCCGAATCTGGTTGGGCTCCGGTAATGGATTTCGCCACTACGGATATCTTCCACCACTCGCCCTTTGGCGACATGCTGAACTCATTAAAGTCTCTCTCTTTGTCAGGAGACTCTTGGCCGAACTATGTCCGGCCCAAGTGGGAAGCAGGCGACGAGGGAATTCGCTGCCCACCCACCACCCACTTCATAGCCATTGTCGACGACGTAACAGACATGCTTGACTTCGACTCCGATGACACCAACGATTCGGACGTTGGCGCAGGGGACGATTCCGAACCACCGCCCACGGGGTGCTGGACTACCACCTCATCGTAGGGTGGACATGCCTAAGGATGACGATGGCGACAAAACGGAGGGTAAAACCCCCGGACAAAAGCCAAAACGACGGCGCAGGCGCCGCTCTAAGTCCATCCACAGTAAAAACACCGAGAACAACGCTAGAAGGATCGACACCCCAGACAACTCCAAAGGCAACAACGACCATACGGACTTAGCGATGGAGCAGGATGAGCCAGGTCACGCCGAACACAGCCCGGAGCAGACGCCTGATCACAGTGATCCCGAGGGCCAAACTCATCAAACTTCCCCGGGACAGGAGCACAGTCCGGACGACGACGCATTCATCATATCGGAAACACGTCTGGAACGAGATAACCTCCACAGAAGGCTTATGGCCACTGCGAGAAGTCTAAAGAATAAGAACCAAAGGCTTAAGGCCGCACAGGAAACACTCAATCGCAGATGGAATAAGGTGCTAGACACTGAAGAAAAATACAGCGACGATCACCACACAAAGAGCTATCCAAAGCGCAAGCTGCTGCCAGAATTTGACGATGAGGCTGTTCCACCAAAGAACAATACGGCCAGTAGGCCGGACCAACCACTTCGCAACCACAAAAGAGCAGCCACTGACGCCGCACACGATTTACGTAAGCTCCTGGATAAAAAGGCCGGCGCGACAAGGTCCATCTATGGATCTAGAGGACACGCACCGGTGCAGGATTATGGTCACCAAAACGATCAGACTGATCGAGTACCAGTTCAGAATCAGCACCGCACACAACAACAGTCGACAGAACGCCACAACATGTCCAGATACAGAGGGGCCACTCACCCTCTATGCTTCACCGAAGAGGTAGTAGACCATGAATTTCCACAGGGTTTCAAGCCCGTGAACATAGAGGCATCCACATGGCTCATGGGGACGGCCTCCATGCCATCAAATACCTTCCCCTCAAGTTGAAGCGACCAACTCGGCACTGGTTAAAAAGCCTCCCTGAAAACTCAATCGGAAGTTGGGAGGAACTTGAGGATGCTTTCAGGGCCAATTTTCAAGGAACCTATGTCCGACCTCCAGACGCTGATGATTTAAGTCACATAATTTAACAGCCCGGAGAGTCCGCCCGGAAGAATCAAATTGTCGATTGTCCAGATGACGAAGCCCTACTGGCCTTCAAGGACAGTATCCGGGATGAGTGGCTCGCCAGACACCTCGGCCAAGAAAAGCCGAAGATAATGGCAGCCTTAACAAGCCTTATGCCCCGCTTTTCCGCGGGTGAAGATAGCTGGTTAGCCTGTAGAGGCACCAGCGACCCAGGCACATCTGAAATTAGGGATGGCAACGGGAAGCCATGGCACAATAAAAACAAACTTCAAAACAAGGAAGAAAGTCCAGACAACACAATGATCAACGCCGGATTCAGGGGCTCTCGACCCGGTCAACAAAAGAAGCCATTTAAAGGTAGCAAAGAGGAACCATCCGACCTGAACAATGTCCTGGACAGACTGTGTCAAATTCATGGCACCCCTGAAAAACCTGGGAACCACACTCACAGAGAATGCTGGGTCTTTAAGCAGGCCGGCAAATTAAATGCCGAACACAAGGGAAGGGAAACACCAAGTGAAGACGAGGATGAGCCTCGCCAACCGAACATTGGGGGACAGAAAAAAGTCCCACCAGAGGTAAAAATAGTAAACATGATCCACACGGCTCACATACCAAAGAGAAGGCGCGAACGCGCACTTAGAGACGCATACGCTATAGAGCCCATCGCCCCCAAACTTAACCACTGGTCGGCCTGCCCGATCACCTTCGATCACAGGGACTACCCGACTAGTATGCGGCATGGAGGATCAGCTGCCTTGGTGCTCGACCCAATAATCGATGGATACCATCTCTCTTGCGTCCTCATACACGGCGGCAGTAGCCTTAATCTAATATACCAGGACACTGTCCGCAGGATGGGGATAGACCCATCCAGAATCAGTCAAAGTAACACCACCTTTGAAGGGGTGATACCAGGCGTTGAAGCCAGCTGCAGGGGCTCCCTCGTACTAGAGGTGACATTCGGTTCCCCAGTCAACTTCAGAAGCGAAGAACTACTCTTCACCATCGCCCCCCTCCAAAGTGGTTATCATGCATTGCTCGGAAGAACGGCCTTCGCCTGCTTCAACGCAGTGCCGCACTACGCCTACCTTAAACTCAAGATGCCTGGTCCACATGGCGTCATCACCCCTAATGGAAATACAAAGCATTCCTTACGCGCGGAAGAGTATGCGACGACTCTAGCAGCCGGCCTCTAAGTGGCCTCTATTATCAGAACGCATGATTGGTCGTTAAGACCACGGACACGGTTAGATGAGTTCGGCAGCCCAGATAAACCTGAGCTGGGTGCCCTACATGTAATCCCATAGAGGACACCAGGGGCTATAGATATTTAATAAAGCCAAACTCTTGGCTTGACCTTATTAATAGGCCAATGTCTTACAGTTTTACTATCCATTGACGATAGCCAACTCTTCGCACGCTTACATCATACTCTTCTACATAAGTTTTCCTTTCTACAAACACCATTCGTGCGATACCCTCCCAGGACACGACACAATGGAGACAAAGGCGCAGACGTGCAGCAGGGCCCCGCTCAAAGGTTTCTCTTTAGATTAAGCCCCCGTGTAAACCTTCTTTATTGTCTTTTGTTGCTTACACATCCCGTGGGTACTACACCCACAGAGGATACTGCCGTTATTGGCATTTCTCCACGATAGACTAATGCACGTACCTGGAAATACGGGGTTCATAATAAAGGGTGTTACTCAGCCCAGTATATGTTATAAAGTCCGAATACCTTCGGGAGTATTCGGCGTCGCAAGTTTGGCCTTATATGCATCAGCTCCGAATCATGTTTTGGGTCAAATGTTGGGTTTGCCCGGCTCTTGGGTTTGCCGCCTTCTGTTCTGTTCTTATCGGCTAAGGCGGCCAAAGGAGAACTACTGTGATTGTGCCCTGGTTATTCCGGATGAGCACCTCAGTAGAGAAAGCCGAAAACTGACTGTCATGATATAGCGAGAGACTGGTCAACCACTCGAGGACTCATCAGAATCTTTAGGATTCCTCCGCACTAACGAAGGACCGTTCCCCGGTCATGTACACACGCGCCCATATTCGGATGCACGCAAAGGTACCAGGGGCTATCTAGTAGCCCCACCGTCAAACTCCTATGGCTAAGTGAAAGTGTTAAAGCTATATATTCCGGTTGCCTAGTTCGACATGCGATCACCTCCCTAATGGACCAAGATGTTGGATCAAGTGTGATTATGCATATTTTCGCGAACACCCCCGCATTGTATGCGTGGGGGCTGAAGCCAACGACTGCTAACTTTCAGATTACATATATACATAAAATGGCCGCACAGGAGACACAATAACACTTTCGGGCGAAAAGTATAAACACAGCCTCCATAATCAAAATAACATTGTTTTTACAATGAAATGATTTGTCACTCGAACATGACATTCTTCGAGCACTGAGCCTCTATTAAACGAGCACCTTCTGTTACCTACTCCAAGTAGTGCTCGGCCGGATCCTGGCTTCCCGCCGGATTCTGGGTCGCAATGACGGTGGCCTCCATATCTGTCTGATATGCTTTAACGCGGGCAAGAGCCATTCGTGCACCCTCTATGCACGCCGACCTTTTAATGGCATCGATTGACGACACAGCACCAAGGAATTGTTGCACTAAACCAAAATAACTGTCCGGCTTCGGCCCCTTCGGCCATAGATGGTCTATTACAGACCTCATTGCAAGACCGGACAACCTATGGAGCTCGGCCACAGCAGCTATCCTCTCACTCAATGGCAACGGGTGCATTGGAGCACTGAATTGCGACCAGAATAGCTTTTCCACTTCATTATGTTTTTGATCCTCGAAAAACTTGGCCGCATCAGCCGTACTCTTCGCCAGATCCGCATACGCGTCCGAAGGACTCCAGCGTCGATCCAGAGGAGCGTACTTGGGATCTAAAAAATTCATCCGCAACAAATAGGTGTTTCCAGCCGCGATTTCTCCGGCCTGTCAAAGCTCCTCCCGCGCATCAAGGGCCTTCTTCAGGTCAGCCGAATTAGCTTGGCTCTCTTTTTCAAGGAGCTCATACCGGTTGGCGATGTTTTTCAGCTCCATAGCCATTTCAGCTATTTTATCTACGCTTTGGCGATGAGCAGCCTGTTCGGCTCTCAACTCTTCACCGCATTTAGGGCAGCCGCATTGCTCGCCCGGACTTGTTCCTTGGAAAGGGCAAGTTCCGCCCTCAGGGCCTCCATGGCAGCATCTCCGCCTGCAGTCCAAGCATATTACATTAGCATTATACTCCTCTTAATATTTCCTATAAGAAATAAGGATAGCAGAGCACATACTTTATGACTCGTTAAGCCGCTCGTTCACAAGCGTGATATCGGCATCCACAACTCCAATCTTCCTCCTCAGTTCGGCGACTTCAACGGACCGATCGGCTGCCGGAGCCTTAGCCACCTGCGCATAAATACAGTGCGATCATTACTCAACAATGTGATCTTCCATTTGCCGCCTATGGCTGGCAACCAGAGTCTTAGGGGCTACTATCCATATGGAGCACACCTAGCACTTGCGCCACAATAAAAAAATTACGTATTTCATTACATACCTCAAAGCCTCTAAGAAGGCTCATAAAAGCTTCATTCAACCCGCTTATGGCGGATGAAATCTTCTCAAGCACCGTGCTCATCAATGAACGGTGATCCTCTGAGAGAGCAGCTCGCTCCAGAAGGCCCGTCAACATGTTCGGCCGGTCGCCGAACTGTTCCGGACCCTTTTTATCGCCCCCCGTGGGAGCCGAACGCTCCAGGCTCAGGGCGGCCGAAGTATTAGCTTCTGGCCTTGGCAAATCTGGACTCCTCCGTGACGACACCTTGGGGTCGCCCGCCTCATGAAGCGGAGAGGTTGGTGAGGTTTCACTCTCCATCATCTCCGGAATGAGATCCCCCGAACACAAACTCTGTCGAGAAGAGCTGCTAGCCGGACTTCAAAGAATGAATCCGGGTTATTGTTCTCGGAGGAGGAGGAAGCAGTAGCTTTTTATCTACGATTAACTTACAGCTCGGCTGAGGGCTGGCCCGTTTGCGGGCATGGCGCGGTGAGTACGCCCTTTGGGGAGGGGCCCCCTGGTGAAGTTTTCTTCCCTTGTTTGGGCACCTCCGTCTCCAAGTCTTCGGAGGCGGCCCATTTCTTCTCGCGAGGAGAGGAGACCTTAGATTCGCCTCCCCGACTATCCTCCTTTGTGGAGGTAGTAATTCCCCCGGTTTGGATGGGCAATGTGTGAAGTTCTGCTTCTCTGTTTTTCCCTTCGTCTTTCCCCGAGGGCACTTGACTTAGCACATGACTAAGCATCTTGGCTATGGCAGGACTGGGCGAGCCTTCGGGAAGTGGCGCTGGACACCTGATTCTCTCCGCCTTGTTGAGCCATTCCTGGCCGCGGATGGTTTTTAGAATAATGTTATGATAAATATAAACGAAATGTTCGGTTTCTGGCTTACTTACTCGGGTATCTGGCCGGTTGCAGCTCAGGCCCGCATCCTCGGTGGTGTCCGGACAATTACTTGTGGTCCGAAGAATAACTTACACATCCCTTCGAGCGTCATGCCGAAGAAGTGCAGAGTAGTCCGCGGACCTTCCGGATTGAACTCCCACATCCGGAGTGGCCGGCGTTTGCACGGCAAGATCCGTCGTACTAGCATTACCTGAATCACGTTGACAAGGCAAATGTCCCTCTCAAGAAGCTCCTGAAATGTGGCTCTGCAATGTTGGTACATCATTTGCAGGCTCCCAATCCAGTCCCACATTGGCCCATGACACTAGTTGAGGTGGGGGCCCGAACGGAAGTCGGGGGCAGCCACCCACTTTGTGCCTCTGGGAGCCGTGACCTAAAACCACCTCCGCTACCATAGATCGGACACCTCCGGGAAGGAGCCCTCTGACCATGGGGCGTCGGCGTTCCTTCTTATTACAGCACCACCGCACTCCGTGTGTCACCCCTGAATCATCTTCGACTTCACATTGAAGGTCTTGAGCCATAAGACGAAGTGCGGAGTGACGTGGAGAAAATCTTCGCACACGACGATGAACGACGAGATGTGAAGGATGGCATCCGAAGCTAGATCATGAAAATCTAGCCCGTAATAGAACATGAGCCCCCTCACAAAGGGATCAAGGGTGAAGCCTAAGCCGCGGCGAAAGTGGGAAACTAATGCGACACTCTCGTTGGGCTCGGGAGTAGGGATGACCTGCCCTGGAGCAGGAAGCCTGTGCTTGATGTCGGTGGTCAGATATCTGACCTCCCTGAGCTTCGCAATGTCCTCCTCTATGACAGAGGAGGCCATCCACCGGCCTTGAAGGTTGGATCCGGACATGATTGAAGATCGGAAGTGCTTAAGCTTGGGTTTTGGGTGTTGGGACTCGAGATGCGAAAAGGCGCAAGTGTGGTAGAAAAAAGGGATAAGCCTCGGCTCCTCTATAAAGGGGGTGAATATCAAGCGTCCTCAGCGTAACCGCTTGGGACTTACCTAAAAAACATAGTCATAGCAACAGGCGTCGTGGGGTTGCAAGCGCCCGTATTGATGGAAGATCCCGCGATAAGGGGAACACGATCTCTGCTTTGGCAAGGTGTGCCAATAAAACTGCTTCGCAACGCGTATCGAGGCAGGCCAAGAAAAAACAGTTCATGTTGGGCCAGGCCACGGCGTAAGCGCACACCGTACAAAAAATTGTCAGCAGATCAGATTTATGAAGTGCTATGCTCTCTACGATGGTGTGCAGAAATTATCTCGCAATGCTGGACACAATCCTCAATCTGCGTTGGAGTATTCGAAAGATGGAACCCGCCTTGCAATGCCGAAGACAATCTACGCGCCGGACTCATCGTCATTAAAGCCTGGTTCACGGGCTACTGAGGGAGTCCTGGATTAGGGGGTATCCGGACAGCCGGACTATACACTTTGGCCGGACTGTTGGACCTTGAAGATACAAGACTCAAGACTTCGTCCCGTGTCCAGATGGGACTCTCCTTTTCTTGGAAGACAAGCTTGGCGATCCGGATATTAGATTTCCCTCTTTGTAACCGACTCTGTGTAAACCCTAGCCCCCTCCGGTGTCTGTATAAACCGGAGGGTTTAGTCCTTAAGAATGACAATCATAATCATCATAGGCTAGCTTCTAGGGTTGGCCTCTACGATCTCGTGGTAGATCAACTCTTGTAATACTCATATCATCAAGATCAATCAAGCAGGAAGTAGGGTTTTACCTCCATCGAGAGGGCCCGAACCTGGGTAAAACATCGTGTCCCTTGCCTCCTGTTACCATTAGCCTTAGACGCATAGATCATGACCCCCTACCCGAAATCCGCCGGTTTTGACACCGACAGCGGCGTCGCAGATCAACGAGATGGGGGAAACTATGCTCCGGCTTGGCTCCGCCCAGCTGGAGGACAAGGGGAGCACCTTCTTCCCCCTCTTCATGAGCGCCGTTATCGCTGGTATGGTCCCTCCTTTCTCTGAGTTCTTCCTTGCTGTCCTTCGCCAGTATCAGTTGCACGCTCTGCATATCCATCCCAACTCTATCCTTCTCCTGTTGATCTTCGCCTACTACTGTGAGGCGCACGTCGGGGTGATGCCCTACTGGCCTTGCTGCGCCACTTCTTCTCCCTCCGGGTCACCGGCGGCAATATCTCGGCGTGCGCAAGCTTTGTCGCATACTCAAAGTCCAACGCCATCTCGAAGGCCGGGAAGAGAGCCGAAGGCTTCCGGAGCAAGTGGATCATGGTGGATGCCAGGTGCAACAACCCCCTGCTGGAGCTGCCCCCAGCGCAGCCCGAGGCCGTTGAGGCGTGGCCCCGCGTGAAGCTTGACGACCGGTGGGCGAAGCTGGTGTTGGAGAAGATGAATGCCGACCTGAGGCCGGGGCAATCCGAGGGCGGTGAAGCTGACTGGGGCCTCGCTCCTGAGGGAGTTCTTGTCGCACCGGGTGGCCCCTCTTCAGGCGCACTTGCGCCCACTGTGGAGGCTCGCGGATGCAGACGTCATCCTCCGCCTGAGCTTGGATGCCCTAAATGACGAAGATCTGACCGTGGCCCTCCGCTTCTTGGTCGGAGAGGACGTGGCAGCCCCGGTGGGTGCTCCGGTCCCCATGTTCCTTTGTGATGACAGGGAGTGGGTGGTGGACACTATGCCCACCTTTGACGGGGTCGGTCTGGTGCCAACGGAGGATCCTGAGGGCCAGGCGGCGACGGCGACATCGAACTTGTCCTCTGGTCACTCCAGCGGGAGAGAGGAGGAAGAGGACGACGAGGATGAGGAGCGTTACTCGGAGGCGACCTTCGAGGGGACGGGGGAGAATTCCCCCTGGCGCAGGTCCAGCGCCCTCCACTCCATGCGTGATGACGACGAGGCCGGCACCAGGCAAGGAGGGGAGGACCCGCCCTTGGTCCCGAAGAAGGACTGGTCCGGGCTGATCTCCTGAGGGTCTACCCCAGCCCTCGCGACAGCCGAAGCCAACTCTAGCCCTCCAGTTGCGCCTTCCTCTGCGGCTCGGCCTCCCGAGGCCGAGCCCTGCAAGAGGCTTTTGGGCTTCAAGCTTGGCCGGAGTCCGTGGGATCCCGTGGCAGTCAACCAGTAAGTACTCGAACTTCGCCTTGCTCCTGTCTTTCGCTATCGAGACCTGACATCTTCGTTGGGTAGGCTACTACTTGCGGCGAAGAGGCTGAAGGGAGACGCGGTGACCCCGCCTGGAACAGGCTCATCAGCCGTGGCCGCGTCTTCACTTGCGGGGAAAGGAGGCAGCGGGGCCCGCACATCCCCCGCTCGATCATCCTCGCGAGGTCAGCAGGGGCGCTCCGGCGAGGAGTCAGCCCTCATGACTCCGCTGACTCTGGAGGCGCCTGCGCTTGATGTTGTCGCCGAAGTTACCAAGGCTCAGGAGGTCCCTGCCTCCCAAGCTGTGATCATGCTGCCATCCTCTCCTCCTACTCTGTCGGCTCCCGTCTCCTCTGCCTCCTCCGTCGCCTCGGACCGTGCCACCGACGAGCTGAGCCGGCTGCGGGAGGACCTCCGGAGCGCAGACCCCTGCCTGGTGGTCGGGCGCCTAGAGTTGGTCTCTGGCTGGGTTCGCGCTGACGCCTCCGTCTGAGCGGCGCTGAGCCAGGCTGTGACGGCTTCCAAGGAGGGGAAGAAAGCCACCTCCCAGGACGTGGCGAGTTGCAAGGGCTGCGTGATGAGCTCGACAAGGAGATTCGCGACCACTAGGTGAAGGAGGAGGAGATGAGGGCTCGGGAGGCTGCTATCAAGGACTGCGATGCCGAACTATCAGCCGACCGTGATCGGCTGAAGATGCTGGAGCAGGCGCTGAAGACGGAGAGGGTCGAACTGGATGCCGAGGCAAAGTTGTTGGACGAGGACCCCACGGCCTTCGCGCGCTATGAGGTGAGGGCTCGCATAGCGCTGAAAACGCTTTATGATGGGGGCCTGGAGAAACCGCTGGCCGGAGCCAAGGAAGGCCCCGCTAAGCTGGTTCCCTTCCTCGTCGAGGCGCTTGAGGAAGTTGTGATTGGCATCGGCCCCATGGCCGAAGTTGAGGCTCACTTCCTTTCCTCTGCAGCGCTGCTGTGGATCCTCAGCCACCTCTACGTCCGCAACCCTGATGCCAACCTTGACGACCTGCTGGAGCCCGTGGACGCCAAATGCTCCACCGTTGCTGCCGAAGCCGTCAAGGGTCAAGCGGAGGCCTTGCTAGGGAAATTCCGCGCCTTCAACACCGCGCCCAAGCGAGGCGCTGCCGGCTCTGCGGCTCCAAGGGGTGGAGCTGACAAGTGCGACTCCACCACGAGAAGTGGTGCAGCCCAGGGGCGATCTTCTCGCGTCCTTTTTCCTGCTTTGATTCCTGCAACATGCACCATGCCTCGTGGAGGCGTTTAAATTTTTGTCTGGTATTGTGAGAACAATTTATGGTCTGCAATATTTGCTTCTGGATTTGCTAGATTTTGTGATTTCCTTCCTATTTGCTTGTGTTCTACATCGGCAGGGCCCGGTCACGCGCATACCTCAGCCGCCGTTAGAGCCGACCAGATCACCAGGATGGGACTAAGGAGTGAGGGGCTAGGTGACAAGTTAGGCTCCTGAGTCGTGATTCTCAGGAGTCCCCCTTGACACGCAAACAGCAAATAGGGAGGGGGCGGAAGAGAGGATTTGTCGTTCTACGTCGGCAAGGCCCAGCCCCGCACATACCTCAACCGCCGTTAGCCTTTCGGAACTAAGAGGTGAGGGGCTATGTGACCAGTTAGGCTCCTGAGTCGCTAAGCTTAGGAGTCCCCCTTGACGCTCAAACGGGCCTTCATACCTTGGCTCCGCTCGGGGAGGGGCGTGCGACGACCAGGTCCGAGGGACCTGGCTAGGTGGCGAGTGCTCGGGCGTGGCCTGGGCGCAACCCCCATGCCCAGCCCCCTCGCATGGCACTCCCGAGGGGAGGCTTTGCGATGAGGCCGGACACTGAGCTCTGGGCTCCCTGAGGTTAATACAGCCGTGGGCTGCCCTCAGTTGTTTATCACCAGCACGGAGCATAGCGCTTCCGTATGTGTACGGGCATAGCCGCTCCTCGGTAGTGTCGTCAGCCAGCGTGGAGCATGGTGCTTCCGCTGGTGCGTGGGAGGGGGGCTCCCCTCCGGGAGGAGCCCTCGAGACATGTACAGCCCCGCCCTGACACGTGGCCTGCACGGTAGGGCTAGGAGAGGTGTATCTGGGCACCCGTGAGCCAGCGCGGGACTCACGGGGCCCTACCTCGAGGTGGGTTGCACCTGGTTCTGGGGCTTTGTCGGTGGTACGTTACTGCAAGGTGGTTAAAGTGCTAATGCTCTACGTCCTCAGGTCCTGGCCCTCGAGCGAGCTCAGCCGCCACTGGTATGCCAGGTCGCGATACCGTGGACAAGGTTAGGGGGTGAGGGCTGGAGAGCCAGTAAGAGCTCCTGAGTCGTGATGCTCAGGCGCCCCCTTTTAACGTGCAAGCGCCTTGCATGAGAGAGGAGAGGCCCGTGGTAGGCAGCGGGCGATAATCATGAGCAAGTTAAGCATGAAGAAGCAAATCAACTTAGATAGATGCAGAGAAAGGCGAACGCTACTTGGTCAGGCCCAAGCGGCTTGGGGATGATGCAGCCCGAGGGGTGCCCCCAACAAGGTAAGCTGAAGACATAAGCAAAACGGATATATGCCACGGGGACAGACCCACGCGACCTGGGAATGATGCAGCCCTGAGGGCGCCCCCAGCTGAAACGAAACATGAAAGAAGTCACCTGATACCATTGCAGGGCGAGTGTTGGAGTAGCTGATGGTGCACGATGAAGAAGCCAATCCTCACGAGCCCTAGGAGCTCCGAGCATACCGGGCGGCTCGGTGAGGTCCATCTCCATTTCCTCCAGGAGCGCGTGATGATTGGCCACCTGAGCTTCCAGAATGCTTCTCATCAGGCGCTGGTGAGCGGCAGCCGCGTTCGGCAGGCCGAAGGGCATGCGAACGTATCTGTGCGGCGGGCCCGCGCAACACCCTACGCGCGAAGCCAGAAGCACTCTTGAGACACGACTTGATTGAGCCCTGGGTAGTCGATGCAGACGCGAAGTCCGCCATCCTCGCCTAAATGGGGAGCTACACTGGGCAGGCGGCGGTTGCCGCACATGACTCTCGATTCCTACAATTCCTGAGCGACCTTGCTGATGAACTCCTGAGGGTTGGGCCCTCTTTGCCTTACGCCTTCCTGAGGGAAACATGCCGCGAAGCACGCCTCCAAGTGGTGCCGGAGCGCCTCCCTCGTGATCTTGGCAAAGTCAATGGCTCCCCAAGAGAGAGCCCGCGAGCCTTGCCCGAGGAGGGTGCTGGGCGCGCCTTCCTATGCAATGGAGGGTGGCGCCCCTTGGATGGGCGCAGATCCTGATGTGGCGCCTCCAGAGGTGCCTGCCTCCTGAGGCCCTGAGGCAGGTGATGTCTTCTTCTTCTTAAGAGCTGCTTCGGGAAGGTTTCCACTCTTGCTGTCTGGGTCCTCGATTGACGCGGCCTGGAAGGCGCGCTCGAGAGAGCACACCGCATCCTTCTCCTCACAGGGGACCGTGATGACTCCGCCACTTCCTGCCATCTTTAGGACATTGTAACCTTGGTGAGTCACTGCCATGAACTTGGCCAGGGCCGGATACCCGAGGATGGCATTGTATGGAAGGCAAATGTGGGCAACGCCGAAGTCAATGTGTTCGTACTGTAGTTATTGCGCTATCCAAAGGTGACAGGGAGGCGTACCTGCCCTATCGGGACAGTGGAACCATCAGTGACTCCTGAGAAGGGCTGGGTTGGTTGAAGCTGATCGTATGGCACATGAAGATTGTTGAACGTCTCGACGGACAGGATGTAGAGTCCCGCTCCAGCATCAATGAGGGTCCTGGTAACTTGCACATTGCTGATGACTGGGGAGCAGAGCATCGGGAGGACACCAGTCGTTGCCGCACACTTGAGCTGATCCGCTGAGCTGAACGTGATGGCGCACGCAGACCATCTGAGGGGGCGCGTGGCCTCAAGCTTGGGGAGGACTGCATTCACTTTGCGAGCAAACTGCTTGAAGATGCGCTGAGAGGCTGGGGCCTGAGCACCGCCTAAGATGAAAGTGATGGCACGCGGCTCCTGGAAGCCCCCAGCCCCCTCGTCCTGATGATGGTCGTCATTCCTTCTTGGCGGTTTTGGCAGAGGAGGAAGTCCTGCGTTGCCTTGCAGGCGATCCACACGAGGCTGATGCCTCCAAGCCCCCTCGCGAGGCTAATCTTGCCAGCGGTCCTCGCGAGGCCGGACACGCCACCCTTGGCGAGGCCCACGATCGTCCCAGCGCCCTCCACCTCTTGCTCGGCCTCGGCCGTAGCCCCGATTGTTGCGCTTGGGGAGTCGACCGACACGGCCTTCTCACACGGCCCTGAGCTCTTGGCATTCGTTGGTGTTGTGGGTATGGAGATCATGGTACACACAGTACCGGCTGCCCTTGGACCAGTCCAGCTAGTCCCTGCCGCGCTTCATGTCTGGCTCTGCTGCGAGCACAGCTGCTCCCTTGCGCTTCACATCCTTGGCCTTGGCTTTCTTCTCTTATGGGTCTGTTGCTGGGAGCTCGAGAAGGGAGAGGCGTCCCTCCTCAGCCCTTGCGCACTTGGTCGCCAGGTTGAAAAATTCCAGAGACGTACATAGATCTTCGTGGATCGCCAGCTCCTCCTTCATCTTGATGTCGCAGACTTCATCAGAGAATGCCGAGATGATGGCCTCCTCGATCACCCTGGGAATCTTGAGGCGAGCACTGTTGAAGCACTGGATGTACTTCTGCAAGGTCTCTCCGGGCTGCTGCTTGATGCGGCGCAGGTCACCCACGGCCGGCAGGCGGACGCAAGTGCCCTGGAAGTTGGCGATGAAGCGAGTACGCATCTCGTCGCAGGAGGAGATCATGCCAGGAGGCAGGTTCAGAAGCCAGGTGCGGGCACCGTACTTGAGTGACATGGGAAACAAGTTTGCCATGACCTTTTCGTCCCCGTAGGCGGCTTCAATGCCCAGCTCGTAGAGCTGTAGGAACTCCGCGGGGTCGGCAGTGCCGTCATAGCGACGGGGCAGGTCAGTTTTGAACTTGCCTGGTCAGGCGACACTGCGTAGCTCGATGGTGAAGGCGCGGCAGCCTGCGGTGGCCACCAGAGCTCTCTGTTGATGTCGGGCTTGCTCCTGGGGATTCCCGTACGCCGCTGCCTGGAGCAGCGCGGGGTCTTGACGTGGTGGCGCTAGGTCGCGGTCGTGGCGCACCGTTGCAGGGAACACACGAGCACCTTCTTGGGGACAAGGGATTTCTTGGCAGCTCCGTTCTTGTCGCCCGGGCGCCGGATGCGGTGGATCTCGTCCTGGGGCCGCGCGCCTTGGAGCCAGGGCGCCTTCTTGGGGAGGAGGTGGCGGAGACACCTCCTGATCTGCGCCTCCGGCGCAGGATGGAGGGCGAGGCAGCGAATGGGACGGCGCAGGTGAGCCCCCTGCGGCGCTGACGAGCTCGGTGATGCGAGCGAGCCACTCCTCGTAGAGGTCATCGACGGGTCGGTAGTGCAGGAGCTCACGCGCCAGGAGCAACGCGGCATGCGCGTCCGTGGGGGCGCGATGGGTGTGGGACGACGAACTAGCTGGAGTCAGTGATGGGGTGGCGGTGCGGCCTTCCTGCCGCACCGAAGGATGCAGCGATCAGGCCTATTGCTCGTTCCCCGCCGGAGCGGTGGCGGCATTGGTGGCAGGCGACGGTGAACGACGGGGACACCCACCGACGGGAGCCGTCTGGGCGATGCGGGCGGTGGGAGCAGCCCGATGCTTGGCGCGAACCCGGCGAGCGTCAGCCCTGGACACGACGGAAGATCGAACACGAAATAGTGGAAGAAATATTCTGGCGCACCCCTACCTGGCGCGCCAAATGTCGGATGTTGGGTTCCGGCAGACCCTTAAGGTTCGAACTCTGGTGTGCGCACGAAGATCTTCCCCCTACCGCTCCATGACCGATCGCCTCAGGAGAATCTAAGCTAAAACGATGAGCAACACGAGGGACACAAGATTTATCCTGGTTCGGGCCACCGTTGTGGTGTAATATCCTACTCTAGTGTGTGGTGTGGTGGATTGCCTCAGGGGGCGATGATGAATAGTACAAAGGGTGAACTGCCTTGCGAGAGGTGTTCTTGGGCTGGTGCGATGAATTGCTTGGATGAGCTCGATCGCCTCTCTATCTGATGAGGACTCGATGAGTTCGTCCCTCCTACTGTGCTGGCTAGTCCTATTTATAGAGGCCCTGGTCCTCTTCCCAAATATTGAGCGGGAAGGGCGCCAACAACGGCCATTTTGAAGGGGAACATCTAGTACAAGTTGTCCTGACTAAAGTTGGTCTTCGGCTGCCAAAGGCGCTGGCGATGATGCCGTCTTGGGCTCCACGGTGACCTCCATCCTGCCGCTCTGCTGGTCTTGGTCTCGTTTCACTGAAATGGCAACCTTTGCCTGCTGCCTCTGTACTCCACGCCTGTGCTTGCCCCCTTTGCACCAAAGAGGAAACAAGGACACTGCGTAGGCCAGCGCCCGCCTGGCGCCCTCCTGGTCTCGATCGTCACGGCTTGCATCACGAGCACCTCGCGAGTTATCCTGCCCTGATCTCTCCGCCTCCTCGCTAGCCTGCCTGGCGAGGCCGTTCCTGAGGAAGCCTTGTGTCGTCCGCCCCGTGAGGCCTAGCCCCTCGCGAGGGTCTTGAGTCTTGTGCTGATGAAGATGGGCCATACTGGGCCACCACTCGAGCCACGCCGCAGGCCGCAGGCAGGCAAGTCTAGGTACCCCCGTTCCCAGAACGCCGACAGTAACCTTTGCCTAATGCCTCGGTACTCCACGCCTATGCTTTCCCCTTGTCACCAAAGAGGAAATAAGGACACTGAGTTGGCCGGCGCCCGCCTGGTGTTGATCTTCATGGCTTGCGTCACGGGCACCCCGCGAGGTACCCTTACCTTGATCTCTCCGCCTCCTCGCGAGCCTGCCTAGTCAGGCCGCTCCTGAGGAAGCCTTGCGTCGTCCGCCCCGCGAGGTTTGGCCCCTCGCGACGGTCTTGAGCTTACGTTGATGAAGACGGGCCGTACTGGGCCACCACTTGAGCCACGCCGCAGGCCAGAGGCAGGCAAGTCTGGGGACCCCCGTTCCAAGAATGCCGACAGTAGCCCCGGGCCCAAGGCGCGCTCGGACTTGGCTTAGCAGAGAAGCGAAGGGGCAAGTGCGGAGCGCCGCGGGCCGCAACAGCCTGCGGCCTTGGGCGCCACGTGGCGGTTGATTGGACGTGGGCGTCTCCGCTTCCCCACGCTGCCTCGGCAACTGCCCGACTTGACAAGTCCCTGCATGCAAAAATGGGTCATGATTACCTGCGATCGTGGAGGCCGACGGTTGGCCTCCTCTGGACTATAAGTACGGAGTGGCGTGAGCATTCGCAGTCCATCACTTTTTGCTCTGCTCCTTCTTCCTCGTTCCTCCTCCATCTTGACGCCAATGGCGCCGATCCACCGGTTCTCAGCCGACAAGAAAGGGATGGCCCCCCCGAGAGGGGCCCGACCCACTTTCGCCGAAGAAACGGCCGGTCCCCGGCCGCCGTGACGAGGTCGCTCGGCAGGAGACGTCGAGGCCTTGGTACGAGCGGCCACCACCTAGGTTCCTGCTGCCTTTGTACGCCCGGGCTGAGGGCCCTAGGGAAGAAGACGCCAAGCAGCGCCACCCACGCCTCCGGCGATGCCGGCGAATCACGGCGGTGCGTGTCGTCGCTCCTGGAGTCCACACCACGGACTCCTCTCGCGAGCTCGTGCTTCACGCCACCATGCCTCCAAGCTCCTGGATTTTCCTTCGTCCTTCTTTCGCTTTCGAGATGCCGTCGAGGGGGCCTCTCGAGCTCTGGCTGCAGCACGCCGACTGTGGCACCCATGCGAACAGAGCATAGGTTGAGGTTGTCGCTCTGGGCAGGGTCTACATGACGCATGGCTGGGGCAAGATCGCCCGGGTCTGCCGAACAAGGGGCGCCTTCGTGATTCATTTCGAATACGATGGCGCCTCCTTAATGTTCTTCAAGGCCTTCGACGCGGAACGACGCCAACTGGAGTGTTGCCCCAGGGAAGACGGCCAGGGCATCAAAGTGGCGAGGGCTAGGCCTGCCACTCGCTTCCCCAGCAGCTCCTCTGGTAGCAGCGGAGATGCCGGAGGGTCCAGCGACTCTCCCGAGCTTCCCGTGACTCCGGATAAGAGCAACGACAGCTACGAGCCCCAGAGCTCGCGTCGCGCTCGGAGCAGAGTTGCTGCATCAGGCAGCCGGCATGGCTGATCTAGATGCGGTTGGCGTCGGCGCTTGGTGGCCCACTGTTGATGATGGCGACGACCATTGAGGCACATGTAGTTAGCATCCCTTAGGATTAGCGCCTTTTGTTCCATACGAGGAATCAAGGAAATACCCTGTGGGGGCATGTAAAGCGTCTACTATGTCTTTTGTTAATATCATCCTTATTATGGAGCGGTGCAAGATGCTTGTCCTGTCTCACCTCGGTTCCCCCTTTCTAACCTCATGAGGGCTTGGTGCTCTACGTTGATAGGTCCCGGTCCCCAGGCAGGCTTCAGCCGTCGCTAGTATGCCAGGTCGGGATGCCGTGGTCAAGGCCACGAGGTGAGCGGCCCGAGGTCCAGTAAGAGCCCCTGAGGCGCGATGCTCAGGAGGTCCGCTTTAGTGCTCAAACAGCCGCCGCTAGGTGAGAAAGGAAGGCAACGTCGCCGTCACATAGCCGCATTAAGTGAGGTTTTTGTGTTGCATTGATTAGCTTTTTCAGGGGCGTGACTTATCTCGTGGGCTTGGCGTCGTTCCTTAGCGAGGTGTCGGACCTGCGTGTCGGCAGCTGGGATGTCACTGGGTTGGGCCCTCATGAGCTTCTCCTCTCTTCCCCGCACTCTCCTTTGCGCTCTACATCCTCAGGTCCCGGCCCTCGAGCGAGCTCAGCCGCCGCTGGTATGCCAGGTCGCGATGTTGTGGACAAGGCCAGGGGGTGAGGGCTGGAGAACCAGTAAGAGCTCCTGAGTCGCGATGCTCAGGCGCCCCACTTTTAAGGCACGAGCGAACGCATGGGAGAGAGAGAGAGACAGAGATAGAGAGAGCTCACGATGCCCCCATGTTATTCCTTAGGTTGACCCTGTAAACCAACACGAGGAAAACAGAGATTGCCACTATGATTGCCGACCAGCCATTGGTTGCTCCGAGGGAGCGATTGAGGCACTGAGGGCCTGGTGAGATAGCGCCTTGCGGGGCTGCCGCGGCAGAGCTCGACCACTCAGATTTGTTGACGTTGCAAGGACGGACCCATGCACAAGCACCGTGCCAGAGCGAGCGGCTCCAAAGGTAGGTGTCAATCGAGTAGGCGATTATCATAGGCAGGTTAAGCATGAACAGGCAATCAAACTTAGATAGATGCAGGAAAGACACATGCCATTGGGTCACGCCCAAGCGGCTTGGGGATGATGCAGCCCGAGGGGCTCCCCCAACAAAGTAAGCTAAAGACATAAGCAAAATGGATACATGCCGCGGGGACGTACCCACGCGACCTGGGAATGATGCAGCCCTAAGGGCGCTCCCAGCTGAAATGAAACTCGGAAGATGTCACCTGATATCATTGCCGAGTGAGTGTTATAGTAGCTGACGATGCGCGGTCAAGAAGCCAATCCTCATGAGCCTTCGGAACCCTGAGCGATCGGGGGGCTCTGGGGGTCCTGGTGGCTCAGCAAGGTCCATCTCCATTTCCTCGAGGAACGCGCGGTGCGTGGCCACCTGAGCCTCCAGAATGCTCCTTATCAGGCGCTGGTGAGCAGCAGCCGCGTTCGGCAGGCCGAAAGTCATGCGAACGTAGCTGTGAGGTGGACCCTCGCAACGTCCCACTTGTGAAGGCCAGAAACGCTCCTGAGACGCGACCCGATTGAGCCCCGCGTAGTCGATGCAGACGCGCAACCCGCCATCCTCGCCTGGATGTAGACGCGCAGCCGGGTTGGCGGCGGTCGCTGCGCATGACTCTTGACTCCTGCAGCTCCTGAGTGACCTTGGTGATGAACTCCTGAGGGTTGGGCCCACCTTGCCTCATACCTTCCTGAGGGAAGCGTGTCGGCGTTCTGGGAACGGGGGTCCCCAGACTTGCCTGCCCGCGGCCTGCGGCGTGGCTCAAGTGGGGGCCCAGTGCAGCCCAGCTTCATCAGCTCAAGCTCAAGACCCTCGCGAGGGGCCAAGCCTCGCGGGGCGGACGACAGGAAGCTTCCTCAGGAGCGGCCTCATCAGGCAGGCTCGCGAGGAGGCGGAGAGATCAAGGCAACGGTACCTCGTGAGGAGCCCGTGACGCAAGCCATGACGATCGAGAACAGGCGGGCGCCGGCCGGCGCAGTATCCTTGTTTCCCCTTTGGTGCAAAGGGGGAAAGCACAGGCCAAGGCATCAGGTAAAGTTTACCGTTTCGGTGCAACAAGATCAAGACCAGCAGGACGGCAGGATGGAGGTCATCGTGGAACCCAGGACGGCGTCATCGTCAGAGTCTTTTGCAGCCGTAGACCAACTTTAGTCAGGATAAGTGCACTAGATGTTCCCCTTCAAAATGGCCAATTGTTGGCGCCCTTCCCGTTCATTATTTGGGAAGAGGCCCAGGGCCTCCCTCTATAAATAGAGCTAACCACCACAGGGCAAGGAACGGAGAAATCAGAGAGATACACTAGAGAGAGGCGACTGAACTCCTCCAAGCAGTTCATCGCACCAGCTCAAGAACAGCCCCTCGTGAGGCTGTTCTCCCGTTGTATTGTTCATCATCAGCCCCTGAGGCAATCCACCACACCACACACTAGGGTAGGGTATTACACCACAATGGTGGCCTAAACTAGTATAAACCTTGTGTCCCTTGTGCGTTCTTCTTTCTAGCTTAGATTCCTTGCGAGCCTTCGAGACGCGAGTTGCTAGGGGAAAGATCTTCGTGCGGACCCCAGAGTTCGAACCTCAAGGGTCTGCCGGAACTTGAAATCCGACATTTGGCGCACCAGGTAGGGGTGCCCTGGAATCTTTCTTCCACTGTTCGCGTGTGATCTTCCGTCGTGTCCATGGCTGACGCTCGTCGGGCTCGCGCCAAGCGTCGGGCTGCTCTCGCCACCCCTGTCGCCCAGACGGCGCCCATCGGCGGACGCCCCTGTCATTCCCCGTCGCCTCCCGCCAATGCCGCCATCGGCCCGGCGGGGAACGAGCAGCAGGCCTCGTCCCTGCATCCTTTGGTGCGGCGGGAAGGCCGCACCGCCACCCCGTCGCTGACTCCAGCCGGTTCGTCGTCCCACGCCCGTCGCGCTCCCGCGGACGCGCACACTGCGCTGCTGCTAGCGCGTGAGCTCCTGCACATCCATCCCGTCGACGACCTCTACGAGGACTGGCTCGCCCGCATCACCGAGCTCGTCAGCGCTATAGGGGGCGCTCCTTTGCCATCTCGCTCACTGCCTCGCCCTCCATCCTACGCAGGAGGCGAGGATCAGGAGGTGCCTCCGCCACCTCCTCCCCAAGAAGGCGCCCTGTCTCAGAGGCGCCCGGCCCCAGGACGAGACCCTCCATGTCCGGCACCCGCGCAATAGGAAAGGAGCTGCCAAGAAATCCCTCGTCCCCAAGAAGGTGCTCGCGTTCTCCAAGCACCGGTGCGCCATGACCGCATCCCGGCGAAACCACGTCAAGCCCCCGCGCTGCTCCCAGTGGCGACGCGTGGGAATTTCCAAGAGCAAGCCCAGCGCCAGCAAAGGGCTCCGGTGGCCACCGCAGGCTACCGCGCCTTCACCCCCGAGCTACACAGTGTCGCGTGGCCAGGCAAGTTCAAGCCTGACCTGCCCCCTCGCTACAACGGCACTGCAGACCCCGCGGAGTTCCTGCAGCTCTACGAGCTGGGTATCGAAGCCGCCAACGGGGACGAAAAGGTCATGGTGAATTGTTTTCCCATGGCGCTGAAGGAAGGTGCCCGCACCTGGCTCCTGAACCTGCCTCCTGGCACAATCTCCTCCTGGGACGAGATGCGCACTCGCTTCATCGCCAACTTCCAAGGCACTCGCGATCGGCCCCCGGCCATACAATGCCATCCTCGGGTACCCAGCCCTGGCCAAGTTCATGGCAGTGACTCACCATGGCTACAATATCCTCAAGATGCCAGGAAGCGGTGGAGTCATCACAGTACCATGTGAGGAAAGGGATGCAGTGTGCTCTCTTGAGCGTGCCTTCCAAGCCGCGGCAATCGAAGACCCAGATCACAGGAGCGGAAGACTTCCCGAGGCGGTCCCTAAGAAGAAGAAGGCTTCGCCTGGCCCAAACCCTCATGAGGCAGGCACCTCCGGAGGCGTTGCGTCAGGATCCGCGCCCGTTCAGGGGGCGCCACCCTTTGTTGCATAGGAAGGCATGCCCGGCGCCCTCCTCGGGCAGGGCTCGGGGGCTTTTTCTTGGAGAGCCACCGACTTTGCCAAGGTCACGAGGGAGGCGCTCGGGCACCACTTGGAGGCGTGCTTTAAAGCACGTTTCCCTCAGGAAGGTATGAGGCAAGGAGGGCCAAACCCTCAGGAGTTCATCGCGAGAAACATTCAGGAGCTACAGGAGTCAAGAGTCATGTGTGGCAGCCGCCCTTGCCTGCCGTAGCCCCACATCCAGGCGACGATGGTGGGCTGCGCGTCTGCATCGACGTACCAGGGCTCAACCAAGCCGGGTCTCAGGAGCGCCTCTGGCCTTCACGCGTGGGGCGTTGCGAGGGTCCACCTCACAGCTACGTTCGCATGCCTTTCGGCCTGCCGAACGCGGCCGCTGCTCATCAGTGCCTGATAAGGAGCATTCTGGAGGCTCAGGAGGTCAGCCATTGTGCGGTCTTGGCGGAGATGGAGATGGTCCTCGAAGATCCACCTGTGCCCCAGGAGCCTCCTGAGGATCCAGGTCCCGAGAGCTCGTGAGGGTCGGCCTCCTCACCACGCGTCGTCCGCTACTTCAGCATCACTTCATCTCCAACAGTATCAGGTGACATCTTTCAATGTTCCATTTTTAGCTGGGAGCACCCACAGGGCTGCATCACTCCCAGGTCGCGTACCCGGGCAAGGTGCTGAAGGCGCGGATCCTCCCCAGCAAAGCCTCGGCTCGGCTTTTCACGGCCTCAGCAGCAGCGGCGGCAAGGTCGCCGCTCACGGGTTCCAGCAGGCTGTCGAGGTCGACGTTGGGGTCATGAAGGTAGACGTGGCTGAGGACACGCATCAGCACTGCAGAAGACAGGGCATGCGCCTCGGCCTTGGCCATGGGACCGAAGCCGTCTGCGACGTCTTCAAGTGCATGAACCAGGAAGGGAAGCAGCTCGGCAGGGCCGTCCTCTGCACCAGCCAACGGCTTCTCTAAGCCGCCCTCATAGAGCGTCTTCAGCGTGGCGCGAGCTTTCTCCTCCAGCTTCGCGAAGGCCACTCGATCCTCGGCCAGGACCTTCGCCTTGCCGTCTAGCTCGGTCCTCTCCGCCTTCAGTGACTGCTCCAGCGTCTCCAACCGGCCACGGCGGTCATCAAGCTTGGCGTCCCGGTCCCTGACGGCAGCCTCCCGAGCCTTCATCTCCTTCTCCTTCTCCTGGCGGCCGCGGACCTCCTTGGCGAGCTCATCACGCAGGCCTTGCAGATCGACCTCCAGTGCCTTCCAGCGGCCCTGGGCATCCGCAGCGTTGCCTAGGGCAGCATCGCGAGCGACCTTGGCCTGGCAAGCAGCCTGCTTCTCCCCATCGGTGGCCGACACGGCCTGGCTCAGCGCCGCTCGGACGGAGGCGGCGAAACAGGCCCAGCCAGAAGCTAGCTCCAGGCGCCCGACCACCAGGCGGGGGTCCGTGTTCCGAAGATCCTCCCGCAGCCAGCTCAGTTTGTTGGCAGCCTGGTCCAGGACGGCGGAGGGATCAGAAGGGACGGGAGCCGGTGGAGCAGGCAGAGAGGACGGCAGTGTGATCACGGCTTGGGAGGAAGGGGCCCCCTGGGCCTTGGACACCTCAGTGACAGGGTCAAGCGCAGGCACCTCCAGAGTCAGCGGGGCCATGGGGGCTGACTCCTCGCTGGAGTGTCCCTGCTGGGCTCGCGAAGACGAACGGGCAAGGGAGGCACGAGCCTCACTGCCCCCTTTCCCCGCAGACGAGGGCGCTGCCCCGGTAGATGAACTCCCTCAAGCAGGGCCGCAGAAGCCCCTTTCAACCTTTTTCCTGCAGGTGCCGGCCTGGCCAAAAGAATGCAGCCGTTAAGCCTCGGCGGAAGAAACAAAGCAAAGCGCGAATCGAGCACTTACTAGTCGTCGTTCACGGACTCAAGCAGCCTCCGGCCAAACTTGAAGCCCGAGAGCCTACAGCTGGGGTCAGCCTTGGGAGGCCCGGAAGCAGAAGGCGTGCCAGGAGGGCTGGAGCTGGCCTCAGACCGCCCCGGGACCAGTGCGGACCCTGGGAGAACCAGCCCCGACCTGCCCTTCCTCGGGACCAAGGGGGAATCCTCCCCTCCTCGCGTGGCACCAGCCACGTCGTCGTCTGGCATGGAGCAGAGGGCGCGGGACCTGCACCGAGGGAAGGACTCCCCCGAGTCCTCGCTAGTCGCCTCAGAGTCAGACTCTTCTTCCTCCTCCTCTTCTTCCTCCTCACTCCCGGTGGAGCCGTCGGAGGACACGTTCACCGTCGCTAGCGCCGCCAGATCCCCGGGAGCCTCTGCGGGCACCAGCCCCTCACCTTTGAAGGTGGGCATGGTGTTCACCACCTGCTCCCAGTCTTCGCGAAGGAATAGGGGGACGGGAGCGCCCTCCAGGCTCGCCACGTCTCCCCCAACCAAGGAGTGGAGAGTCGCGACCAGATCTTCGTCGGCCAGGGCCTCGGAGCTTAGGCGAAGGGTGGCGTCCTCTTCCCCAAGCCTCCACAACGGGAGCGAGTGTTCCCGGAGTGGAGCCACCCGGTGCTCCAGGAACTCCCTCAGGAGCGTAGCCCCGGTCAGCTTCGCCGCCCCCAAGTTGCTTGGCCTCAGGTCCGCGTTCATCCTCTTCAGCACCACCTTCGCACGGGGATCGACAAGCTCTGCGTGGGACCATGCATCAACGGCCTTGGGCTGCCCTGTAGGCAGCACCAGTCGGGGGTGGAGGCGCCCGACATCCACCATGACCCACTTGCTCCGGAAGCCTTCGATCCTCTTCCCAGGCTTCGAGATGGCATTGGAGTTGGAGTATGCGATAAAGCTCGCGCACGCGGTGATATGGGCACGAGAAACCCGGAGGGAAAACTAGTGACGCAGCAAGGCCACTGAGGGCTTTACCCCAACGTGAGTCTCACAATAGTAGGCGAAAATCGCCATGAGAAGAACAGAGTTGGGGTGGAGGTGAAGAGCTTGCAAGTTGTATTGGCGAAGAACAGCAAAGAAGAACTCGGAAAAAGGAGGCACCAGACCGGCGATGATGGCGCTCACAAAGAGCGGGTAGAAGGTGCTCCCCTTGCCTTCAGGCTGGTCGGAGCCAGCCTTAAGCACAGTCGCCCCCTCGTTGCCCTGCGCCACCGTCATCAGGCGCGTGAGGGCGAGGTTCTTCTCTGACAAGTTCGGGGGATCTAGAGCCGGTGAGTACCAGGCCTCGGTCGGGGTCTTGCGAGGCGCCATGGCTTGCCGGATGGGAAGGATTGAGATAGATCTGGAGGATTTTGAGAGCAGGAAGGAGAAGAGCGAGAAAGGGGATCTGGAGCAAGGCAAACGAGAACAAAGCAAGTAAGTCTGGCCCGGGCATCTATTTTTGTCAGATGGACGGTTGCTGAGGCGTTGTGGGGAAGCGGACACTACAAAAAAAAGACACATCCGTGACATTTTGGGCCGAACGAATTTTTTTTTCTGTCATACATATGACACTTCTATGATTATAATTGCGACAAAACCCGGTATCATCATAGATGTGGTGGGCTCCTACTTCTATGACAAAAAATCATGACAGAAAATGGGCTTTTCGTCCTGGGCGGGCCGGAGACGCAGCTGCATGACATTCTTTGGGCCGTCCATGACGGAAAAAACCGAGGTAGAAGCGAGGGGGAGGAAAATCTCGGTGAGTTCCCGGTTACGGTGGGGGGTTGGGGGCCGAGCGATGCGCGTTTCTCTCGTACACGTACGCGCGTGTGTGCGAGGCGTTGGCTCTAAGTGAACCCGAGCGAGGGGTTGGGCTCTAACTGAACCCGAGCGATTGCACTGCAGGCTACGCGTGACTGAACCCGAGCGATCGATCGATGGCTATTAACTGAACCCGATCGAGCGATTCCTTCACTACTGCTGCTAACTGAAGCCGATCGATGGGATGACCAGTGAGCGTTGCGGGGACCTTCATACTACTTCGGAGGCATGCCGTCTTTTTCGTGCAAACATTGCCGGTCCTCCCGTGCCTCAGGTGTATCTTTTGTCTTTCCATACACGCCCAAGAAGCCTAGCAGGTTCATGCAAAGGTTCTTCGTCACGTGCATCACGTTGATTGAAGAGCGGACCTCTAGGTCTTTCCAGTAGGGTAGGTCCCATAATATAGATTTCTTCTTCCACATGGGTGTGTGTCACTCAGCGTCATTCGGAACAGCTAGTGCGCCGGGACACTTCCCAAAGATTACGTGTAAAACATTGACCATAGCAAGTACGTGATCACCGGTACGCATGGCAGGCTTCTTCTGGTGATCTACCTCGCCTTTGAAATGCTTGCCTTTCTTTCGGCATTGATGGTTGGTCGGAAGAAATCGACGATGGCCCAAGTACACATTCTTCCTGCATTTGTCCAGGTATATACTTTCAATGTCATCTAAACAGTGCGTGCATGCATGGTATCCTTTGTTTGTCTGTCCTGAAAGGTTACTGAGAGCGGGCCAATCGTTGATGGTCACGAACAGCAACGCCTTTAGGTTAAATTCCTCTTGTCTGTGCTCATCCCATGTACGTACACCGTTTCCATTCCACAGCTATAAAAGTTCTTCAAGTAATGGCCTTAGGTACACATCAATGTTGTTGCCGGGTTGCTTAGGGCCTTGGATGAGAACTGGCATCATAATGAACTTCCGGTTTATGCACATCCAAGGAGGAAGGTTCTACATCCTTAGTCACGGGCCAGGTGCTGTGATTGCTGCTCTGCTCCCCGAAAGGATTAATGCCACCCGCGCTTAAAGCAAACCATACGTTCATTGGGTCCTTTGCAAACTCATCCCAGTACATTCTCTCGATTTTTCTCCACTGCGACCCGTCAGCGGGTGCTCTCAACTTCTCGTCTTTCTTACGGTCGTCAATGTGCCATCGCATCAACTTGGCATGCTCTCCGTTTCTGAACAGACGTTTCAACCGTGGTATTATAGGAGCATACCACATCACCTTCGCAGAAACCCTCTTCCTGGGGGGGCTCGCCGTGAACATCACCAGGGTCATCTCGTCTGATCTTATACCGCAATGCACCGCATACTGGGCATGTGTTCATTAGAGCATGCATGTAGCTTCTCCACCTCCAATCCTAGAGGGCATATGACCTTCTTTGCTACGTATGTACTGTCGGGCAATTCGTTATCCTTTGGAAGCTTCTTCTTCAATATTTTCAGTAGCTTCTCAAATCCTTTGCCAGGCATAGCATTCTCTGCCTTCCACTGCAGCAATTCCAGTATGGTACCGAGCTTTGTGTTGCCATCTTCGCAATTGGGGTACAACCCTTTTTTGTGATCCTCTAACATGCGATCGAACTTCAGCTTCTCCTTTTTACTTTCGCATTGCGTCCTTGCATCGACAATGACCCGGCGGAGATCATCATCATCGGGCACATCGTCTGGTACTCTTGATCTTCAGCAGCTTCACCCGTTGCAGCATCATTGGGCACATCGTCTGGTTTCTCTTGATCTTCACCAGCTCCCCCCGTTGCAGCATCAACGTATTCAGGGGGCACATAGTTGTCATCGTACTCTTCTTCTTCGCCGTCTTCCATCATAACCCCTATTTCTCCATGCCTCGTCCAAACATTATAGTGTGGCATGAAACCCTTGTAAAGCAGGTGGGTGTGAAGGATTTTCCGGTTAGAGTAAGACATCGTATTCCCACATTAGGTGCATGGACAACACACAAAACCATTCTTCTTGTTTTCCTCAGCCGCATAGAGAAACTCATGCACGCCCTTAATGTACTCGGAGGTGTGTCTGTCACCGTACATCCATTGCCTGTTCATCTGCATGCATTATATATAATTAAGTGTCCAAATTAATAGAAGTTCATCATCACATTAAAACCAAAGTACATACATAGTTCTCATCTAACAACATATAGCTCTCCAGAGCATCTAATTAATTAAACCATAAATTGAAACTATGTAAAACATTTCAATGCGAAAACAAATGCGATCATAATCACAACCAAGGTAACAATTGATCCAACGGCATAATAATACCAAGCCTCGGTATGAATGGCATATTTTCTAATCTTTCTAATCTTCAAGCGCATTGCATCCATCTTGATCTTGTGATCATCGACGACATCCGCAACATGCAACTCCAATATCATCTTCTCCTCCTCAATTTTCTTTATTTTTTCCTTCAAGAAATTGTTTTCTTCTTCAACTGAATTTAACCTCTCGACAATAGGGTCGGTTGGAATTTCCGGTTCACATACATCCTAGATAAATAAAATCTATGTCACGTTGGTCGTCCTAATTTTCATAAACAATAAATGAACCAATAGTTATAAAGATAATATATATACCACATCCGAATCATAGACAGGATGAGGGCCGACGGGGGCGGATACCAAAACCATCGCACTATATAAGATGCAATAATAAAAGTAAGAAAATAATACAAGTATCCATGTAAACATACAAGTAAAAATATTTTTTCCTTTCAGAAAGAAGATAAGAACAAGAGGCTCACCATGGTGGTGCCGGCGATGAGCTCGGCGCGGGTGATCGACGGTGGTGAAGATGGGGACGGGGCGTGACGGACCGCTAAACCTAGACAAATATTGAGGAAAATGGAGCTTGGAGGTCGAGCTTGGAGAGGAGAAAGCTTATGTAGTGTGGCTCGGGCATTCCATCGAACACCTTGTGTGCATAGGAGGTGAGCTAGAGCACCACCAAGCCCTCTCCCCCTCGGCCAGAAAAAACAGAGCAGTGTGCTCGGCTCTTGCGCGAGGGTGTATATATAGGCACCACCATTGGTCCCGGTTGGTGGCATGAACTGGGACTAAAGGGGAGCCTTTGGTCCCAGTTGATGCCACCAACCGGGGCCAATGGTGGTGGGCCAGGAGCGAGGCCCATTGGTCCCGGTTCATCCCACCAACCGGGACCAAAGGTCCAGACGAACCGGGACTAATGGCCCACGTGGCCCGGCCGGCCCCCTGGGCTCACAAACCGGGTCCAATGCCCCCATTGGTCCCGGTTCTAGACTGAACCGGGACTAATGGGCTGACCCGGCCTGGACCTTTTCCCCCTTTTCTACTAGTGCGAGAGATTGAAGGTGCATGCCGGCCATTGGATATAAATCCAATGGCTGTGGATGACACAATCATTTGTTGACCAAGTTGACAACGCCCTGCATAGGCTTCGACCTATTGGCCCACATGTTAGCCTGCAAAAGTGTGGCATACATTTAACCCATGTTTTCTAGAATGTACGGTCCATTTGCTGGGCTGGGTGAACAAATAATTTCACGTCAATCAGGCCCATTTATATTTTCTAAGAAATCCCAACCCATTTGCACTTCCTTGAAATACACGTATTAGGTGAGATCATTATATATACGTATAACGTTATGTTAGAAAGAGCAATTAATATCAAAGAATAAACCAGGGAGGCACATTTTATATATATAATTAAGAAATCAGCGAGTTATTGCTCAAAATAAAAATGAGCGCGTTATTATTAAATTGGTCCTTAAAATCTTCGCAATCACCAGGATTTTCCTTGCCTGTGAGTCAAAAACAACCAGGATTTTCCTTGCCAACTTCCGTTAAACATTGACTTTTATAAGTTGGGATGTTTTTATAATGTATATATATAAAATATATAATATGGTTAGAAGGGAAAACATAAATTGTACACATCATTACTTTTGTATAAGAGACCTTTGTTTTATACCCCACAGTAGGCATACTAACAAG
The DNA here is from genome assembly GCF_003073215.2 of Triticum urartu. Taxonomy (NCBI): domain Eukaryota; kingdom Viridiplantae; phylum Streptophyta; class Magnoliopsida; order Poales; family Poaceae; genus Triticum; species Triticum urartu. Next base: position 175,104,014 of record NC_053027.1, read on the forward strand.
TTCACACACAAATACAACAGAAAAGGTAAACATTCATATCAAACTCAGGTTCACAGGACACGTTCATATCCATAGCCAACATTCACAATCAACAACTCAAAAGATTCATATATACACAAGCTCAGCATATCTATGCATCCAAATGATTGATAGATCACACGAAAATTTTCATACATAATTTACAAAAAGATTCAGATATACACATGTTTAGTATGTTTATGCATCCAAATGATTGAGATCACAGCCTATATGATCCATGGACGAACTTTAATTACCTAGGGTACAGACTGGTAATTGGTGTTCAATCGGAGGTACTTCTTGCTAAAATTAGTTCTTGTACGAGTAAACTTTTGAGTACATAAGAGGCAGCACAGACAATCTGAACTTTGCTTGTAGGTCTATCCTCAAATAGTGGCCTCGTGCCGAGGGAGGTTTGAGCAACTTGGCCACTACTTTCATCCAACCAGTTTACTGGCTCATCTTGGTCCTGTATCTCGCCAAAATTCTACATTGCAGACGAGAAAGGAGGCGGTTGAGAAAATGAACCACCCAAGTTTTTTGTGCAGTTCAACTGAAATGGAGCATCCTTGGCGTGCAGACTGATTAAGTGCCAGATGAATATACGCGTCAACCAACTTGTCTGGAATCTTTAGACTCCATGCCATATAGTTCGCTACCATATGTGCTGATAACCAAAAGGCACAAGTTGGGACCAAAGACTGGACTGCGTTTTTCTGGGCTATGCACCAAGCAATATTTTTGAGTTTCACTCTCCAAACACTTGGAGTTTGACAATTGGTTGACACCGGTAGATACTCGAATGAATATAGGCACTTCTTGTCAACATCGATGCTTGTCTGAGTGAACTTTGGAGTACATAGCAGCAGCATAAGTACCTGTCCATCTGATCATTTTGTGCAGTTCTACTGAAATCACCCGATGTAATGATTTGCCTGCGAGTTCAGGCTCCAAATTACTCCTTTATGAAATCGGCAAACAGTAGCACAATACCAAATTACCAATACATATGACAAGCACAATAATCAGGATAAACACCAGTACCAACCTGTGTGAGGTAGCATATCAATTACTATTTCCTTTGACTAGAAGCCGAGATAAGCCAAGCGACTGACAGCAAAGTAAGAAAGCATGCGGAGTTTAGCAACTGACAGCAAAGGACGGAAGCTGTCGAGGCAGTGAAGCACCCAAAGTTTTTGTGCAGTTCCACCAAAATCGAGCATCCCTGTTGGCACATATATTGAGAGAGTGAGATTACTGTAATAGTGGGACTAGTTTATGAAACATAAGCTAACAAATAGAAGCACCCTCATTATCTTAATGGGTAAAGTTAGCCACATAGTAGTCTTTCTTAAAGAGAGGTATTAGATTATTTAATCAGTGTCAATTAGCTCAACTAAACACTCAAAGCATTGCCATTTATCATAGGTTGCAAAACTTTAACATGCAAAGATAAAGGAGTTTCTCATGACAGTAGCACGATACAAATAGAGATGACAGCAAACTAATATGGATGAAGGCCTTAGGCCCATACCAACCTGAGAAAAAAGCTTATTCATGTAGTCCCATAAGAGATGATAAAGCACTCACTGGAATCACACAATTGTATATATTTTTGTGCACTTCAAATGTATGGTTGAAATCACTCTTGTTTACCAGTGCTGAGATTATATCGAAAGATTATCAAGAACTTCCAGCAGAGTTAAAGCACTGGCTGGGATACAGTTCATTGTATTGTCTTGTGTAGTTCCATTAAATGTATGATTGGCACAACATGATCCCTGTTTGCACAAGTAGGAACAAGGTGAAACCTTCATTAGCTTAGTGAGAAAGGATAGGAAGACATTAGCATATTACTCAACCAGTAGCATCAAATTCATGATGGATAATACGCAAAACATTGCCTCACTGAACCAATGGCAATAAATTGACATGCAAAACAATAGCACTATTATGTCATGACACTAATAATATTCCCTCCCTGCTCCACCACATGATTTACCTCCATAGACAAACATACACACGTACATGATTCATCATAGGGTCCTACTAAAGATTTGTTTAACTCCAACAGGAAAATTAGGCAGTAATAAATTAGTGGTACTTAAGTACTCCTAATTAATTAAGTGAGACAACAGAAGTGGAAGGGCTCCCTGGAGGATCATCTCACATGTAAGGTAGTTGTTGCCGGAGCCCTCGAATGGCCTCGACTGAGGCCTCTGGCTTCAGCAAGATCGCCTTGGCACTGTTTATTCGTCTTATTCTTCCTCTTCATGCTCTGTTTCTCTTTCTCCTCACCAGTTGGTGAATCCAAGTACATGATTGGCCTTCTAATTCAGAATTGGTTTTGTCAGTGAGGGAGTACAAGTGTACTAGTAAAAAAACAGCATTACTTTCTCATGGCAGTCGGAAAATAGATATGAACACATGCATTAAATATCATTCTTACCTAAAGGAAGGTTATGGCGCCAATATGGATGATGAGGATTGGAATACAAATCTCCCTTTGTGCAGTTCCAGCAAAATGAACCAACTGTTCCATTCTGACATTCCAGTTAAACAGCACAAATGTCACTTCTTTTAAGAAGAGTTTTGTGCAGTGCACCAAAAGGTCACAACAGCAACCAGGTGAATTGGATATCCCTGTTTGCACAAAAAGGCACAGAGGAAATAGCAGAGTCTCAAACAATTACAGGCAAAAACATTTGTCTAAACATGGCATGGCTTATAAAAGTGGCATGGCTTCATTTTTACTAGGGACATTAGATTAAGAACAACTAAACTTGTCATGGCTTATAATATTTGGTATAAGGGCATGGGACAGTGGGTGCACCAGCAGTCCAGCACCATGTACGTAAACAGGGGCATAAAGTGGTGATTCATAGTTTGTTGCCCCGAGAAACAAACATCCAAGAAACATATCTGGGTTGGTCCCATTTTTGTTCACTCTAGCCACCTACTCCTATGTGTGGATAGCAAATCTAGTCCTGGTCATACCACTATGTATAGCGTTACCCCTATATTTCCCTTTTCGACCAAGAGACCGGTTGGATGACCAGTCTGTACTACATTCACCCCGTTTCCTTCCAATTTGTACCAAGTCCGATGTACATACTAAATTCCCCCACCCCCACTTTATTTCTTGTTTGAACCAAGTAGTACAAGATTCGACTCCATGAAGTAGCTTTACCTCTAACAATAGAAGAAAAAAAATGTGACGTTGGACCAGCCGATTGAGAGGGGCTGAGAGGTAGAAAATGATGAACATGCAGCAATGTAGCAAGCTGGGGAAGTAGAGCTAAGGTGGTTTCTAACAAAGATATACCTGAAGGTCGTCGGGATGTGGATAGGTGGGAGGCGGGAGGCCGGATCCGCCCACAGGCAACGACGAAGGGATCGGAGGACCTCCCGCACCGGCACTCGGCCAGAGATAACAGTGCGGCCGGCAATGGGTCTCCTCCCTCGCTGTCGACGACGGCCTAAACGCTGCCCCTCCTCCCCTTCACCGGCGGAGGGGGATACGTCCGGATCTGTAACCAGCGGTGAGGATAGAAAGCCAGTGTTTTTTGAAGGGAGAAAGACAGTGTTACTACCCCTATCTTGTTTAGATCTTGAGAGGATGAGAGTGTGTGAATAGAGCAACCCTAGCAAGCAAGCGCGGAGGCTCCGGCCTATATATACGTAGTGAGCAACCCTAGCAAGCAAGCAACCCCTATCTTCATCAACTCGTACAAGACCGAGAAATTTGATTACTACAACGCCCTCTCCCTCGCGGACTGAGCTCTGGTGCCTTAACTGCACCTGCCTTTGGCTACATGACAGGAGGGCCAACCACCTGTTGGGCCCACCTTTCATAGACGCAAAGGCAGGAGGAGTAAGTAGAAGCTTTTGCTACACGCTATCCCTCCCGCACGAGGTGGACGGACATGCAGCAGTGGATTCGATACTTTAGAAGTAGGAGTAACATCATTGTTCGTCTTCTCAAAGAGGCGAAGAGCCAAGCGCAACCAGAACGTGGCAGTTGCGAACGCTCGCATGGTGCGGTTCCTTGGAGTACTAGCCATGCTCTTGCATGAGACAAAATTGCTATTGTTTAACAATTAAACTCCATTATCCATTGGTTGATACTCATTCTACATAGGTCCACGCGCTTAGCACCGTTTCCTCCTAGGGTCACCAACGTGTATTTGCTAATTAATAGCATTGCATGCAATGAACTAGCCATTGCAAGTCATTAAAAGCATGCACACCTCTCATCTCTTATTGGTTGATATGTCAAGAAACAAGAAACAAGGTAGAAGTTAATGCACCATGCCTAAGTGTTTTGGGACTATTTGGTTTTCATAAGATGACTTACACACCTAGACGGAGGGAGTAATATAGCCCTGTAAACCGGAAAGGAGTATTTGCCTTTCTAGAAATTTCAACAAGTGACTAGACTACACCGTGTGCAGTACTTCCTCCCTTCCAGTTTATAGGGCTCAAATCTCAAATCTCATGAACCAAGGCATTTTGCGATTGGAGAAATGTATCTCGTACTCCCTCCGTTTCTTTTAGTCCGCATATAAGGTTTGGTCACAGTCAAGCTTTGTAAAGTTTGACTAACTTTATATTAAAAAATATAAACATTGACAATATGAAATCAATATTATTAGATGCACCACGAAATGTATTTTCATACTATATAGTTTCAACATTGTAGATGTTCATATTTTTCTATATAAATTTGGTCAAACTTTGTATAGTTTGACTTTGAAAAAATCTTATATGCAGAGTAAAAAGAAACGGGGGGAGTACTTTACAAAACTACCCTAATTAAACTCATGCATTAATAACGTAGTTCTCTCGTTTTCCTCTCCGCCTTGGTCGCGGTGCACAGTATTAAGCACTCCTACTATATGACTAGCCGCTCTATCTACATGCGGGACATTTCAAAGCATCTGGGCCCGCGTGCCATCCACCAAATCACGGCGAGGTGCTACAGTCGCGACTCACCTGTCACCCCGGTGTGGCCGTCATGACCCGTCATATCACAAAACCCACACCTTTACCAGCAGTGGTAAGGTGGCCTCCAAGTTGAACTGGACGAAGCAACCATCATTTCACTGTAACGCTCGTTCAAGCCCTTTCTTCCCTTTCTTGAAGAAAACCTCACTCCAGGCTACTCACTTCTGCCATTTTTCTTCTATACCAATGAAGGAAAGGTGGGCGAATCAGTTATGCTGCTATATTTTCATTCCAAGAATCTTCTTTTTGCGAAGCACTGACCGATTCTCACATCCTATTTTTTTCCCGTTTTCATTGCGATTGTGGTTTCCTTTCAATTGCTTATTGTTTGTCAGTTCATTGATGGATCCTGGAGCACTAGGCAAAGAGTTGCCGGTGGACAACCCACTAGAGACTGCGATCTCCAGGAAGCGGGCACCAACCAACGAGTTGACAATGTTGGCGGGCCAACCCATGGAGACGAAGAACTCCAAGAAACAAGCACTGGCCCAAGAGATGAGGACGTTGGCGGACGAACTCCTCAAAGAAAGTTGGAAGAACAGCAATGGACCCACCGTACCTACCCCAGGAACTCTGATTGCCACCTACGTGAGGCTCAAGACCGAGTTTGAGGAGATAGTCACCGTTGAGAAGCAGTATTCCCCTGGCAAGGTGATGGCCCCCATCGAGGACGAGGAGATGGCCCCAGAGGGATGAGATCCCCCGGTGAGCTGCACAAGGTAAAAAATAATGGCTTATTACCATAGTTGTGGATTTTGATTATTTGCAATGTGCTTGCTAATATGTTAGGGTTGTGCAGGTGTCTGTGGACGTCCTTGATGATTCCGATGTCATGGTCCATCCTATTGGCATCGTGTCACGCCCAAGATGCAACCCTATCCTAAAGGAACTCGAAGGTCCCACCAAGGATAGAAGCGCATCTTGAAGACGCTTTGCAAGGTGGATATCATTACATCAACATTACATAATAGTGGGGATACAACCAAGACATACAATGTCACATGAATACAACAATACATCATATACAAGATCAACATCCGACTACGGATGAAACATAAACAGAAACTCAAACAATATCCACCCTGCTAGCCCAGGCTACCGACCAGGAACCTATCCCTCAAATGAAGAAGAAGCAGAAGAAGAAACTCCATTACAATTAAACATCGCTCTCACGTCAAGATCCTCGCGTAACCTGTACCTGCAACTGTTGTGTAGTAATCTGTGAGCCACGAGGACTCAGCAATCCCATTACCATGGGTATCAAGACTAGCAAAGCTTAAAGGGTGAGGAAGGGGGTAAAGTGGTGAGGTTGCAGCAGCGACTAAGCAATGTATGGTGGCTAGCTTACGCAAATAAGAGCGAGAAGAGAAGCAAAGCAAGCGGTCGTCAACTAGTAATGACCAAGAAGTGATCCTGAACCCCTACTTACGTCAAACATAACCTAGAAACCGTGTTCTCCTCTCGATCAACCCCGAAAAGAGATACTCATGGCTACGCACACGGTTGTTGTATTTTAGAAGAGTTTACTTCAAGTTTACTACAACCGGATATCAACAAATTCCCATCTGCCACATAACCACGGGCACGGCTTTCGAAAGTTCAAAACCCTACAGGGGTGTCCCAACTTAGCCCATGATAAGCTCTCGCGATCAACGAAGGATATTCCTTCTCCCGGGAAGACCCGATCAGTCTCGGAATCCCGTTTACAAGACATTTCGACAATGGTAAAACAAGTCCAGCAAGACCACCCGACTGTGCCGACAAATCCCGATAGGAGCTGCACATACCTCGTTCTCAGGGCACACCGGATGAGCACTCCGTACAACTAAAACCAGGCCTCAAGTTTCCCCGAAGTGGCACTACAAAGGACTCAGGTTTGGACCAGCACTCAGAGGAGCACTGGCCCGGGGGGCTAAAATAAAGATGACCCTTGGGCTCCGAAAACCCAAGGGAAAAAAGGGCATAGGTGAGGCAAATGGTAAAACCAATGTTGGGCCTTGCTGGAAGAGCTTTATTCTAAGCGAACTGTCAAGGGGGTCCCATAAATCACCCAACCGCGTTAGGGACGCAAAATCCGGGAACATAATACCGATATGACGGAAACTAGGGCGGCAAGAGTGGAACAAAACACCAGGCATAAGGCCGAGCCTTCCACCCTTTACCAAGTATATAGATGCATTAATAATATAAGAGATATTGTGATATCCCAACATAAACATAATCCAACATGGAGCAATCTTCATCTGCACCTGCAACTAGCAATGCTATAAGAGGGGCTGCGCAAAAGCGGTAACATAGCCAAACAACGGTTTGCTAGGAAGGGTGACAAAGGTTAGAGGTTCATGGCAATTTGGGAGGCTTGTGAAGCAGGTGGTAGGTAAGGCAGCATAGCGATAGAACGAGGAAACTAGCATAGCAATGATAGTAGTGAGATCCAAGGTGATGGTCATCTTGCCTGAAATCCCTCTAGGAAGAAGAACGAGTCCATGAAGAAGATGAATCCATGAAGACGAACCAAGCGTAGACGAACGAATCCTCACGATCGCAACGAAAACGGGAACTATCGAGAAGAAGCACACAACATGGTAAACACACCACACATGAACAAGGCATGATGCTCAACCAAATATGATGCATGACAAGGCTACATGGGGCAACGCATGGTAAGAGATGATGCATACAAGAGCAACACATCAACGCAAGTTTAAATGAGGCCGGAAACAACATATGACAATTCCGGTAAGTCCCCATATGCAAATTTCGAAATTGGTCCAGATCTGAATAAATCTTATGTTCAAGTTGTTAAACAGCAAGTTAAGATGCACCACGATGATCTACACGAAATTCTAGTCAAGTTACATATAAAGTTCATTAGATTCGGAGCTACGGCCTAGAAAATATGAGCAAAACAAGTCAAACATGGCATTGATGCAAAATGCATTCAAACAATAAGCACACACCTCAAAACATGGATGCAACAAGCTAACATGAAGCTACACACAAAACTAAGCAAGTTTCATATAGAGCACGCTCAAAACGGAGCAACGGTAGCAATGTGGTGAAGGATGGCTCTCCTCTCCCACCTCTCCTCTCCCACCTCCCTGCCCCTAGCACCCACCGTACTCCATGGCGATTTCTAGGGTAATCCACCATGGAAGGCCTCTTGCATTGGGACTTTGCACTTGGCCTTGCATTGTCCGATCAGGTGAGACGCAGGTTTGGCTCCACGGTCCATTTTTCTCCTTCTTGAGACTCCAAGGAATTCTTTTTGGTGGTCTCTTTCTCCTCGGCTTCCTTTGCCCTCACAGTGAATTCGGTTGACATTGCGCTCCAATGCTGTATTGGGGGTCTTAGCAGTGGCTTTAAAGTGATTCAACTCAATTCTTGATCTTTCCGGTTTTCGGTGGCTAATAACAAAGTGGGACATTTCATACACCATTTGAGGGATCGTGTTTGGCCTGATTTTTTCTGTCACTTCCACCTTTTTAATGGCCGTTTTGCTAATGCTCCAATTGATGATTCATGTTGGCACGCTGATACTGAGCTCAAGGATTTATCATCTCGACGTTCGTTAGCTGTTAAATCATCTATAAAATTCTTGCACTCGGGATCTAGTTTGAGTTCTAGCTCTGAGAAGGTGTTTTGTAAGTTTGGTTTGATTCTAATTTCATCGATGCGGTTCTCTAACACCAATGCTCATGAAGCGTCTTCATCCCGCTTGGATCAAACTTCACAGGATCATACGTCCTCGGTTCTTACTTTGGTGGATCATCCTATTCGTTCTTCCCAAGCTGCTTGCATGGTTTCCGCTCCCAAGGATCGCGCCGCCTTAATGGCTCACTTTTTGAACCAGGCCCATTTTGAGGAATCACTGCTGGGGAAATATATTCAATTGGGAGCCTTTAAATGCCCCTTGTCTGTCCCGTATCCACCGCTGCCTCAATGTTTTTTACAATCAGCGTTCAAATATGCGCCCAAGCATGTATCCTAGCCCACTACTCTATCGGCCCGTCATAAAGCTGATTTGGCCCAGGCCCATTACTCAGAATCGGAAATATTGGTTTTATCCTCTAATTGGGCGGTTCTGTGCTCTTGTTGCCTTCAACGGGGACACCACAAGGTTTCTTGCCAGGCCAGATTGATTTGTATTAACTGCTCCTTGCCTGGTCATAAGGCCATTGACTGCCCCATTTTTGTTAAGCCCCAAACGTTCCAAACTTTGCAACCCACAATTGGTAACACGCATCCGCTGCCCGAGCAATTTGCTCCTTGCCATACCGTGCATGATCAGCCCAAACGCAAACCCACCGTCCGATGCGCAGTGTGTGGTTTCTACGGACACGTGGAACGATCCTGTCTTAAACGTCGTTTCAACGAGAAGTGGCAGTGGCGAGAAAAGATTTCTCCCTCTTCCCATCTTGCCCCTCATGGTCCGGCTTCCACCTCAGTTTCTTCAACACCGCAGCTCTGCCCACTCGCGTCAGTTCACCAGCCACCACCATCACTGCCCTCCGCCGCTCCACCGTCCATGGCGAACTACCCTCTCAACCCGGTGCCCTTCCTCCCACCGGGTTTCGTAGTCGAGCCCGGCCCGGCGGACCGCGTCGTCCTTAGTGGCATGATTGTCGGATCCATCCTGCCGCTCAACCACGATTTCCTCACCATCGTTGAAGCCAGTGCGTATGTCCTCTACATCGCCGCGCGGCCATCCGCAACATGATCGAAGGTCTGCTCCATGAATCACAGCATTTTACTACTGAATCAAGCGACCACCCTCTTGGCATTGGTATCTTTGGATTTGCGGATTCCTTCTTACGTGACTCTGCGGTCAATACTCCTCTAGAACTTGAAGAAGAGGATCTTTTGATTACCTTTGTGCCGCACAATGAAGCTCTGAACTGCCGCACCACCTCTTTTGGGCCTGAGGTCTGGCTCATGTTCTTCGGATTTCCCTATGACTATCAGACGGATTACTATATCACTAAGGCTCTGGGTGGCTATGGTTGCCTTATTAGTTGGCATAACCCGCGGCAGGATAGGAGGTTTATGCTCATAAAAGCCCGCGTTCTTCGTCTCCGTCTGATCCCCAAAAGCTTCATGGTCTGGCAGCTGGGTGGTGCCAGGGATTGATGGACTGTTCAAATCACCATCCTCGGAAGCAATGACTGGAATGGCTTAAAACCTGAAGTGCTCCCTCCTGGCGAAGGAGATCCTCCTGCTGATGGAAATCCTCATCCACTTTTGGTCCTGAAATGACTGCTGAATAGTTGTACCAACAGCAGGTGCACAACTGGCTAATGCAAAATGGCGCTCCCAATGCTGACAATGCCAACCAGGGCAATGCACCTCCTCAGGACAATGGTGGCTGGGGGCAATGGGCAGCTCCTCCGACTCATCCTCTGCCTCCACTTCCAGAGCATCTTGTCAACTACCAAGCATGGCTTGCAGCTCAAGGACTCACCTTCCAGCATGGTATCGTGCTAGAGGATAATATTTCAGATAATCCAATGGAGGCTTGGAATGACACCTTTTCCTCCTCTGATGACAGCTCTGCTCCCTCTGACCATGCTCTGCTTGTGCTTCCTATCACTGAACCTGCCCCGCCTGAAGCCCATGATGCTTTGAACATTACTGTCAGCATGCACAACACTGGCATTCAATTTGGCCTTTCGGCCAATGGATCAGATCTGCTGAACCTGCTGCTATCAGACCCAATTCCCAGGCAGCGTCTGAATAACTTCATCTTTCACGCTCTGCGCCCTGCTTTGGCCACCATTGGTCCTTGGAGTTCAGGTTATGGTATGTGCTCTGCTAATGTGCAAGTCTCTGTGCTGGTTTCCTCTGATGTCAATGGCATTGTTCTGTCCCAGCTGCCATATCCTCCACGGTCTTCTGTGGTCCTGGAAGATATCTCTGAAGATTCTATACAGAACAACCAGCTTCTGCTGCCTGCTACGACTAACCCTATGCAAACTGAAGTTACCCCTCTGGCTGCTTCTCCACCTTTGCCCCTGGCCGAGACTGACACCATACCGCCCTAGACTGACAGTCACAGTGACAGGGCTCACCAGGGCATACATACCTCTGTGGTCAACCCCTTTGCCGAGCCTGTGGTTCTTGCTGTTGTCAACTCCATCATGGCACTGGCAAGTCCTTCTGTTGTGACTCGTGGTCGTCGGGCTCGGGCACCTGCTCCTATCTCCACAGTGGAAGTGCGTCGAAGCAGTCGATCTAACAAATACAATGGCTTCAAGGTTAATCAGGTGATTGAAACCCGCACCACCAACTCCAAGGTTAAGCCCAGGCTGGTTCCCTCGATTGGATCCTCTTCCTCGGCCATGGAATCAAACTCCGAAGATGTTCCTCCTACTCCTGTCCATGTCCTGCAGTCGATTGCTATTAACAAGTGTGATGTTCCCGCGGCTGAACTGACTGAAGATATTCTCACGGTGGCACCTACTCCATCTACTGCTACATCCAATCACCCAGGTACTCCGGCCAATGCTGACTTACCTGCTGAGGATGGGCCCTCCAGGGCCTAGTTCGTTTACTCCCTATGTCCCTTTTGCGTAGTTGGGAAGTGCTCTGTTGGAACATACGTGGCATCAACTCTGACGATAAACAGCTTGCACTGAATAACGCCATTAGAGCCAGTGGCTTCTCGGTTGTTTGCATCCAAGAGACAAAGAAAACCACTTTTGATTTATCCTTTATTAAGTCCTGCTGTCCTAGACAATTTGATCAATTTGCTTATGTCCTTTCTCAAGGAGCTTCGGGTGGCTTGCTTACCATTTGGAAAAGTTCTATATTTACTGGTGATGTGGTATTCTTGTCTGATTTTGCCTTGGTCATTAATTTTACTAGAACTTTATCGTCTCATTCTTGGACGCTAGTTAATATCTATGGCCCATGTTCGGGTGACGCGCGTACTACGTTTACCAATTGGCTTTATAATCTGGATATACCCAGCTCGCAAGACTGGCTCCTAGCTGGCGATTTCAATTACATTCGTCCGCCTGATAATAGAAACAAGCCGGGGTGGTGCCCGTCTGACATGTGCACATTCAATGATATTATCCGTAAGCAAAGCCTTATTGAACTTCCTATCAAGGGCCGATCATACACTTGGAGCAATATGCAAAAAGATCCACTACTCGAACAACTCGAATGGTTCTTTACCTCGTTGCATTGGACCAATGTGTACCCCAACACCATGGTCAAGCCTCTAGGTAAGCCTGTCTCAGACCATATACGTTGCATTATTTCCATCCAAACATGCATCCCTCATAGCAAGGTATTCCGTTTTGAGCCGTACTGGATCCTGCACCCTGGCTTCATGGATCTTGTCCAAGATGTTTGGAATAGACCGGTGAGAGCACATAATGCTTCGACCATTCTCTGTCGCAAATTCAAAGCTTTGCGCCACGCCCTAAAACTCTGGAGCAAAAATCTTTCCCGTCTATTTGTAGCCATTGCGAATTGCAACGAAACCCTGGCGCACCTAGATGAACTTGAAAATAACAGAGCCCTATCTATTTCCGAAGCAAATTTCCGGAATATCATCAAGAAACATTTGTTGCGCCTCCTTAAATACCAAAACCAGTACTGGAAAAAACGTTGCACAATTTAATGGATCAAGTTCGGGGATGAGAATACCAAAATTTTCCAGGTTGTTGCCACTGAAAGGTATCGCCGCAACAACATTTCAACCTTCAGAAAAGAGGATGGCTCACTCATTGACAGTCACGACGGAAAAGAAGCGCTTCTGTTTCAAACATATACTGATCGCCTGGGTACTTCGCGGCCTGCACAAATGAAATTTAATTTACCTAATATTCTGCAGCACCACGATAACCTAGACTAGCTGACCGAGCCTTTTACCCGCGAGTAGATTGATGCAGTTATTAAAGAAATGCCAGCCGATCGTGCTCCAGGCCCGGATGGATTCAGTGGTGCATTCCTTAAAGCTTACTGGCCTGTTATCAAAAATGATTTCTACAACCTATGCGAAGCTTTCCACCTAGGGAACTTGGATCTCACCAGTATAAACGATGGCCTGATCACACTGATTTCCAAATCCATCTCACCGGAAACTGTCAATGACTACCGCCCGATCACTCTCCTCAATTGCTGCCTTAAGCTGATTACTAAGCTGCTTGCCAATCGTCTGCAATGAGTCATTCTAAAGATTATCCACAAGAACCAATATGGTTTTATAAAAGGGAGGACGATACAGGATTGCCTGGCCTAGGCATTTCAATATATACATCAATGCCATGCATCAAAGAAGCAAATTATCTTGCTGAAACTGGACTTCGCTAAAGCCTTTGATACAATTGAACACGCTACCATGTTGAATATTATGAAACACCTGTGATTCAATGACAAGTGGCTTTCTTGGATTAAATGCATCTTCTCGATAGGGCGTTCATCGGTTTTATTGAATGGTGTTCCCGGCCGACAATTCTACTGCCGCACCGGTGTACAGCAGGGGGACCCACTCTCCCCATTAATCTTTGTCATTGCGGCTGATCTCCTCCAAGCAGCTATTAACGACGCCTTTAGAGAATGCAAAATCCAGCTGCCCTTTCCCTGCGTCGGCCAAACGGACTACCCGGTAATCCAATATGCCGATGACACCATACTAGCCATGCCTGCATGCCCTCAGCAAGCTGCAGTCATCAAACAAATCCTTGTGGACTATGCTTCCTCCATCGGCCTCCGAATTAATTTTCACAAGTCGACACTAATCCCAATCAACATGACTGAGGATACTGCCTTGGCATTTGCAAACCTTTTTCGATGTTCAGTCGGATCCATGCCCTTTACTTACCTTGGACTGCCTCTCGGCATGTCTAAACCGACCATCCTTGATCTAATGCCCCTAGTTTGCAGTGCTGAACGTCGCCTCACCTCCACGATTGCAATGATGTCCTATGGTGGCAAGCTTTCTTGGCTAAATGCTACCGTCACATCCCTTCTCATCTACGCCATGTGCACACTCAAGTTCTCACCCAAGCTAACTGAGATGCTCGATAAAATCAGAAGGAGATGTCTCTGGACCAAAAAGACGGAACATGGGGACAAGTGTAACTCCCTTGCTGCGTGGGACATGGTCTGCAAACCCAAAAAGCATGGCGGCCTTGGGGTTATCAACATTAAGGTGCAAAATGATGCCCTGCTCATGAAATTTTTACACAAGTTTTACAACAAGCTTGATGTCCCCTGGGTACATCTCATTTGGAACACATACTATACAGATAAAGTCCCTCACGCCACTGACCCAGTGGGATCTTTCTGGTGGCGCCAAATCCTCAAGCTCACACCTGTATTTCGAGGGATTTCACAAGTCCGAGTCGTGTCGGGCACAACTGCTCTGGTTTGGAAAGATCTTTGGGCGCCGGATGTTCTGGAAAGCTCGCACTGTAACGCCCTCGATGCGGCTATAGATCCCACGTGTCGAGGCACGACTTAGAGAAATAACCCCATTGAAAGCAATGTCGCAAGTCAGGCAATCATTACAACATCCCATGTAATACATAATAAAAGGGGGAGATAACATAGTTGGCTTACACTCGCCACGTCACATCAGAGTACATAAATAACATCCATCAAACAAACACTCATGGCCCGACTACGGCGCCAAAATAGAAAAGAACCCAACATGCGACAAGGCCCTGAATCAATCCCCAACTAGGCACCACTACTGATCATCGGGAAAGGAAACATAATAACGCTGAGAGTCCTCATCAAACTCCCACTTGAGCTCATACTCGTCACCTGGAGCGGAATCACCTGGACCTGCATCTGGAATTATAGTATCTGTGAGCCACAGGGACTCAGCAATCTCGCACCCTCGCGATCGAAACTATTTAAGCTTATAGGAACGGACAAGGCAAATATATGTGGAGCTGCAGCAAGCGACTAGCATATATGGTGGCTATCTTATACGCAAAAGAGAGCGAGAAGAGGGGGCAAGCGCGAGCGAGAATCTAGAAGAACAACCTGCGCAAGCATAACTCCAACACCGTGTCCACTTCCCAGACTCCGCCGAGAAGAGGCCATCACGGCAACACATACAGTTGATTCATTTTAATTAATTAAGGTTTTAGTTATCTACAACCGGACGCTAACAAATTCCCATCTGCCCATAACCGCGGGCACGGCTTTCGAAAGTTCAATCCCTGCAGGGGAGTCCCAACTTAGCCCATGACAAGCTCTCACGGTCAACGAAGGAAAAGACCTCCTTCCAAGATGTTCTGATCAGACTCGGTATCTCGGTTACTCAAGACACTTCGACAGGTTAAAACAAGACCAGCAACACCGCCCGAATGTGCCGACAAATCCCGATAGGAGCTGCACATATCTCTTTCTCGGGGCACACTCAGATTGTCCTAGGTACGGGTAGGCCAGCCCAGAGTTGCCCCTGGTGGCCACCGGTAGCTGACAGGTGGACCAACACTCAGAGGAGCACTGGCCCGGGGGGGTTAAAATAAGATGACCCTTGAGTCTGCAGAACCCAAGGGAAAGAAAAGGCTAGGTGGCAAATGGTAAAACCAAGGTTGGGCATTGCTGGACAAGCTTTAATCAAGGCGAAATATCAAGGGGTTCCCATTATAACCCAACCGCGTAAGGAACGCAAAATCCGGGAACATAACACCGATATGACGGAAACTAGGGCGGCAAGAGTGGAACAAAACACTAGCCGAGAGGCCGAGCCTTCCACCCTTTACCAAGTGTATAGATGCATTAAGATAACATAGCAATATAGTGATATCCCAACAAGTAAATAAATGTTCCAACAAGGAACGGCCTCTAATCTTCACCTGCAACTAGCAACGCTATAAGAGGGGCTGAGCAAAGCGGTAACATAGCCAATCAACGGTTTGCTAGGACATGGTGGGTTAGAGGTTCAACATGGCAATTGGGAGGCTGACAAGCAAAAGGTAGGCATCATAGCATTGGCATAGCAAGAGCGAGCAAACTAGCATAGCAAAGATAGTAGTGATTTCGAGGGTATGATCATCTTGCCTGCACAGTTGTCAGAGTTGACTGGATCCTCACAAGCAAACTCAACGGGCTCCTCGGTAGCGAACTCGTCTCCCGGCTCTACCCAACAAGACAAACAAGCAATAAGGATACAATCAACCACGTGCAAGACCAAGCAATATGATGAAATGATGATATGCTATGCGGGATGCGATGCGGGATGCAAAATGCAAGATATGACAGGAAAAGCATGAACCTGGCCTCATCTTGGAATTCCAAGGGTGCCACTGGATAGAGGGGATGAAATCGCTTGAAAACGATATAAAGATCATTGGAATCGGAGTTACGGTTTGGAAATGGGAAGCGTTTTAAGATATGACACCGGTCTGCGATTTACAGCAAGTAGGCATCTAAATGCAACGAAATGAACATGCTACAGCCACCAAACATGACAACAAAACACATGGCAGGGATGCACACAAGATGATTAACAAAAGACTAGCACTGAGCCACGGCCAATTCATCCATTATGAGGTTCAAACAAGCATGGCAAAAATGCAAATGCAAAACAGATTCCAGACAATGAAATTAACACTAGTCTGAAATTTCAGATCACGATGCTCTCTTCGGAGCAGCAAAACAACATGATAAATGACCTGAACATGACAATTAAGAACATGGCATGGAGCTACTCAACAAGCTTAACAAAAGTCCCAAAGTGACCTGGGGCCAAAAGGGATCACAAAATATATTAACGGGCACACGAACATAGCTAAAACACAATCAGTTTTCAGACTTAGTGAAAACTGAGACATGCTCAAATATAACTCACGAAGGCATGTAAACGAGCTCGATGCACTCACCACGGTGCAAGTCATGGCAAGGCAAGCATACATCCATTAAGAAGGCACAAAATACAATCTAGGCATGGCAAGAACAATGGCATAGCATGCACGGATCACCTACAACAACGCCGGCAAAATCGCAAACGAGTTGACGATCTGCCCAGATTCACCACGAAGCAAAAGTAGAGCTCGATTGAGTCAACCTAGAGCACTCCACATATGTAAACAAAGACATGGATGGATAGAGCATAACATAAATATCAAAACTCCCTTACTGATCATCCTCAAAAGAGGCACGGATCACTAGGAAACAAGCTGGACATATAGCATCATGAACTAAAATATCCCAGACAGTGAAAATCACTAAGTCCCTGAAATCAGCAATGTCAGGTACCTCTCTTCGCAAGCTTGCACAAGACAACACACACATACTAAAAATGCATGGGTGGAACCTCTGGAAATAAGACAAAATGCTTAACAATTCATCCCAATGGGGCACAGGCATATCATGCACGAATTAAACATGGCAAAAATGACAAAAGTGCATGATGAGCTAACGGATCTGCAATTTAACTCACGAAGCCTCCTTCTAACAGCATTTTGGGCAACAAGATGACCTCAAATTTAAATGATGCAATGTAATGAAATGATGTACATGTCGAGACTAATATTTTGATATATCATACGCCCAAAACAGAGCTACGGTTGCAAAGTTACGGGCAGTCAAAGTAGGCATAAAAATTAGGGTTCAGGGATGAAAAGTCAACCGAGGAGGAGATATTTCCAGATCCGATCTGCACGCGGTTCGAGGAATCGCCGGGGAGCACTGTAGCTGCCCGGACTTGGCGCCGGATTTGAAGAAGAAGAAGCCGGGGCGGAGGCGGGCGGCGGCGCCGGCGGCGGGGGTGGCGTCCCACGGCGGCGCGGAGTGGAGGCGGCGGGGCCCGGCGCGGTGGCGCCGGCCGGCGACGGCGGCACGTGGCGGCGGCGATGGCCGCGCGTGGCGGCAGGGCACGGCGACGGAGGCGGCGGAGG
Source organism: Triticum urartu (assembly GCF_003073215.2). Taxonomy (NCBI): domain Eukaryota; kingdom Viridiplantae; phylum Streptophyta; class Magnoliopsida; order Poales; family Poaceae; genus Triticum; species Triticum urartu. Next base: position 175,121,908 of record NC_053027.1, read on the forward strand.
TGGGGCGCGGGCGACGCGGGCCTCGGGCTCCCCGCGGCCTGTCGGTGGCGGCGGCGGCGGCACCACGTGGCGAGCGCGGGTTGGGCGAGGAGCGCGGCGGCGGACGCGTCCGGCTGGGGGCGGACGTGTCCGTCGGTGCGGGGAGGTTTTTTTTTTGGAGGAGGACGGGGAGAAATCTGAGATTTGGAATGGGGGTGTATATATAGGCATATGTAGAGCTAGGAGAGTCCAAATGAGGTGCGGTTTTCGGCCACGTGATCGTGATCGAACGCTCTAGGACATGGAGCAGAGTTTGGTGGGTTTTGGGCCAAATTGGAGGGGTGTTGGGCTGCAATACACACGAGGCCTTTTCGGTCCCTCGGTTAACCGTTGGAGTATCAAACGAAGTCCAAATGATACGAAACTTGACAGGCGGTCTACCGGTAGTAAACCAAGGCCGCATGGCATGTCTCGGTCCAATCCGGAAATGTTTAATCCCCACACACGAAAGAAAGCTAGAAAAGGCCACCGGAGGAGAACGAAGCGCCGGAATGCAAAACGGACAACGGGGAAAATGCTTGAATGCATGAGATGAACACGAATGCAAATGCAATGCACATGATGACATGATATGAGATGCATGAAAACGAAAACAACACACGGAGACAAAACCCGAACCTGAGGAAATAAATATAACTTAATGCCGTAAACGGCAAGAGTTGGATACAAATTGGGAAAGTTATATCTGGGGCGTTACAACACTCCACCACTACGAAAAGATCTCGTCCCGAGATCTAGGACTGAAAGAACTCCGGGTTCTCAGAACGGAGGTGGTCCTCGCGTTCCCAGGTAGCTTCACGGTCGGAATGGTGAGACCACTTGACTTTGAGAAATTTGATTGACTTGTTGCGATTCTTGCGTTCAGTCTCTTCAAGAATAGCAACTGGGTGCTCACGATAAGAGAGATCTTCTTGGAGCTCAATGTCCTCGAAGTTGACGGTGCGGTCAGGAGTCTTGAAGCACTTTCGAAGCTGAGAGACATGGAACACATCATGAACATTTGCAAAGTTTGAAGGAAGCTCAAGTTGATAGGCGAGGTCGCCTCTCTTGCTGACAATCTTGAAAGGTCCCACGTACCTAGGGGCAAGCTTCCCTTTGATACCGAAGCGACGAGTACCTTTCATGGGAGAGACGCGGACGTAAACATGATCTCCGATCTCGAAAGCCAAATCACAGTGCTTACTATCATAGTAGCTCTTCTGGCGGGATTGGGCTGCTTTGAGGTTATCACGAATGACTTTGCACATTTCTTCTGCTTCTGTGATTAAGTCATTACCCAGCAGCTGACGTTCACCGGTTTCAGACCAGTTGAGAGGGGTACAGCAATTCCTGCCATACAGAATTTCAAATGGGGCCTTGCCCGAACTTGCTTGAAAACTGTTGTTGTATGAGAATTCAGCATAAGGAAGACAGTCCTCCCACTTCATGCCGAAAGAATTTACGCAAGCCCTGAGCATGTCTTCGAGAATCTGGTTGACACGCTCGACTTGACCGCTCGTTTGAGGATGGAAAGCAGTGCTGAAGCGGATGCTGGTGCCCATGGCCTTTTGAAAAGAATCCCAAAACTTGGAGGTAAAGATGCTTCCACTGTCTGAAGATATCACTTGAGGAATACCGTGTAGAGAGACAATGCGAGAGGTATAGAGTTCCGCCAATTGAGCTGCAGTGATCGACTCTTTGATAGGCAGAAAGTGAGCCACTTTGGTGAGCTTGTCGATGACAACAAATATAGCATCATTGCCACGCTTGGACTTTGGAAACCCAGTCACGAAGTCCATTTCAATGTGGTCAAACTTCCATTCTGGAATGGCAAGAGGTTGGAGGAGACCAGCTGGCCTTTGGTGTTCTGCCTTCACTCTTCTACAGACATCACACTCGTTCACGAATTGAGCGATCTCACGCTTCATTCGAGTCCACCAATAAGCTTGCTTGAGATCCTGATACATCTTCGTACTACCAGGGTGGATGGAGAGGAGAGAGTTGTGAGCCTCGTTTATGATCACTTTACAAAGTTCAATTTTGGGCACAACAATACGATCCTCGAAGAAGAGAGTGTCCTTGTCATCAAGGCGGTAGCACTTGTACTTGGATTGACTCTTGGCAATCCCAATCTTCACCTTTTTCACCATAGCATCAAGAAGTTGGGCTTGGCGAATCTGGTCTTCTAAGGTAGGAGAGACTTGAAGGTTGGCGAGGAAACCTTGAGGAACAACTTGCAGATTAAGCTTGCGGAAAGCTTCACAAAGCTCGGGTTGATAAGGCTTGAGAATCAGACTGTTGCAGTAGGCCTTTCTGCTCAAAGCGTCAGCAATCACATTGGCCTTGCCTGGAGTATACTCAATACTCAGATTATACTCTTGAATCATTTCGACCCATCGAGTTTGCCTTAGGTTGAGATTAGGCTGAGTGAAGATGTACTTGAGACTCTTGTGATCGGTGAAAATGTCCACTTCTCTTCCCAATAGAAGATGTCTCCAAGTCAAAAGAGCATGCACAACTGCCGCCAACTCGAGATCATGAGTGGGGTAGTTCTTCTCATTAGGCTTCAACTGGCGAGATGTATAAGCAACCACTTTCTTCTCTTACATCAATACTGCGCCAAGACCTTGGAGAGAGGCATCACAAGAGACCTCGTACGGCTTGGATTCATCAGGCGGAGTCAAAACTGGAGCAATGATCAACTTCCCTTTCAAAGTGTTGAAAGCAATATCACACTCCGGAGACCAAACATACTTGACGTGCTTCTGAAGAAGATTTGAGAGAGGCTTCGCGATCTTGGAAAAGTTTTCAACGAATCTTCGGCAATAGCTTGCGAGACCGAGAAAACTGCGGAGTTGCTTCACGTTCTGAGGAGGTTCCCAATTCACAATTGCGGAAACCTTCTCGGGATTCACGGAAATGCCCTTGGCAGAGATGATATGACCAAGATAAAGAACCTCATCGAGCCAAAATTCACACTTGGAGAACTTGGCGTAGAACTGATGTTCCCTGAGCTTATCGAGAACCAAACGCAGGTGCGTGGCATGATCTTCCTTGTTCTTGGAGAAAACAAGAATGTCATCGAGATAGACCAAAACGAAGTCATTGGTGTAGGCGTTGAAGATGAAATTCATCATGCGAGAGAACGTCGGAGGAGCGTTGGCGAGGCCAAAAGACATGACAGTGTATTCATATGAACCAAAGCTTGTTCTGAATGCTGTCTTGGGAATATCTTCTTCACGAATGCGAATCTGGTGATAACCCATACGGAGATCAAGCTTGGAGAATACTTGAGCACCTTTGAGTTGTTCGAACAGCTCATTGATGTTGGGAAGTGGGTATTTGTTCTTGATGGTCTTCTTGTTCACTGGACGGTAATCAACACAAAGTCGGTCCGTTCCATCCTTCTTCTTCACAAAAAGAACTCCACAACCCCACGGAGAAGTGCTAGGCCGGATGAGACCCAATCTTTCTTGCTCATCGAGTTGCTTCTTCAGCTCCTTCAATTCTTCAGGTCCGAGCTTGTAAGGACGTTTGCACACAGGTTCCGTGCCAGGCTCAAGTTCAATAACGAATTCAACTGGCCGGTGCGGAGGCATTCCTGGGAGCTCTTCTGAAAAGACGTCTAGATATTCGCAAACGACTGGAATTTGCGAGATAGCATCCAGTTCACCCTTCTCATTGAGTGAAAACAGACGGATGGTATTATCCCGAGCGGCAAAGACAATTACTTCCTCAGACGAATGAGTCAATTGAATCTGCTTGGCTGCACAATCAAGCTGAGCCTTGTGCTTAGAAAGCCAATCCATTCCGAGAATAAGATCAATATCCGAGTCACCGAGAACCGTCGGAGAAGCCAAGAACTTGTAGTCACCCAAAGTGATAGAAACATCCGGAACGATTGAGTTAGCCTGCATGCGCTTGCCGGGAGAGACAACTGCTAAAGGACTAGGCAAAACTTGTGAAACCAATTCATGCCTATTAGTAAACGGTCTCGAGATGAAGCAATGCGATGCACCCGTGTCAAAAAGAACTTTTGCAGGAATATCATTAACAGGAAGGTTACCCATGATCACATCTGACGAGTGCTCTGCCTGAGCTGCATTCATCAAATTGACCTTGGCGGACTTGGGGTTATGCTTGACCACAGCTGTACTTGCCGATCTGACAGGAGGAGGAGGAGGAAGACACCTCTGGTTGAAACACTTGTTGGCATAGTGACCCTTCTGTTGGCACTTGTTGCACGTGACCTCTGAAAGCGGACGGTGATACGGAGCACTCGATCTTGGAGCTTGAGACGAAGCCTTGTTCTGAAAGCCTGGGTTGGGTGGGTGGGAAGAACCACTGCCACCTTTGCTCTTCTGCTGATACGGCTGACGGAACGGAGGAGGAGGAAGCCAAAACTTCTGCTGCTTGGCCACTTGAGTAGAGGAAGAAGGAGTAACATCTCTGACTCGCTTCCTGGAAGCATCACACCTCAACTGAGCGGCCTCTTGCTTCAGTGCCATGTTGTAGAACTCATCGTATCTCAAGGGCTCGAAGAGAACAAGAGCGAGCTGAATATCTTCTCTGAGACCACCCCTGAACTGATAAATCATGCTCTTCTCATCAGGCACGTCCTGCTTGGCAAAGCGGGCAAGCTTCTGGAACAATTTGTTGTAGTCATAGACAGACAAAGAGCCTTGCTTCAGATTGCGGAATTCCTCACGCTTGCTTTCAACCACGCTCTGCGGAATGTGATGAGCTCGGAAATATCGACGGAAATCATGCCAAGTGATAACACGTCCACCTCTGGAATCCTTGTACTGCTGGAACCATTCTGCAGCTTGATCTTTGAGTTGGAAGGAAGCGAACTTCACAAAGTCCTCAGGCCTGACGTTGCTGCACTCGAAATGCTTACACAGATCCACAAGCCAATCGTCAGCATCGGTTGCCTCAACACAATTGCTGAAAGTCTTTGGCCCATTAGCAAGGAACTGGTTGAGTGTAGCAAAGTGACTCTGATTGTTGCCTTGATTCCCCTGACTGCCTTGATTGCGCTCTTGGAGAATTTGCATGATCAGCTGAGTGTTTGCATTGGTTGCGGCCATCACAGCTTGCCATGCCTCTGGAGGAGGTGGACGTGGTGGCGGATCAGGATTCGAAGTCGTGCGCGTTGGGGTAGCCATCCTGAAGAGGTTGACCACCATTAGCACATGACTGATAAATATTGAAGCTGAATCCAACGGAATGAAAATTGCAACATATAGTCTTCACATCCGAACAAAATGAACGAATGCATTTCTCTTGAAGTGGTCACATATTCCTAAATTGCGAAGCCACGAAGAATCAGGTAGAAGGGGTACATCTACGGGGGATGGAATCAACATATGACGTCGAAGCAAAACGAAAGCCACAACTCGAAATAAAACCAAGGGTTGGCTTGCGGAATAAGCCGGAACAAATACATGATAGAAATTTCGTCCGAAGTTTTCGTGGTGGGACCTACACGGGCTCGATCGTACAGCACCATCATGTACAAGGCAGTGCACATGACATACGAAGCGTCCCCGAGTCAGCATAGCCAAGGACTCTTTAAGACACAATGAGATCACTGTAAAATCGACCGTGAATAGACGAACCACTAGACGTCGAACCCCAATTTCATATCATACATCTGTGGGAAAGATATCCTAAGGCTACTTGAATTCCCACCTATGAAATTCCCGAAATTTTCCCGGTTATGCAATCAGGTGTTGGGGATACAGGGAAGCATAATATCTCACTCAAGCTAGCAAATCCTACATCCAGCTGTATCCATCCTTCAACACATAACCAAGAAACCATCAGAAACCATCTATCTCAACCGTCGAAAAGCATCCGTTATACAAGTTATGGCGATACTCCCGAACTCCCGCCCCAGTACTGGGTGGCGTCGAGGTTATCTCACCAACGAACTGCATAAAGGAGATTTTCGATGTCGCGCACAAATCTCAAGTATACCAGAATTGCAACGATAAAATTGTGACGACAACACCTCGGAGCTCAACTCCCCGGGACACTACCACAACCCCTAAAGACAGGAGGCACCAAGAACAATGTTCTCGTCACAAAACCATCGGAACAAAACCAAGATACTCGCGTGATCCTAAATTTTTTTTTGTGAAATTTGAGAAGAGAAGAGTCAAAACTCTACGTCAGGATGCCTTACCAGAGCGATGAGGAGACTGGGAAGTAAAAAGAATTCCTAAACTCTCCGATATATAATTCCTAAGTGACTCAAAACATTTTTCTAGACACAACTCGGCTGCTAAAAATGATCAAGCAATGGGGCTCCTAAGGTCGGGGAAGGCTCTGATTACCAACTTGTAACGCCCTCGATGCGGCTATAGCTCCCACGTGTCGAGGCATGACTTAGAGACATAACCGCATTGAAAGCAATGTCGCAAGTCAGGCAATCATTACAACATCCCATGTAATACATAATAAAAGGGGGAGATAACATAGTTGGCTTACACTCGCCACGTCACATCAGAGTACATAAATAACATCCATCAAACAAACACTCATGGCCCGACTACGGCGCCAAAATAGAAAAGAACCCAACATGCGACAAGGCCCTGAATCAATCCCCAACTAGGCACCACTACTGATCATCGGGAAAGGAAACATAATAACGCTGAGAGTCCTCGTCGAACTCCCACTTGAGCTCGTACTCGTCACCTGGAGCGGAATCACCTGGACCTGCATCTGGAATTATAGTATCTGTGAGCCACAGGGACTCAGCAATCTCGCACCCTCGCGATCAAAACTATTTAAGCTTATAGGAATGGACAAGGCAAATATATGTGGAGCTGCAACAAGCGACTAGCATATATGGTGGCTATCTTATACGCAAAAGAGAGCGAGAAGAGGGGGCAAGCACGAGCGAGAATCTAGAAGAACAACCTGCGCAAGCATAACTCCAACACCGTGTCCACTTCCCGGACTCCGCCGAGAAGAGGCCATCACGGCAACACACACAGTTGATTCATTTTAATTAATTAAGGTTTTAGTTATCTACAGCTGGACGCTAACAAATTCCCATCTGCCCATAACCGCGGGCACGGCTTTGGAAAGTTCAATCCCTGCAGGGGAGTCCCAACTTAGCCCATGACAAGCTCTCACGGTCAACGAAGGAAAAGACCTCCTCCCAAGATGTTCCGATCAGACTCGGTATCTCGGTTACTCAAGACACTTCGACAGGTTAAAACAAGACCAGCAACACCGCCCGAATGTGCCGACAAATCCCGATAGGAGCTGCACATATCTCTTTCTCAAGGCACACTCAGATTGTCCTAGGTACGGGTAGGCCAGCCCAGAGTTGCCCCTGGTGGCCACCGGTAGCTGACAGGTGGACCAACACTCAGAGGAGCACTGGCCCGGGGGGGTTAAAATAAGATGACCCTTGAGTCTGCAGAACCCAAGGGAAAGAAAAGGATAGGTGGCAAATGGTAAAACCAAGGTTGGGCGTTGCTGGACAAGCTTTAATCAAGGCGAAATATCAAGGGGTTCCCATTATAACCCAACCGCGTAAGGAACGCAAAATCCGGGAACATAACACCGATATGACGGAACTAGGGCGGCAAGAGTGGAACAAAACACTAGACGAGAGGCCGAGCCTTCAACCCTTTACCAAGTGTATAGATGCATTAAGATAACATAGCAATATAGTGATATCCCAACAAGTAAATAAATGTTCCAATAAGGAACGGCCTCCAATCTTCAGCTGCAACTAGCAACGCTATAAGAGGGGCTGAGCAAAGCGGTAACATAGCCAATCAACGGTTTGCTAGGACATGGTGGGTTAGAGGTTCAACATGGCAATTGGGAGGCTGACAAGCAAAAGGTAGGCATCGTAGCATTGGCATAGCAAGAGCGAGCAAACTAGCATAGCAAAGATAGTAGTGATTTCGAGGGTATAATCATCTTGCCTGCACAGTTGTCAGAGTTGACTGGATCCTCACAAGCAAACTCAAAGGGCTCCTAGGTAGCGAAATCGTCTCCCGGCTCTACCCAACAAGACAAACAAGCAACAAGGATACAATCAACCACGTGCAAGACCAAGCAATATGATGAAATGATGATATGCTATGCGGGATGCGATGCGGGATGCAAAATGCAAGATATGACAGGAAAAGCATGAACCTGGCCTCATCTTGGAATTCCAAGGGTGCCACTGGATAGAGGGGATGAAATCGCTTGAAAATGATATAAAGATCATTGGAATCGGAGTTACGGTTTGGAAATGGCAAGCGTTTTAAGATATGACACCGGTCTGCGATTTACAGCAAGTAGGCATCTAAATGCAACTCAATGAACATGCTACAGCCACCAAACATGACAACAAAACACATGGCAGGGATGCACACAAGATGCTTAACAAAAGACTAGCACTGAGCCACGGCCAATTCATCCATTATGAGGTTCAAACAAGCATGGCAAAAATGCAAATGCAAAACAGATTCCAGACAATGAAATTAACACTAGTCTGAAATTTCAGATCACGATGCTCTCTTCGGAGCAGCAAAACAACATGATAAATGACCTGAACATGACAATTAAGAACATGGCATGGAGCTACTCAACAAGCTTAACAAAAGTCCCAAAGTGACCTGGGGCCAAAAGGGATCACAAAATATATTAACGGGCACACGAACATAGCTAAAACACAATCAGTTTTCAGACTTAGTGAAAACTGAGACATGCTCAAATATAACTCACGAAGGCATGTAAACGAGCTCGATGCACTCACCACGGTGCAAGTCATGGCAAGGCAAGCATACATCCATTAAGAAGGCACAAAATACAATCTAGGCATGGCAAGAACAATGGCATAGCATGCACGGATCAACTACAACAACGCCGGCAAAATCGCAAACGAGTTGACGATCTGCCCAGATTCACCACGAAGCAAAAGTAGAGCTCGATTGAGTCAACCTAGAGCACTCCATATGTAAACAAAGACATGGATGGATAGAGCATAACATAAATATCAAAACTCCCTTACTGATCATCCTCAAAAGAGGCACGGATCACTAGGAAACAAGCTGGACATATAGCATCATGAACTAAAATATCCCAGACTTAGTGAAAATCACTAAGTCCCTGAAATCAGCAATCTCAGGTACCTCTCTTCGCAAGCTTGCACAAGACAACACACACATCCTAAAAATGCATGGGTGGCACCTCTGGAAAGAAGACAAAATGCTTAACAATTCATCCCAAAGGGGCACAGGCATATCATGCACGAATTAAACATGGCAAAAATGACAAAAGTGCATGATGAACTAACGGATCTGCAATTTAACTCACGAAGCCTCCTTCTAACAGCATTTTGGGCAACAAGATGACCTCAAATGCAAATGATGCAATGGAATGAAATGATGTACATGTCGAGGCGAAGATTTTGATATATCTTACGCCCAAAACGGAGCTACGGATGCAAGTTACGGCAGTCAAAGTAGCATAAAATAATTCGGGGGAGAAAGTCAACCGAGGAGAAATTCCAGATCCAGATCTGCACGCGGTTCGAGGAATCGCCGGGGAGCACTGTAGCTGGTCGGACTTGGCGCCGGAGTTGAAGAAGAAGAAGCCGGGGCGGAGGCGGGCGGCGGCGCCGGCGGCGGGGGCGGCGTCCCACGGCGGCACGCAGGGAGGCGGCCCGGCGCGGCCGGCGCTCTCGCGGCACTGGCGCGGCGTGGGCGGCGACGTGGCGCGGGTGTCGCGGCGGCCAGCGCGGAGCGGAGGTGCGCGGCGAACGCGTTGCCTCGTCCCCGCGGCGCCTGTCCTGGCGCGCCGCCACATGGCGACGCGGGTTGCGGGAGGCGGCGGCGACGCATGTCCGGCGGCGGTCGACGTGTCGTCGTCGTGAGGTTTTTTCGGGAGAGGGAGAATCCGGAGATTTCGGAGGGGGGTGTATTTATAGGCATAGAGGGAGCTAGGAGAGTCCAAATGAGGTGCGGTTTTCGGCCACGCGATCGTGATCGAACGCTCTAGATGATGGAGAGTTGGTGGGTTTTGGGCCAAATTGGAAGGTGTTGGGCTGCAACACACACGAGGCCCTTTTCGGTCCCTCGGTTAACCGTTGGAGTATCAAACGAAGTCCAAATGATACGAAACTTGACAGGCGGTCTACCGGTAGTAAACCAAGGCCGCATGGAAAGTCTCGGTCCAATCCGGAAATGTTTAATCCCCACACACGAAAGAAAGCTAGAAAAGGCCACCGGAGGAGAACGAAGCACCGGAATGCAAAACGGACAACGGAGAAAATGCTTGAATGCATGAGATGAACACGAATGCAAATGCAATGCACATGATGACATGATATGAGATGCATGAAAACGAAAACAACACACGGAGACAAAACCCGAACCCGAGGAAATAAATATAACTTAATGCCGGAAATGGCAAGAGTTGGATACAAATTGGGAAAGTTATATCTGGGGTGTTACACGCACCCCCATGCGTTCTCCTTTGCCATGCACGAGGACTAGACAGTCAAAGATTTCTTGGAAAGCACGGCATTGTCGGAAACCTTTCACCTGCCACTCTCTCCACAAGCCCTGGCCGAAGTTCGAGACATTCAACAGATCTCCACGCACATCCACCCGTCCACATCTTTCAATGATGTCTGGCACTATACCTGGGGGAAATCTGTCTATCAGCCGGCTGACTACTACAGATTCTTCTTTCGAGACGCCAACGCCCACCCAGCTTTCTCCTTACTCTGGCGCTCTCGCTGCATCATGCGGATCAAAGTCTTCGGCTGGCTGCTAATGATCGACCGACTAAATACACGTGACATGCTCAAGCGACGACATTATGACATAGGTGACGACCACAGTTGCCTACTCTACGGTAATCACGACGAAGAAACTGTGGTCCATATGATATTTACTTGCCCATTCAGTCAAACCTGCTGGCATAAACTTGGGATTAGCTAGCCACCCTTCACCTGCCGCCTCCAACTGCTTCAACAGGCTAAAAACTCCTGGGGCCGTCCATTATTTTTTGAAATCTTCTTAGTGGCTGCCTACAGTCTCTGGAAGTAAAGAAACAATAAACATTTCAGGAGGATTGCACCAACCGTCAGTGGGTGGCTGAAGAGATTCAAGGACGATTTTGATCTTCTCCAACATAGGACTAGGGGGGGTCATCCTGCTTTCATTTCATCTTTTATTTCTGAGTTGAACTAGTGGTACCACCCCTTGCCTACCTGACCCAATCTGTCTGGGCAGGATTACAAAAAAGGCAACAAATATGTAAAAACACTTGTAACACCCTGTCCATATATATATATATATGAAAACACAGTAGGAGCCTTTCCTACTGTTTCCCCCTCAAAAAAACGGAGCAACGGTTCAACACATACACACCATACAAGATTAAAGGGCTTGCTGTCCAAAACAGCAACTAGGCATAATGTAAGCACTAAAACAATAAGCTACAGCCACTCAACATGAAAACAAAAGGCATGGACATGATGTACAGGTAAAGCATTACAAAACATGAGCAGTGAGCTATCTCCAGAAACTACTAGAACATGCTCAAAAGGGCATGGCAAGATTGCAAATAATAGCAGGTTCACAGACTTGGTGGAATTTCAGGACATGGCAGAAATAACATCAGTTTGCAATGTTTAGAGCTATCAAACAACATGCTACAGGAACTTATCATGGCAACCAAAGGCATGACATGAATATACTAATTGCATATAACAAAATTCCCTAACTGACCATGAGCCAAAAGGGCACAGAGAAATGATGGCAACCATGTAAACATAGCAAGTTTCGTTTTAGATTCATACTTTGTGAAAAACTGGAGCATGGCCAAAACAGATAACGAGTAGGCATGTTTACGAGCTCGATGCACTCACTACGAGGCATTGCATGACAAACTAAGCATACAACCAGAAACTAGACATGTCATATAAGCTAGACATGGCAAGAACAACAACATAGCATGCACGTATCAGTAACAACAACTATGGCAAACTTGATTAACATGTAAACAATCTCCCAGGAACATTTTATAGCAAAAGTAGAGCAAGATTAAGACATGCTAGAGCACACTATAATTGCAAATAGGGGCTTGGATAGATAGAGTATAACCATATGAAGAAAACACTCTTACTGAACATACTCAAAATAGGCATGGATCTCACTGTAGCAACATGAATACATGGCATCACAATAACAGCAGAACAAGGGCTGAAATCAGCAACATCACGAAGCCTAGTTTGCATGCTTGTTCTAGTCACCACATAGATCACAAAAATACATGTCATACACCCCTGTAAAGATGGCAAGGCATAGATCAAAGCACATGTAGAACTCAAGATCATAGGATGCACACATCAATCATGACAAAAATGACAAATGAGCATATCCTAATAAGAATCTGAAACTAACAGAAACTAGCACTCTTCCAACAGAATTTCGGGCATCAAGATGAGCTCTAATGAACATGGCACAATGGAATAAAATGAAGAGCACATCAAGATGAACATTTCGATATATTATACATGCAAAATGGAGCAGTATGCTAGGAGATATGATGTGATGAACAGGGCTCCAGAATGTAACAATTAAGGGACTTGGAAAATATACCCCTCTCGGATCTGGATCTAGGGTTTCGGCACGGTTTGCGGTGTTCCCCGGAGTTGCTTGCCGGAGCTGACGGGGAAGACATCCAAAGCTGCAGGGGAGGAGGTCGTAGCTCGGGGAGCGCCGGAGGAGGCCGGAGGAGGCGCGGGGACGGTCGGAGGCGGCGGGATCCGGCCGGAGCTGCCAGATCCGGTGGCTGCGCGGGCCGCAGGAGGCGGCGCCGGTGAGCTCCGAGGCGGTGGGGTCCTGCGGGAGAGAGAGAGAGTGAGGCAGGGGCAGGAGAGAGGGAGAGAGGTGGCACGGCGGCAGGGCTCATCTGCGGCGGCGGGGACGAGGTCCGGTGGCAGCGGGGGCTCGCCGGACGGCGAGGGCGCGAGGACGGCGCGAACGCTCGGGCGCGGGGAGCCAGGCGTCGGGGAAGGGCTCGCGGCGGCGGGGCGGACGGGCCTCGGCGGGCTTCCCAGGGCCCGATCTGGGTCCTGGCAGGCCCGCGGCGGTAGGAGGAGGGAGGCGCCGGCAGGGGGCACGTGGCGCGCTGCCACTGGCCCTAGGCGGCGGCGATGGCGGGTTCAGGTGGTGCCTCGCCCACTGGGGCTGCGCCAACTGGCGAGGCAGGGATGGCGGCGCCGGATCCGAGGTGGGAGGTGGCTGGCTGCGCGGAAATTGAGGGAGAAGGTTGGTGGAGGCCGAAAATGGCATGGGAGGAGTCTATATATGGAAAGGGGCTAGGGTTTGAGGGTTTGGGGGCGACTCTGGACCCTCCGATCATGATCGGGCGGTTCCGGACGTGAGAGAGGTAGGCTGGGCCTAGGTGGGCTGTGGGCAGAGAAGAGAGGGCAGCCCGGCACGGGTTTTCCGGAGACCGAAAACTTCCGATGAATAAACCGACAACAGTGCCGCTATGGATGACGGTTGGGCTATCAAACGAGCTCCGAATGCGACGAAACTAGGCAGGCGCTCTGTCTACACTGTAATAAGACCACACGCCAAGTTTCAACCCATCCCGAGAACATTTTTGTGCCACTCACAAAACGATGCAAAAGGGGCCGCCGGGGAACATAGGAGTGTCGGATTGAAAAACGGACAACGGGGAAAATGCTCGGATGCATGAGACGAACACGTATGCAAATGCAGTGCACATGATGACATGGCAAAAAATGCAGCACGCGAGCAAATGACATGGCAACAACGGTGAATAACTGGCGGACACCTGGCACATCGAATCCGGGGCGTTACAACTCTCCTCTACTAACAAGAGATCTCGACCCGAGATCTTAGTACCAAGACGGGGAGGAAAAGGGATGAGGTGAAATAAGAACAAAAGAGAGAGCATGAACAAAGTCGAGAACACTCAGGTAGAAAAGAGGAATTATGATTATGACGAGAACCAAAAGCTCAAAGAACACGATGGATTCTGAAACCACTCCGGTTAGAACAAGATAAGAATGGAATAAGTCTGAAAGAATTGTGATATGATCCTAGTTGAACATAGAATGGAATAGAACTTGAACTTAACAAGATGGCATGACACTTGACGAGAGGAACAACACAAAGCCTCCGGAAGAATTTAAATACTGCGATGAAGAGAACAGAGAAGAAAAAAGACAACTGCTTCGACAAATGAATTTGAAAAGCATCCTTGCGAAGAAAAAATTGAACGAAGTTGTTGGGAAAATCAACAACGAAAATAATTGCTTGTTGTGGACTTATAGATAAAATCTCAAAATTATGAGGTGATCTCTGACCACAAGCGAAAAAGATTAAAAGGCTGAGAAGAACGAGGAAATGCAAAACTCCCCTTAAAAAGAATACGGAGAAATTACTTGCACCTCGCGAAGCAAGAAGAAGAATACTTGAGCTCCTCCAACAAGTATCTTGATGAACACTTGAGGAATGAATTAAATCATTCTGAACCACCGTAAGAACTCCGGTAACAAAAGAATGAAGAGATAGAATTGAGGGATGGAAAGAATAAGGATTACGCCTTGCTAGATTTAGATGGGGCTTCGCGTCGAGACAAGCGAGAAGCTAGCTTGGCACTCCGGAAAGAAAAGATGAACAACTTATTGCCAAGAGATTATTCATCGTGAACAATCTACGAAAAGAAGAGATAAATCAACTTGACCACGATGAGCTGAGAATAAGAATTATGTTACGCTTATCCTTCATCAATTAAATTGATGAGAAGCAATGGATTGCATACCACTTATTCACATTGAGAAAGGATTAAGGGGAGATATAGCACCAAATTTGGGAAGGTCTTCATGAGCCACCGGTAGGATTGAAAAGGAACGGATCAATTGACATGATAAGAACAGAAAGAATCTTGAACGAGCCACCGTAAGAATTCAAGATTGAATGACGAAAGGGAATGGAATCACCGGAAAGAATTAGAAAAGCCCGAAGACACTTGAGGGAATTTAGAGGCAAAAGAACGAAGAGATCGTGAACCAATTGAATAATACTTGAACGAAGCACCAGAAGAATATTGAGATGACCGAAGGGCACGGATATAGAATAATTGAGAGAACAAAGCTGAAAACTTTGAGCAAAGAAATATTCCGAAAAGATGGCCTTCGGATGATCGAGACGAAAAAACAACTCCTGAAATACTCCGGATGGGTAAGAAAAAAATCTCTGACAAACGGAATAATTTGAGAGGATAACATGAAGCTAGCACCACGAATCTCCGGGAGAACGGACAAGATTTAGGGAAAACTCTACTTTGGTCTTCACATGACGACGAGAAACACCACCAAAAATACTGAGATACTCCGGGAGAATGAAAAACGAAGAGGTTGAGCCAATAATGAAAATGATTTGGAATCGATCTTGGAAAAGCCTCTGATTGATGAAATTCATACTTACGTCAAACTTCGAAAAGGATTAGAGAATAACCCCGGGAAAAGTAGAAGAGTCAGGTAAGATCCTGGGAAAAAACCTGTGGGTTAGGGCCCACTGAAGAGAAACACTGTTGGAAAAGGGGTGTTTAAGGAGAAATGATGCACCAGAACGATTGAAATATTTGAATGAGGTGAGAACCTCGAAATAATAGAATGCCAACATGAATCTTCTGAGATGTCTTCATCACTCCGGAACGATAGAATGGAGAGAGGCGAATGAGCAAAGGGAAAATATTTGAGCTAAGGGAAAGAATACGATCGACAACGAAAAACTTGAATTTGGATCCACCGGAAAGAAAATGCGACAAACAAAGATGAACTAGACGAGACTACACTAGTTGAGACAATTGAGGAAAGATTGAAGATACTCCACACAGATGAAATTGAAGCTCGAATAGAGGCTCAGACTGCGGGAAAAAATGGGTGGGAGGGCGGAAAAAAAAACAAGGCAACATGGAACGGCGGATCGACGAATAAGTTGAAGAGAAAAACACCAGTTGAAAAGATTTAGGGAAGAAAGGAAAGACTTCGCACGAGTAGGAAGGATGCTCGATTACGGACTCCGGTTCTGAGAAGAAATGGGAAGGGCGGGTCGGAAAAAACAAGGACAACTTCGGACAGGGAAACAACATCGATTGAAAAGAACAGAGGAATTGATCTCAGAAAAAAAAACAAACAGGTTCGAGTCGACTTGACGAAAAATACACCGGACAAAAGAGGATGGACAACTCACGAAAAACTAACCACGTGATACTAAAGAAAAATTTGAAGGAGAAGAGAAGTAAGTCGAAACATCTATGTCAAGATTTCTCACCAGAGCGACGAAGGGACAGAGGAGTAAAAAGAAATCCTACTCTCCGATATAACTAGACTCCGAAAAAGTTTTCTTCTAGACGCAACAACGGCCAAAACTACACGATCAATCAAGGGGGCTCCTATGGTCGGTCGAGGCTCTGATACCAACTTGTCACGCCCAAGATGCGACCCTATCCTAAAGGAACTCGAAGGTCCCACCAAGGATTGAAGCGCATCTTGAAGACGCTTTGCAAGGTGGATATCATTACATCAACATTACATAATAGTGGGGATACAACCAAGACATACAATGTCACATGAATACAACAATACATCATATACAAGATCAACATTCGACTACGGATGAAACATAAACAGAAACTCAAACAATATCCACCCTGCTAGCCCAGGCTGCCGACCAAGAACCTATCCCTCAAATGAAGAAGAAGCAGAAGAAGAAACTCCAACACAATTAAACATCACTCTCACGTCAAGATCCTCGCGTAACCTGTACCTACAACTGTTGTGTAGTAATCTGTGAGCCACGAGGACTCAGCAATCCCATTACCATGGGTATCAAGACTAGCAAAGCTTAAAGGGTGAGGAAGGGGGTAAAGTGGTGAGGTTGGAGCAGCGACTAAGCAATGTATGGTGGCTAGGTTACGCAAATAAGAGCGAGAAGAGAAGCAAAGCAAGCGAACGTCAACTAGTAATGACCAAGAAGTGATCCCGAACTCCTACTTACGTCAAACATAACGCAGAAACCGTGTTCTCCTCTCGATCAACCCCGAAAAGAGATACTCACGGCTACGCACATGGTTGGTGTATTTTAGAAGAGTTTACTTCAAGTTTACTACAACTGGATATCAACAAATTCCCATCTGCCACATAACTGCAGGCACGACTTTCGAAAGTTCAAAACCCTGCAGGGGTGTCCCAACTTAGCCCATGATAAGCTCTCGCGATCAATGAAGGATATTCCTTCTCCCGGGAAGACCCGATCAGTCTCGGAATCCCGTTTACAAGACATTTCGACAATGGTAAAATAAGTCCAGCAATACCACCCGACTGTGCCGACAAATCCTGATAGGAGCTGCGCATATCTCGTTCTTAGGGCACACCGGATGAGCACTCCGTACAACTAAAACCAGGCCTCAAGTTTCCCCGAGGTGGCGCTGCAAAGGACTCAGGTTTGGACCAGCACTCAGAGGAGCACTGGCCCGGGGGGGCTAAAATAAAGATGACCCTTGGCTCCAGAAACCCAAGGGAAAAAAGGGCATAGGTGAGGCAAATGGTAAAACCAATGTTGGGCCTTGCTGGAAGAGCTTTATTCAAAGCAAACTGTCAAGGGGGTCCCATAAATCACCCAACCGCGTTAGCGACGCAAAATCCGGGAACATAATACCGATATGACGGAAACTAGGGCGGCAAGAGTGGAACAAAACACCAGGCATAAGGCCGAGCCTTCCACCCTTTACCAAGTATATAGATGCATTAATAATATAAGAGATATTGTGATATCCCAACATAAACATAATCCAACATGGAGCAATCTTCATCTGCACCTGCAACTAGCAACGCTATAAGTGGGGCTGAGCAAAAGCGGTAACATAGCCAAACAACGGTTTGCTAGGAAGGGTGACAAAGGTTAGAGGTTCATGGCAATTTGGGAGGCTTGTTAAGCAGGTGGTAGGTAAGGCAGCATAGCGATAGAACGAAGCAACTAGCATAGCAATGATAGTAGTGAGATCCAAGGTGACGGTCATCTTGCCTGAAATCCCACAAGGAAGAAGAACGAGTCCATGAAGAAGATGAAGCCACGAAGACGAACCAAGCGTAGACGAACGAATCCTCACGATCGCAACGAAAACGGGAACTATTGAGAAGAAGCACACAACATGGTAAACACACCACACATGAGCAAGGCATGATGCTCAACCAAATATGATGCATGACAAGGCTACATGGGGCTACGCATGGTAAGAGATGATGCATACAAGAGCAACACATCAACGCAAGTTTAAATGAGGCTGGAAACAACATATGACAATTCCGGTAAGTCCCCATATGCAAATTTCGAAATTGGTCCAGATCTAAATAAATCTTATGTTCAAGTTGTTAAACAGCAAGTTAAGATGCACCATGATGATCTACACGAAATTCTAGTCAAGTTACATAT
The DNA here is from genome assembly GCF_003073215.2 of Triticum urartu. NCBI lineage: Eukaryota > Viridiplantae > Streptophyta > Magnoliopsida > Poales > Poaceae > Triticum > Triticum urartu. The sequence continues at coordinate 175,140,429 of NC_053027.1, forward strand.
AAAGTTCATTAGATTCGGAGCTACGGCCTAGAAGATATGAGCAAAACAAGTCAAACATGGCATTGATGCAAAATGCATTCAAACAATAAGCACACACCTCAAAACATGGATGCAACAATCTAACATGAAGCTACACACAAAACTAAGCAAGTTTCATATAGAGCACGCTCAAAGAGGAGCAACGGTTCAACACATACACATCATACAAGATTAAAGGGCTTGCTGTCCAAAACAGCAACTAGGCATAATGCAAGCGCTAAAACAATAAGCTACATCCACTCAACATGAAAACAAAAGGCATGGACATGATGTACAGGTAAAGCATTACAAAACATGAACAGTGTGCTTTCTCCAGAAACTACTAGAACATGCTCAAAAGGGCATGGCAAGTTTGCAAATAATAACAGGTTCACAGACTTTGTGGAATTTCAGGACATGGCAGAAATAACATCAGTTTGCAATGTTTAGAGCTATCAAACAACATGCTACAGGGACTTAGGAAACCAAAGGCATGAAATGAATATAATAATTGCATATAACAAAAGTCCCTAACTGACCATGAGCCAAGAGGGCACACAGAAATGATGGCAACCATGTAAACATAGCAAGTTTCGTTTTAGATTCAGACTTAGTGAAAAACTGGAGCATGGCCAAAACAGATAACGAGTAGGCATGTTTACGAGCTCGATGTACTCACTACGAGGCATTGCATGACAAACTAAGCATACACCCAGAAACTAGACATGTCATATAAGCTAGACATGGCAAGAACAACAACATAGCATGCACGTATCACTAACAACTATTATGGCAAACTTGATTAACATGTAAACAATCTGCCAGGAACATTTTATAGAAAAAGTAGAGCAAGATTAAGACATGCTAGAGCACTCTATAATTGCAAACAAGGGCATGGATGGATAGAGCATAACCATATGAACAAAATACTCTTACTGAACATACTCAAAAGAGGCATGGATCTCACTATAGCAACATGAATACATGGTATCACAATAACAACAGAACAAGGGCTGAAATCAGCAACATCACGAAGCCTAGTTTGCATGCTTGTTCTAGTAACCACATAGATCACAAAAATACATGGCATACACCCCTGTAAAGATGGCAAGGCATAGATCAAAACACATGTAGAACTCAAGATCATAGGATGCACACATCAATCATGACAAAAATGACAAATGAGCATATCCTGATAAGAATCTGAAACTAACAGAAACTAGCACTCTTCCAACAGAATTTAGGGCATCAAGATGAGCTCTAATGAACATGGCATAGTGGAATAAAATGAAGAGCACATCAAGATGAACATTTCGATATATTATACATGCAAAACGGAGTAGTATGCTAGGTGATATGATGCGATGAACAGGGCTCCAGAATGTAACAATTAAGGGACTTAGAAAATATACCCCTCTCGGATCTGGATCTAGGGTTTCGGCACAGTTTACGGTGTTCACCGGAGTTGCTTGCCGGAGCTGACGGGGAAGACATCTGGAGCTGTGGGGGAGGAGGTCATAGCTCGGGGAGTGCCGGAGGAGGCCGGAGGAGGCGCGGGGACGCTCGGAGGCGGCAGGATCCGGCCGGAGCTGCCAGATCTGGTGGCTGTGTGGGCTGCAGGAGGCGGCGCCGGTGAGCTCTGAGGCGGCGGGGTCCTGCGGGAAAGAGAGAGAGTGAGGCAGGGGCAGGAGAGGGGGAGAGAGGTGGCGTGGCGGCGGGGCTCATCTGCGGCGGCGGGGACGAGGTCCGGTGGCAGCGGGGGCTCGCCGGACGGCGAGGGCGCGAGGACGGCGCGAACGCTCGGGCGCGGGGAGCCAGGCGTCGGGGAAGGGCTCGCGGCGGCGGGGCGGACGGGCCTCGGCGGGCTTCCCAGGGCCCGATCTGGGTCCTGGCAGGCCCGCGGCGGTAGGAGGAGGGAGGCGCCGGCAGGGGGCACGTGGCACGCTGCCACTGGCCCTAGGCGGCGGCGACGGAGGGTTCAGGTGGCGGCTCGCCCGCTGGGGCTGCGCCAAGTGGCGAGGCAGGGATGGCGGCGCCGGATCCGAGGTGGGAGGTGGCTGGCTGCGCGGAAATTGAGGGAGGAGGTTGGTAGAGGCCAAAAATGGCATGGGAGGAGTCTATATATGGAAAGGGGCTAGGGTTTGAGGGTTTGGGGGCGACTCTGGACCCTCCGATCACGATCGGGCGGTTCCGGACGTGAGAGAAGTAGGCTGGGCCTAGGTGGGCTGTGGGCAGAGAAGAGAGGGCAGCCCGGCACGGATTTTCCGGAGACCGAAAACGTCCGATGAATAAACCGACAACAGTGCCACTATGGATGACGGTTGGGCTATCAAACAAGCTCCGAATGCGACGAAACTTGGCAGGCGCTCTGTCTACACTATAATAAGACCACACGCCAAGTTTCAACCCATCCCGAGAACATTTTTATGCCACTCACGAAACGAGGCAAAAGGGGCCGCCAGGGAACATAGGAGTGTCGGATTGAAAAACGGACAACGGGGAAAATGCTCGGATGCATGAGACGAACACGTATGCAAATGCAATGCACATGATGACATGGAAAAAAATGCAACACACGAGCAAATGACATGGCAACAACGGTGAATAACTGGCGGACACCTGGCACATCGAATCCGGGGCGTTACAACATCGCCCTAGAGATCGATTCCGATGCCGCTGTCCATCCTGTGGACATCGCCCCAGAGATCAATTCCAATGTCGCGGTCAGTCCTGCCGACATCGCCCCAGAAATCGATTCCCATGCCGCTATTCGTGCTGTGGTCATTGCCCGAGATATCGATGACAAGAAATAGTTGGTCGCGCTAATCCTTCAGGGTAGTTTCCATTGCCCTGTGTTTAATTACCAGAACGATGCGTGTTAACAAACCATCTTAGGGCTAGTGCACTGTCCTGTGTGGGCGGATCTTGCTACTTTTGTTTGATAGCGAATCATGCGAACCCTCTCCGTGTTATGGAAACAGATGTATCCTCACCGGCTTTTGATGTAATATATGGCATGATTAGATGTAAGTTTGAACTGTTTATCATATCAGCAGGGCTTGTTTGATGATTCTTGGTGTTAGTAGGCTAGCTACTGTGCGAGCTATAGTACTTGCAAAACACTCACCGAAGAAAAACGTCGGGGCTGATGAGCTCGTGGTACGCTTATACTTATCCCTTGTCGATCGACCAATAGCCCTAGCTCCTAAAATTGTAGGCTTAGCGATCGATGACCTAGGCGGGCTAGTTTGGCCTAGTGGGTTTCAGTGATATGATGTGCAACACAAAATCATAGCAGTGCAGAGACGTACTCCCTTCATTCCAAAATAGATGACCTAGGTGGGCTAGTTGGGCCTAGTGGGTTTCAGTGATATGACGTGGTACAGTGTCATCCAGTCTTCGCGTTTGGTAGCAGTATTGCGGGTACAGTAAGTTTTCTTGAAGAAGCGGAATTCAACAAAGTCATGATGGTTCCTTCGTCCGAACAACTTACAGTGGGAAAGGTTGGGCCTGCGATACGACCGGGGTAGACCAGGATAATTTTGTGCATGGCAGGTGGACCAGGATGGTCGACGTCCCACATGTCGGCGAATGAAAGTATTCTTTCCAATATAGAGGACGAGCAAAGAGTAATCATTTTTTTTTTATGAAAGCTATTGTCTCCACTGTTACGACAGAGGAGTTTGAAACACGACAGCCCAGTGAACTTGGCATGTACACCAGTCCCTCCTTATTCATGTAATGCCCATGTTACAGCTTTTGCTCTCTTTCTCTCTTTCTATTTCCTCTGAAATGTTTTTTACCTTTCTTTTTTTAAGACACAATTGTTTTCATGCCTTTTTTTAGAATTATTTTTTATACCTAGGAGCACGTGTAGAGACGGGCTCTTGCAGAGCCCACTCCTTGACTTTGTCAATGCCTCTCTCTCCTCCACATAAGGAGTACTACTTGCTATGCATGCATGCGGCGGGCAGCTGGCGTCTTGAGGGGCCAGGGCGGTGAGAGCGGGCTCGAAGCGGTCCGGACTCTAGCATAATTTTGGTTTTTACAGTATTTCTTTCTCCATTGACAGGTAGGCCGCGTAGATAGATAAAGAACACGAGCTGATGAGGCGCATGCGGACTGTTTGACTGGTCAACCAGACAAATACGGAGCTATACGCTGAGCCAGTGACCGTATAATCACCATATCTCGTATACAATGATCAAAGTGAGCTATCAAGACAAGTTCGATGACCGCCAATGCATTTTACTCGGTAATAAATGACCAGGATTGAAGGGGAATCCAAATTTGCTTCGTCTTCTGTCCTTGAGCTCTTGACAAACCAATGCACTATACGGTTGTCCGGCCACTCCACCCCAGAGCTCTCACCAAGCGTCGTTCATGCCACCGCGCCGCACACTAACCGGTAAGGCAGCGATGGCATCCCGCCGCGCCGAGTTCCTCGCCGCCCACGACCGCACACAAAATGGTAGGGAAGCGATGGCATCCCGCCGTGCCGAGTTCATCGCCGCTCGCGACCTCACAACTATGTGGGAGGAATTTGAAGATGCCAAGGCCGAATGGGCGGTAGAGCAAGAGGCGGCCAAAGCCGCACAGAGGGAGCGGAAAAGTCAGAAAGCACTCAAGAAAAGAGAGGCCCGCCGCCGCAAGAAAGAAAAGGACGCACGCGCTGCTGCGGAGAGGTCGGCGGAGATCCAAGCACGGTGGGGTGTCGCCGACAAAGCCGGGAAGGAGAACGACGGCGTCTGGCCAGCATGTGAGAAGTAGTAGTACTAGTAGTTAGTGTGTGTGTGTGTGTGTGTCTGAGTACGAGCATGTACCAGTACTACTAGTTACTACTGTAGTTTTTAGAGCAAATTACCAGTACATTAGCCTAGACTAAATGGAAAAATTCCTATCCTAAGCATCAAATGGCATCTCTTTCTCTATAGGAATTGAGATGCATGTCATCTCACTTCCTATGATTTTCATATTCCTATCCTATGAACGAAAGGAGGCCTCTGTTGTAGTAACTACTGTAGCTAGCAGTACTGCTGGTACAGTAGTTTTCTTCAAGAAGCGGAATTCAACGAAGTCATGATGGTTCCTTCGTCCAAGCAACTTCAAAGTGGGAAGTGGGCCTGTGATTTGACGGCTCATTAGTCATTGTTACTGCGGCGCGACGACCTGGGTGACTCCCTTGGAGTTCTGCGTGCATGGCAAGTGGACCAGGATGGTCGACGTCCCACATGTTGGCGAACGGAAGTATTCTTTCCGATATCGAGGAGCAAGGAAACCGCGTGGTATAGTATCACTGCTGATTGGTTCGCCAAAAAAATAGTATCACTGCCGATTTATAATTATTTTTTATTTCTGATGAATGCTAGCGTTTCAACTCTTACGACGAAGGGTGCCAAACACGGCACGTGCTGGATGTCCCACACGTCAGCGAAAGGAGTGGGACATGAACAGCGTGGTAGAGCCCAGCGTAAAAAAACAGCGTGGTAGAGCGTCTCCACTTCTTCCACTTCTGGGTCGGAGACCACACGTAGTAGTACTTAGTGGTATGAACGATACAAAGTGCGACCTGGAGACAAAGACACGTCTAGTTGGAAGGTCTCGGGGCATACACGTAAACAAATATAAAAGTTAATATGTGCCTCCAACTAATATAGTAGTAGTAGAGTACTTAGGCACGTACTCCATAACATCACCGTGCATTGCACGTACAACATTTAGTGGTAGTACGTAGTAAGAGACAAATGCCGCCCAAGAGTTCCCTTCTCGACCTACTTTTGGGTGTTTGGTAGAGTGTATGGAGGGTGCATGAGTCCACACTAGTTTAGCACAAATACACTAGAAGCATGCATGAAGAGAGCATGCATGAAGAGGGGTGTTGAGTTGAGCATGCATGAAGAGGGAACAACTATGCTGAGACGAGAACGCAACCAAACACACCCTATATGCCACGCATGTTCATACCATTTGTGCCTTTCTACTTCACTTACTGCGCTACATTACTCAGGTTCGTACGTCCACTCCTGGGTACATGTCCGTCTCGTAGTTCCAGTCCCACGTGTTCTTCATATAGATGAACGATCCTTACATAACACATGCACCTTGATGCTAGGTGTCTCGCGTGTTGGCAAAAGGATGAACAAAGCTCATGTAAAAAATTAGAGTGGAAGAACATAGATTCCGGACGACCGAGAAGGAGCAAGGAACCTCGTGGTGGAGCGTCTGCACTCATAATATTTAATATTATTCAGCGATATAAAATTAACCAATCATCTCCACAGTGGACTGCAAGAGTACGAAACACGGCAGTCCAATGTAGTTACATCATACTAGTACATGGCTAACCCACGCTATCACCATATTTCTTGGCTTCCGTGCGACACCTATCTCTAGTAATCCAGTAGCCTATATCGCTTCTCCCTCCTCGTCTCTATCAAAGTGCGGCGAGCTGGCGTTTCTGCTGTCTATTGAGGTCGGTTAACTATCACATGTTAGCGACATGCCAAGGGCATTCTAAAAAAAATTCCTTTCACGTTCCGTTTTCAAAAAGAAAAAAATCCTTTCACGTACGAATTTCCTGTATGCTTTGAGAACTAACTATAGCCAAAGAGGTGTTTGGGTGACAGGGTTAGATTGACAATAAATGCACTTCATGGAGAGAGAAAAGTGATTTCAGTGGTCCCAATGAGAATTATCTCAAGTTAGCACCTCTTGGATGGGATAGTTTTTTTTGGCTGGTTCGGTGCAACTTGCTCCAATTTAAACACTCATGCTTGGATTGTTTAGGGATATTTGAGCCCCAACTAGCTCAAACTAACTCTAACCCATGGATCCAAACAGGGCCTATGGCCAGTCTCGATGCGGAGCAGTCGCGTGCACCGGGAAGCAGCGCTCTCTCGGCCGTCTCGCCACTTCAAAGTCGGCGCTAGTGAGAGGTCGCCTCCACTCTGGCCAGGCATTAATGCGGCACACACGCTCTAGGGCGACGCTGACCGCTTCACGCGGGAAGCGCGCGTTGGCAAGGGAGTATAGGTTTTGAACCATTCCAGGTGTAGTACTGGTAGTTTGCAAAACTACTCAATTATCGCACTCAGTTTCCGAGGAAATGGTGGTAAAAAACGTTACTCCATAGCCCGCTTCCCTTCTTCTTCCTCTTCCACCGCCCGCGCATGTCCACTGCAAGCGACAGGTCAACCCTTATATAGGAGTGCTAGCACAAAAAGATGCATGCATGACCAATAAAATTTCCAAATTAAAGCATCGCTCCGGCGGGAGTATGGCGTATGTTGTTACCTTCGGCCGGCCCATGGCTACCGGGTGACTGCGACCAGAGAAGAGGCGGCGGGAGGGGAATGAATGCAGCTACTGTTTGGGTTCTCCTTCCGGCTTAAATAAATGAGCAGCATCACATGTACCCGCTGGTGCCCAAATTGTAACATATGTGCCTACTTAAGTGGGCGTCACGTAACTGGTGTGTGTCTGAGAGAGATTCTGAGAGACAGAGTGCGTGTGTGCGACTCTACTCTTCGGACATGTACTCAACCTTTTTGCATTGGGATATAAGTATAATGGTATTTACTTTAGCTAGTGATTTACGTGGCCATGTTAACGTGGTTGTGACAAAAAAATGTCACTTCCTGCTCGTGATTTGTGTTATATAATTACAAGCAAGATTCTCATGCATTGCACAGAACATCAATATGCATTTTTTTACAGAACACCTATTGTGATTGACCCATGCAGGAGTAATCCCATGTGTAAAAACTAATGATATCTTGAGAATTTTATCAGAAAACTGGTATCTCGAGAATGTCATCGAAAAAATGAAAGATGAGAGATAAGGCGAGGAGGAGTGGAGCATGGTGGTGACTGGTGGTCGGAATGGGCAGAGGCATGGGGATGGACGGCACCGGCAGGCAGCAGCGGCCACCATGCATGCTAGATTGTTCCAGAGACTTATTCCTTCTTTAATTGCTGAGCAATGAGGTTGCGGGAGATAATGATGTGGAGAGAGGTGCGGATATTTTTTGTAAAATTATCATAGTTTGCTTTCTATCCTTAGATATAGATCATATGCTCTGTATTACAAGATGGCAGGTGCACCATCACCACCAACTCGTTTTTTTATAAGGGTACAGATGATAAGTTTGTTGACTACTAAAGTAAAGTGGAATTTGTCCATGTTATGCATGTGAATAAAGGTGATTGTTTGTCATACGGGTAAGCTTGGATGAAGGGTGGTAGGAACAAATGCTCCGCCTAGAGCATGTGTGTGTGAGATGGAGTCTTAGTGTGTGTGTGGGGTGTGTGTGTGTGTGAGAGAGAGAGAGATGTAGTCTTAGTTTGTGTGTGTGTGAGAGAGGGGGAGAGATGGAGTCTTAGTGTGTGTGGGGGGGGCGGGCGTGTGTGCTTGCATGTGTGTGTGTTTGTGTGTGTGTGTGAGAGAGAGAGAGAGATGGAGTCTTAGTGTGTGTGTGTTGGGGGGGTGCGTGTGTGTGTGTGTCGCGGGGTCCTCTGTGGCGGATGTAATTTAAGTGTGCATGGCTTTCATCATAGAGAGGTGATGTGTATGGCAGAGGCCACCAACGATGGGGTGCGAGAGAGAAAATGCCCGTAGAGAGGGAAGAGAAGGTGTGTGCGCGTGAGAGGAGTCGACTTCGAGAGAACGTGTTTGTTCGAGAGACACCGAGGAAGACTACTATATATCGATGGTGCATGTAGGCGGGAATTAAACTAAGGGATGGTCTTATTGGTTTCGGGGATATAGGGGAAGAGTGAGAGGGGGGGGGGTAGCTAGAAGGAGATTGTTAAGTGTGAGTGTGTGTTTTACCCATCCAGGCGGAAGTTATGTGCACAAAAGAGGAGAACGATTCGATGTGGCGTTAGGATTGAGGGTAATTAACTACGTATGGAGACATAGAGACCTTGAACGTGCATGTGTGAGAGGTATCCATGTATACGTGGGATGTGTGTGTGTGCGCGCGCATGATCGAGATAAAAGAAAGAAGACATAAGTCATAAGATCAACGACATGGGAGAGACGGATCGGTATGACAATATGCATGCATGTGAGAATGCATGGAAGAAGTCCCGACAATTGAGCATGTGTTTTTGTCTTTAAGAGATAGTGGCGTGGGCTGGAGCATGCATCTATGGCGAGCAGAGGGAGTGAGGTGCAACGATTGTGCAAAAGAGACCAACCTATAAATGCATATGTATGGAGAGACATATATAGTGTGGGTGATAGGAAGAAAGACTCGTGCGAGAAAGAAATGTTGACGGAGAAACTATAGATAGATATAGAGATGGAGATGCTAGCTAGAGGGACATCCGCTAGTTTGGGTGTTGGAGATGACCGTCGGGTGGTTCAAAGGGTGATGTTATATATGTGTGTGAGAGGGCACTTGACTGCATGTAGAGAGAAACATATGTAGTTTGCGTGATAGGAATCAAGAGTGAGGGCGGGAAGGAAGGTTAATGGAGAAACAGATAAATAGAAAGATAAAGATGCTAGCTAGTGTGCATTAGAGATAGGAGTCTAGTGGATCAGAAGGCTGGGCTATGTGTGTGGGTGTGAGAGAGATAGAGAGAGGGTGCGTGTGAGTCACATACAAACTGAAATCAGAGAGAAATGAGATCCAGAGAGACGGAGTTTTGTGTCTGCGAGAGAGAAAGATATTTCACAACGAGAGTGATAGCTAGAGAGACATACGAGGGAATGCAAGATATCTCTAGGGAGAGAGGGTGTGTGTGAGCGACATACAAGAGAACAATGGAGAAATATGAGACCCTGGGAGACAGAGTTTGTGTTTGTCTGTGAGAAAGAGATATTGAAGAGGAAGAGTCGTAGGTTCTCATATCTAAGGAGCGAAAGACATCTCTGTATGAGGGGTGTGCGAGTGGCACACATGGGAATAGTAGAGAGAAATGAGACCCCGGGGGACAAAGTTTTGTGTTTGTGTGAGAGAAAGAGATTCCACATGGAGAATCATAGTTAGAGACACATAGCAGGGAGCGAGATATACTTAGAGAGAGATGGAGTGATGAAGGTCGAGGGAGAGAGTACCGTCAGTGTGTTACAAAGATAAAAGATCATTGTCGACATACAGGTAGCACGAGAGATACTTGAGAGACGATGAGCGCGTATAGGTCCAGAGAGATAGTCCTATATAAGCATGAGTGATAGCTATATGAGAAGAATATCTGGATTAAAGGGGATTCAAATATTTAAACTGGCGATCCCGACATCGATAATATCATAACGCAAATTGGTGTATCAAACATGCATATTCATTTGAATTTGGGCACACGTGTAATGTTATATAGTTTATCACTATTGGTGAACCGTAGATTCTTCTATTACAAACAATGCATGGTTTATATGCAATTAATGTCTAAACGGAATTACACTATATGTTGCGTGTGTGAAACACATTATACATGTTTGAGAAGTAAAAAAACCGCATGAAACACACATTAATTGGAGACAGTTAGCGAGGAATGCATACATTGGATTTCAACATAAAGTGGTTTCAAATATTTGAAAATCCAAATTGATGGATACAACCTTATGAATCTAAGATCATGCCATTTGTAAACCATATTTATGTATAAATGGTGTTGTGCTTTTGAAAGTATATATAAAAAAATGATCTATATAGAATGTTATTCCAATTGAAAATGGATCCCGCCCGAAAAAATAGAATACAAACAGGATTCGAATTGAGTTGGCACAGTAAACGTGCACTCTGCAAAATTTGAATGAAGCGGGGAAAGTCGCAGTAACCGCCCGAAACCAAAATCTGCGAGATGGAAATCACTACTGCCTATCCCTGCCACGCAAAGCCTATATGTTGGATTTCTATAGGTTTCGATAGGGGTAGGTTTGTAATTTCACCCAAACGTGACGTAACCGCCTCTCACCCGGATTCATACACGGTGGGCGCCAAAACACAGTGTATCCTCGGCCGAAATCGACTCCCTCCCCGATTCATATTCATACACGGTGGGCGCCAAAAACAAACTGTCGTCGGCAAATATATTCGGTGTATGCGGGATTACCATCCTATCCCCAACCGACTAGTGTTGCTGTGATGTAGTGCAAATTTGAAACGGGGGCTAAGTTTGTAAATTTCCTCGCATTTGAGACAAGCGGGCCCTGAATACATGGTTCCCCCTTCCTCTCTACCTCCCTTTTCCCCATTCGTACTCCGTGGGCGCCAAAACACCCTCTCCACCCCACCCTCCTCCGTCCACCGCCGTCCGCCACCCCATCCACCGCCGTCCTCCTCCACCATGCTGGAGCTGATACCCAAACGCCGCCGTCCATTACAAGAGATCGACCTCTCTCATCCACGGCTTCGGACCGGGATCCTTGCATCCCATCCTCTCGCTTCATCCCCGCCGTCGTCCACCTTGCCAGCGCCGCTCCTACGACCATCTCGTCCACCGCGCCCCGCCGCCACCGTCTATCCTCCTAGATCTGCTTCCACGCCACCGACAGCCATCGCTACCGCAGCACCGTCAAATTCTCAGCAGATGCGTACATGGTGCCGCTCCAGAGGCGGTACTCTTTCATATCTTCTCAACCTATTTATCGCAGCAAGAAAATAGATCACCATTGCTTTACTCTGATTTCTTGTCTCGGTTGAGAAGTTGCCTTTGTCCGGTTTGCACCTTCAGATCCACCATGGAACGCTCAACGCAATACTCAAAATGCTTATGGTTTTCCCCTTTTATATTCCACACTAGTTAAATCACAGTAGACTAAATTTCAAAATTGGGTCAGTCGATTTTTCAGAGCTCGCCGGAGTTCGCCAGTGTGATCGAAAGGGCTTGGGTGGGGACGATGGTTGTGGGGGGCGGTGGTGGGGCCTCGTCGAACGAAGAAAACTCGACACGGGTGGAGCGGGGGTGGGGGTGGGGGTGGGGTGGCGGAGGAACACAGGCGGTGGGGCCGGTGGTTCGGCCAGCGGCCCGTGCGGTGTTCTGTATGGGAAGCACAGTATGTTCCTTGTCAGGATGGGGAGCAGGGACATCTGCAGTCAACAGCTGATAGAGCTGGCCTGTACATGATCGATAGGCTTTCAATTACTAGCGACAATACAACACCGTAATTTCCAGCCAGTTCCACTTTCCCGATTTATATATCCTGGTTATGGTGTACCCCTGTTATGTACACTATGATCTACCTAGTTGCTGTGTGCTCTTGTTATCATGGTTTGGCAATAAACTCTCTATATAGTATATTATGAACCTATCATCTACCAGCTATCCTTACTTCTGGAGCCTATTTTTTTGTGTACTTGTGCCAGATTATATAAATGCACGCACCATATTACAGCACACATGAGCTCTCTCATCAGAATCCAGTGATAGCACACAAGTGTTTACAGGGGCGCCCCTATATTGTAATATCATCTACATTACAAAGATAATCTCACAACTATTTATGTTTTCATGGTTCTCAGATATCATACGCAATTACAGTGAATATCAGAATCCGCGCATCAGAAGAATATTGTGGAACACTGCAATGACTTACAAAATTGGCACCAAGGCATTGAGTGCCATTCTGGAAGCAATGAAACTCGTACGCTCCCTACCTGTTGATTCTTGTTCAAAATACCATCCTAATGACTATTCTAACCTCGAGGAGTCAAAGGCAGATGGCTTGTCCTGTTCACCCATCAAGGTGCCTGTTCTAATTTGGCAAGGTTTTATTGATTGTGCGTATCTTGCATATGTTGTCTTGCATTTCTTCTACTTTGTTGCACCGCCATCTTCTTAGTTTACTCATCATATATGTCGAGATGCCATGCCCATCCATTATCAATACATATTCCATCTGTCATCATACCATGTTTTTCTACTCAAATGATGTTCTTGTGCATTAGACATCAAAAAGGAAGAGGGTGATTGCCGAACCTGAATGAGCACCAGCAAAGTCCTTGAAAAACGTGGTGGTGCCGAAGAAATCAGACAACACCCCACTTATATTGGCTGTACAACCAGTGACACAAAACGTAGGACTGACTCCAGCAGACTGTACCCATACTTCACTGGCCACACCACTAGCCCCACCACACAGGACCTGCACTCCAGCAAAAGGTATACCGATTTCATTTGCCATAGCACCAGCTGTACCACAGAACAATCCCACTCCAGCAAAAAGTACAACAAGTCCACCGGACGAAGACCTATCCCAACTGCAGAGACGGCCAATTCCTGCAGATTGGAACCCCATTCGATTTATTCCCAGTTTAAAAGACAATGCTTTCAATGTTGTTAGGGACTACGTGCATATATTCCCATCATGGGAAGATTATTGTGAAGACAAACACCATTTTCACATCTTCCTGTCCAACTTACGTGTAAGTGCTATTATTCATGGTTATTATTTTCCTTTTTTCTGCTGATTGAACACATCAATGATTTACATTACATTATTGTAACTAGGCGAGGGTCAATCTGGATAGTCATGACGAGCAAAGCTTGCTTGTGCTTTTCAAGGAAGCATTTCCGCAATATCAGTGTTACCTGAGGAAATCACACTTTCATGGCAAGTCTATAAAAGAATTTCCGGTGAAGCCCCCTGTGCTAAATTTAGAAGACATTGAATGGAAAAACCTTGTTATTCACTGGTCTCGTTCCCAGGATGAGGTACTGTCTATGAAATCACATGACAATTTGAACTTCTACTTTTCCGCATGTGCCTTACGGATCTTTTTTGCAGGAAATCTGCTCGAAGAAGAATTCTGGCTTGACAAGAACGACAGGATATCACAAATATGCTGCCCGCTGCTTTGCTCTTGTTAGTACATGTTGTCTTGTATCACTGTACTTGCATACATACCTGGTTCATTATGTGACAATAGTATGCATGATAGCTTTCTTATCAATTGTTCGCTCCAAATTAACTGATCTGTATGAATGGTTTCATTAGTGTAGAATATATATCTGCTAATGTTTTTTTAGCTCTGCATTGTTCTTGTAAGTACATGCTGTCCTTTATCAATGTACTTATAATGACAGGTAGTTGTTCATGTACCATCACTCTGCAGCTTGTTTTCCTTTGCCCTCCATTTTCTACACATCAGATCTATATTTACTCTTACCATAAGGTTGGTACTGAAGAAGTTAAGCTGTGCATTGCTCTTGGCTATACCTTTTGCCTGTATCGCTGAACTTACATTTATAGCTACTTGGTTGTGTAGCATCACTCTTAATCTTATCTTAAATATTCTCCATTTTTTCGTATATTATCACATCTATATTTACTCTTAACGAAATGTAGAATAAAGGCAATGCTTTTGAAGAAGATTTTGTTGTAAACTTCTTGAATTGCCCCCCCCATCAGTATGGATAAGGCCTTTATAGAGCGTGTCTTCACCAATAATGTAAGTTTGTCCATCTCAAGCCTTCAAACTTTGTTGTATATATTTGGTTAGGCATGACTGCAACAGCTGTTTATTTTTGGTGTTTGCATCAAATTGCTTGTTTAAAGTTTATTATATGTAGTTCATAAACAAAAGTTCGTCCTTTCTCAATTTAAGTTTTCAGTTGTACAACCAAGTTCCTTCTTCATACCATGTAAATTAAACTATACAGAGCAAGTGATCTTCTTTTGCACTGCATGTATGCTTCTGTTCTTCATCTGTAATCCAGTGGTGTGGTGAACCTACCCACTACAGCACAATGTCATATTCTGCAATGTCTTAACTATGAACAATGTCATATCATTCTACTATTATTTAAACCGTCTCTTTATTTGCCAATCTGAAATGGTATAAATTGACAGCACACTAACCATTGATACTTATGAGTTCTTGATCTGTAATCCAGTGGTGTCGTGAAGCTGCCAATTCCTTCACAATGTCATTTCCTGCCATTTCTTGACCTGAACAATACCATATTGTGTTAATGCAAATTTAAACTGTGTCACTTTATTCGTCAGTAAGAAATGTGATGAATTGTCAGCACTGATACTTTTATGTGCAAAACCTGTCATCTGTCTGCTTGTTTATCTTTCAGAGTGAGGAAGATATAAGTGTTGAACAAGCGCAGTCTCATCATCATGCTCAGCTGCTTGTGCTGCAGCTCCCCAGCAGGGCTAGCCTTTCTTGAACTCTATTGAAGTGCTGTCGGTTTTGTATATTATTTTGTCGGCGTGTTTATTTGCACTGGTGGCGATCCTTGATGCCCAGTGTATGTAATCTACTATCTGCTTGTGCTATATTATCATAGTGGAAAACTTTGATGCCCAGTGGATGTAATATGCCATAATTTCTTTATTGTATAGTATAGGTTTTTTGTTATTCACGATGCTGCAGTTATTTTACTGTATATATATACTGTCTTTGCAGTAAACCAACCAAACCGTAAAATTACGGTACAGAATCGGGCCGTCATGCAATCACGATGTAGGTTGGGCCTGAAACATGCCGATCAGCTCACGGGCCGGCAGCAGCCCAAAATGAACCCCGGCCCATGATTGTGCGAATCAAATCACAGGCTTTTAACAGGCCGAAAAATTGTCTCGGTCCTTGTTTGGCCCAATCAGATATCGGCTGTGAGCAGGCCAGATGCAAACCGGGCCGTAGTTAGGCCCAACTATATGACGGGCTTTTAACAGGCTGAAATTAATATAGGGCCGAAATGTTAAACGGGCCCTTAACTGGCCAAAACAAATATCAGGCCAAATAGCAAGTGGGCCCAAAAGCATAGTGTCCAGTTGACGGGCCGAATCTGATATGGCCATAATTGAGCCCAAAGCCTCTTAAAGGGCTGGACATGATCTGGGCCGTAATTTGGCCCAGAACGTGGTAGGCCTTTAACGGGCCGGATCTCATATGGGCCACTATTAGGCTTGGAGCGTGGCAGGCCATTAATAGACCGGATCAAATATGGGCCGGCATTTGGCCCAAAACATGGCAGGCAGTTAATGGGCCGACCTACTAGGGTCCCCAAAATCTTGTGGGCCTACAGCTGGGCCGGCCCATTAATGTCGGCAAAATCTCGTGGGCCTTTAGCTGGGCCGGCCCATTATGATCCGCAAGAATCTTGTGGGCCTTTACCTGGGCCGGCCCATTATGGCCCGCAAAATCTTGTGGGCCTTTAGCTGGGCCAGCCCATTATGGTCCGCAAAATCTCGTGGGCCTTTAGCTGGGTCGGCCCATTATGGTCCACAAAATCTTGTGGGCCTTCAGTTGGGCCGGCCCATTTAAACTTGTTGTGCCGTGCCACGTGTCGACGTATCATAGGCGCCTTCTGTCTAGTGAGTGGATGACATATGTCCCGACGATGAGCTGACACGTGTTTCCTCTAGCCAATGATGATTTTGCATGTGGACAATCCCGATTGGTCGGGGCTGTTAATGGGTTATCGGATCCAAAACCCGACCTGATAGCTTAACGACGTTCCGTTACAGTGGATGCCACGTGTCGGTCACCCTTGACGAAAGCACTTCTGTGACGCGCGATTTATCGTCATGGAAGTGGACACTTCCATGATGATAATTTTGGTAATGTCATGGAACACTTCTATGACAGCACGGGTATGACTATCTTGATTCTGTCATAAATTTGTCATGGATGTACATGCATGACAAAAAAAGCGACCTACTATGACAAACACGTATCATCACGGAAGTGTATTTTTTTGTAGTGGGAGACGCCCACGTCCAATCAATCGCCACGCGGCACCCAAGGCCGCAGGCTATTGGGGCTCGGGGCGCTTTGCACTGGCCCCTTCGCTTCTCTGCTAAGCCAAATCCGGGCGCGCCTTGGGCCCGGGGGCTACTGTGGGCGTTCTGGGAACGGGGGTCCCCAGACTTGCCTGCTTGCGGCCTGCGGCGTGGCTCAAGTGGGGGCCCAGTGCATCCCAGCTTCATCAGCTCAAGCTCAAGACCCTCGCGAGGGGCCAAGCCTCGCGGGGCGGACGACAAGAAGCTTCCTCAGGAGCGGCCTCATCAGGCAGGCTCACGAGGAGGCGGAGAGATCAAGGCAAGGGTACCTCATGAGGAGCCCGTGACGCAAGCCATGACGATCGAGACCAAGCGGGCGCCAGGCAGGCGCCGGCCTACGCAGTGTCCTTGTTTCCCCTTTGGTGCAAAGGGGGCAAGCACAGGCCAAGGCATCAGGAAAAGGTTACCGTTTTGGTGCAACAAGACCAAGACCAGCAGGACGTCAGGATGGAGGTCATCGTGGAGCCCAGGACGGCGTCATCGTCAGAGTCTTTGGCAGCCGTAGACCAACTTTAGTCAGGATAAGTGTACTAGATGTTCCCCTTCAAAATGGCCAATTGTTGGCGCCCTTCCTGCTCATTATTTGGGAAGAGGCCCAGGGCCTTCCTCTATAAATAGAGCTAGGCACCACAGGGCAAGGAATGGAGAAATCAGAGAGATAGACTAGAGAGAGGCGACTGAACTCCTCCAAGCAGTTCATCGCACCAGCTCATGAACAGCCCCTCGCGAGGCTGTTCTCCCGTTGTATTGTTCATCATCAGCCCCTGAGGCAATCCACCACACCACACACTGGAGTAGGGTATTACACCACAATGGTGGCCTGAACCAGTATAAACCTCGTGTCCCTTGTTCGTTCTTCTTTCTAGCTTAGATTCCTTGTGAGCCTTCGAGACACGAGTTGGTAGGGGAAAGATCTTCATGCACACCCCAGAGTTCGAATCTCAAGGGTCTGCCGGAACCAGAAATCCGACAAAGCGTGCCGCGAAGCACGCCTCCATGTGGTGCCCGAGCGCCTAGGCGCCCCTTGGACGTGCGCAGATCCTGGGTGATGTCTTCTTCTTTTTGGGAGCTGCCTCGGGGAGGTTCCCACTCTTGTTGTCTGGGTCCTCAATCGATGTGGCTTGGAAGGCATGCTCGAGAGAGCACACCACATCCTTCTCTTCACAGGGGAGTGTGATGACTCCGCCGCTTCCCGGCATCTTGAGGACATTGTACCCATGGTGAGTCACCGCCATAAACTTGGCCAGGGCTGGATACCTGAGGATGGCATTGTACGGCAGGTGAATGTGGGCAACGTCAAAGTCGATGAGCTCGGTACGGTAGTTCTTGCACTGTCCAAAGGTGACAGGGAGGTGGACCTGCCCTATCGGAGTGGTGGAACCATCAGTGACTCCTGAGAAAGTCTTGGTGGCAGAAGCTGATCATATGGCACTTGGAGATTGTTGAACGTCTTGATGGACAGAATGTTGAGTCATGCGCCGCCATCGATGAGGGTCCTGGTAACTTGCACATTGCTGATGACTGGGGAACAGAACATTGGGAGGACACCGGCTGTTGCCGCACACTTGAGTTGATCCGCTGAGCTGAATGTGATGGTGCACGTGGACCACCTGAGGGGGCGCATGGCCTCGAGCTTGGGGAGGAGTGCATTCACCTCGCGAGCAAACTGCTTGAAGATGCGCTGAGAGGCTGGGGCCTGGGCACCGCCCAAGATGCAGCGTGCGGCTCCTGGAAGCCCCCAGCCCCCTTGTCCTGATGATGGTTGTCTTTCCTTCTTGGCGGTGGTGGTAGAGGTGGAAGGCCTGCGTTGCCTTGCGGGCGATCCTCGCGAGCATGATCCCTCCAAGCCCCCTCGCAAGGCTAGTCCTGCCAGCGGTCCTCGCGAGGCCGGTCACGCCACCCTTGGAGAGGGCCACACTACTAGAAAAAGGGCTACAGATGGGATTGACACTAATGGCGCACCAGACAAGCGGTGCGCCATTAGTATATACTAATGGCGCACCACCTTCTGATACGCCATTAGAGTTGAAACTACTAATCGGCGCACCTGGCCCAGGGTGCGCCATTAGTATCAAAAAAATATTTTTTTTAACTAGTGCGCCTGTCCAAACATACTAATGGCGCATCCAGACACAGTGCGCCATTACTAGTTGTAACTAGTAATGGCGCACCTGCCGGAAAGTGCGCCACTAATGTTGTTTTTTTTATTATATTTTTAGTCCCTTTTTTGCAAAACTACTAATGGCGCACTGTTCCAAGTGCGCCAATACTAGTTTAAACTAGTAATGGCGCACTATGGGACAGTGCGCCATTAGTATTTTTTTTGCAAAACTACTAATGGCGCACCACCAGAAGGTGCGCCATTAGTAACCTGGATTACTAATGGCGCATCCAGAGTTGGTGCGCCATTAGTAAGTGGGCAGCAACAAGATATTTTGGACAGCCTCTCCTACCCACACTCACTTTCTCCCCACTTCATTCTCTCCACCTCCTCCTTGTCTCGGGTGCCTCCTCTTTTTCACCTCATTTCCACCATAGATTCATTCAATTTAAGTGGTTAAATTACCTTGTTTTGATAGGTGAGTAAGGGGGGAAGCTATATTTATGTTGTTCTCCCTACAACAATGTGCACATGCACTTTTTATGGCCTAGCTAGATCTATATATGTTCGTGGTGTTGCATATGTTTGTGGTGTTGCATATGTGTTTGTGTGTTTGGAGGTGTACCGGTATTTGAAAGGTATTTTGCCGGAATGTTGATTCATTTCTGTTTCGGCGAGAATTTTGGCATTAAGCATTCTTTTTGGTCCTATTTTTAGGGAAAGTCATGCCAAATTTTTTCTTGGTTCTAAAATATCGTTTTGCTCTACCCCGCAGGCGACCATGGTCCGCATGATGACCGAAGGCATCGTGAATAGGTTTTTGAGGTCCGCAAAGGCCGAGATGCTTCAAAAGAACGAGACGGAGATAAGATGTCCGTGTCGAAGATGCAAGCTGAAGAGCCTTATTGCGGACCCGGAATCCGGGCAGGTTCGGGACCACCTCCTCTTGCGTTGTTTCATGGATGGATATCAGTGGCAAGGTGATGAAGATGACTACGAAGTCGTCCATGGGGGCCGGGCAAGAAATGAGGAAGGGCAGCAAGACAACCACCGCGGCTCGGGCGGGCGAGAAGACGAAGAATCCCCAGGAGATGATCACGACGGTGATGCTGTACATAGTCATCATGTAGAAGATGCAGGGCATGATGATGAGGAAGATGCCGGAGCAGACGACGGGCATGATCATGAAGATGATGATGCCGGCGGAGCAGACGACGCTGGACCATCGATGGGCTGGGTGCAGGACCCTCATATTCAAGAGCTGCTTCTCAAGCAGACGGATAACGCAAGAGCTGCCGCCCGAGAGAAAGCCAAGATGGATCAACTTGAGTTAGACGCGGTTACTCCATTCTATGAAGGATGCAGGCCCGAGGATACCCGCCTGAAAGTAACGCACATGGCTCTGGAGATGAAGGTAAAACACAAAATGACCGACGCATGCTTCGACGAGAACATGTCATTCTGGCACGAACGTCTTCCTAAGGGGAACAAGTGCCCGACCAGTTTGGAGTACGCGAAGAAAATCGTGTGTCCTCTGGATTTACCGCACGTGAAATACCATGTGTGCATGAACAATTGCATCATTTATCGGGACGAGCACGCGGAGTCTACCATATGTCCGGTGTGCGGCGTCACTCGATACAAGAAGAGGAAGAAAGCTCCTCGAAAAGTGGTGCGGTACTTTCCAATCACTCCTCGTCTGCAGCGGTATTTCGCGGACCCTAAGGTAGCAAAGCTCCTGCGTTGGCACGCGGATAGGGAGGAGAAGAAGCAAGAAGATGACGCAAATGATCCGGAGATAGATAAAAAAGACAAGATGCTGAGTCACCCTAAGGATGCGAGCCAGTGGCAATCGTTGAACTTCGAAGACCTACAATTTGGGAATGATCCAAGGAACATCGTGCTGGGCGCGAGCACCAATGGAATCAATCCGTTTGGCAGCCAGAGAAGCACACATAGCACCTAGCCTGTGTTTGTGTGGATGTACAACCTTCCCCCCTGGTTGTGCATGAAGAGGAAGTACATTCACATGAGTATGCTAATTGAAGGACCGAAACAACCAGGGAACGACATCAATCTGTATCTGGGGCTGCTGAAAGAGGAGCTTGACACGCTGTGGAAAACACCAGCCAATACGTTGGACGCCGCAGAGAAAGAATATTTCCCTATGAGAGCCGCGCTGCTCACGACGGTGCACGACTATCTCGGTTACGGATATGTCACGGGGCAGGTGGTCCACGGATTTTCTGGATGCGTCAGGTGCATGGATGACACAACGTATCGCCAGCTAGATAGAGATCCCGGGTCTTCGAAAACCGTGTTCATGGGACATCGAAGGTGGCTTCGCGACGATGACCCGTGGAGAAAACGCAAGGATCTATTCGATGGTGAAACCGAACCCCGAGGACGCCCATGTACGAGGAGCAGCGAGGAAATAGACGAGCTGTTGAAAAATAGGAAAGACTGCCCACTGCCGGGAAAGAAGCAAAAGGCGCCAGAGCCAGGAAAGAAGCAAAAGGCGCCAGAGCCGCTGCTGAAGGTATGGAAAACGAGGTCTGTTTTCTGGGCCTTGCCGTACTGGAAGATCCACCGTGTGCCTCACAGCCTTGATGTCATGCATATCATGAAGAACGTGTGCGAGAGTCTGCTTGGTACCCTGCTCAACATGCCAGAGAGGACCAAAGATGGGCTGAAAGCAAGGGCAAACTTGAAATCAATGGGCATCAGGCAGGAGCTTCACGCTATATATGATGATGATGATGATGATGATGATGATGATGAGGCGAAGTAGGACACGGAAAGTCGTCGCAAAGGCAAAAAGGCCAAGAAGACCGGAAATGACTACCCTCCCGCGTGCTTCACTCTAAGTCAGGAGGAGATCGAGCAGTTTTTCACCTGCCTCATAGGAGTAAAACTTCCTTACGGTTACGCGGGGAAGATAAGCAGATACCTAGACCCAGCGAAGCTGAAGTTCAGCGGGATGAAGTCTCACGACTGTCACGTGCTGATGACGCAGATACTTCCAGTTGCAATCCGTGGGATCATGGATGCGCACGTCCGTGAAACCCTATTTGGCCTATGCAACTTTTTTGACGTCATCTCTCGGAAGTCTGTTGGCGTGAGGCAACTCAGAAGGCTACAGCAAGAGATCGTGGTGATACTATGCGAGCTTGAGATGTACTTCCCGCCCGCATTCTTAGACGTTATGGTGCATCTGCTGGTCCATATCGTGGACGATATCATCCAACTCGGGCCGACGTTCCTGCACAACATGATGCCGTTCGAAAGGATGAATGGTGTCATCAAAGGATACGTTCGCAACATGTCACGTCCAGAGGGAAGCATAGCCAGGGGCTTTCTGACCGAAGAGTGCATCTCCTACTGCACGAATTATCTAGGCATCGAGAACCCCATTGGTCTGCCCGTCAACAGGCACCTCGGTAGGCTCGCTAGATGGGGTCACCGTGAGGGTTGTCACGAAATGCATGTCGACTTCGAGGGTCGACTCGCCGACTTTGAAAGAGCAAACCTAGTCGCGCTAAAACACATAGACGTGGTCGATCCTTGGGTGGTAGAGCACAAAACCTTTATTAAGAAGACGTACAATGACCGAGGCCAACAGAGGACGGACGGAGATATACTCAAAGAGCACAACTCATGTTTCACGTGTTGGTTCAAGCAGAAGCTTCTGTCGTACCCTTTACATGAGGATTCTTCCGCGGAAGAACAACTCATATTCGCCTTGTCACAGGGCGCCGAGCACAACCTGATGACCTATGAGACGTACGATATCAACGGCTACACATTCTACACCGAGGCCAAGGACATGAAGAGCTATGGTTATCAGAACTCCGGGGTAACGATGGAATCCTACACCGGTAACGACAAGGACAGATACTACGGAAGGATCGAGGAGATCTGGGAGCTGAGCTACGCTCGAGAGAAGGTCCCGATGTTCCGTGTCAGATGGGCCAAGAGCGTCCTAAAAGAAGACCGGTATTTCACCACCATGGTTATACCCGAAGCCAAATCCAAGACCGCGGGCGCAAACGTCACCGCGAAAAATGAGCCATGGGTACTGGCTTCCCAAGTGGACCAATGCTTCTTCATTACCGACCCGTCAAAGCCCAGTCCTGTTGTCGTGACGAGAGGCAAAAGGAAGATCATCGGAATGGATGGAGTAGCCAATGAGCAAGACTTCGACAAGTACGGCGACCCGAGGATCGAACATGACGACGATGATGAAGTAGCAGCATACACCACAAGAAGAAGTAGGACCACCCTACCTAAAGGACGTTCGTTCCACAGAAGAACTCCATTTGCGAAAAAGAAGGGCAAGAAGATTGTGAACAGATAGCTAGCTAAGATCGATTCTATTTAAATCGTAGCCTTCATTTCTCGATTGTATTTCATGGGCACTTTTTGAACTATCATGAATATTTTTAAATTTCATGGACACTCGATCTCGACCCCCCTCCATCTCGATCGCTATCCCACCTCGCCAGATCCGGTCCCCCTCGCCGCCGAGCACCCCCCGGTCCACCGGCCGCCGCCGCCGACCCCCCGCACCCTTGATTCCCCTACTCAACCGCCGCCGCCGACCCCCCGCACCCCTCCCCTACTCAACCGCCGCCGCCGACCTCCCGCACCCCGCGCACCCTCCCCCGCTCCGCCGGCATTACTGTTTGATGATATTATTTAAAAAATTATTACTGTCTTATAAAAAAATATTACTGTTATGATTTAAACAAGTTTGAACATATTTAAACACAAATAAGTATCAAACAACATTTTAAATGCATAAAAAAATTTGTGGAGCCTGGGAATCGAACCCAGGACCTCCTGGTATGAGAACTGGCTGCTGACCAGTCGAGCTAGTAAAGGGGACTTGGTGTGTATTAGGTCAGGTGGAAGATAACCTGTTGGCTCGAGCAGAAATCAAAAATAAAATACTAATGGCGCACCACGGCGAGGTGCGCCATTAGTATGGATGTACTTATGGCGCACCGAGGGGTGGTGCGCCATTAGTATTGTGCCATTGCCCCCATCCATATTTCCTCCCGGCCCCTCCCTATCCCCTCTCTCTCCCTCGCCCTCGCCCTCGATCCCCTTCCCCTCTCCTCTCCCGGCGCCGCTGCCCCGCCACCTCGACGCTGCCCCGCCGCCTCGACGTGACCCCGCCGCCCGGACGCCGCCCCGTCCACACCACCGTCGCCGGAGCACCACCACCACCCGGACCTCGTCCCCGACATCCTCCCCGCGCCCCACTCCCCGGCATCCTTATCCTCTCTGACCACCTCCTCCACCCCGGCCCACTCCTCCAAGGTAAGCTACCGCCCCGACCCCTATCCCCTTCCCTCCTCCCATCCCATCTCCCGGCGCACCGATTATAGCTAATCTTAAATCCCCAATATTGTTTGGGTGTCATATAGCGCGAAAATTAAAGTCAGTGCACTCCATTGGTTGGACATACGTGTTGTTTCTGGAACACAAACTAGAGTAGTAGAGTGGTCAACTGCTGTTTCTGCATAATTTGAGGACACTAACAAAATTCTATTTTCAACCAATACATGGAACACCTTGCTAATTCATATTCTTGTTTCGGTGTACATATGTAGGACACAAACAATTAAGGTGTCTATTTTGATTTAGTGCCTTTGCCTCCACTGCCTTTATCTGGATTGAAGCTTGCTTGTGTTTACTTCTGATTGTTAGTGGAATTTACACTGTAAATGTTAGTGGGTTTACAGTGTACATCTAGTGGATTTTTGCTCTGTATTTGCTAGAGGCATTTTTAGTGGAATTACTGTGTATTTCCATGGTTTTTACACTGTAATTATTAGTGTAATTTTGGGCCTTTGTATAGTTGATTCACAGCAGCAGCAACTGTAATTGATCCAAAAACCAGGTCAATTGATGTCAAATTGATTAACTAAATCATCCAGAAACAAGAATGATAAGTCCATATGCTACTGTTGATCCCATGACCGGAATGACAAGTCCAGGTGTTCCTCAATTGAGGAATTTGATTAACTAAATCATCCAAAAACCAGAATGATAAGGCCACATGCTACTGTTGATCCCAAGTTTGATGCATAACAATTGTTGTATGAGTTCTCCAAATGAACAGGAGTACTCCTCTATTTTGATATGAAATCACCATGATGGGTCCACATGCTACTGTTGTCAACATGATAAATAGTTTCAGTTAGTTACCTCTAAAACTGTTCCTAATTAACTAAAAAAGAGAAGAGAGGAGGAGTAGTTTATTTCATAGAGTAAACATTAGCACTATTTGACAGTAAAAGGTTTTAGCTAATTTGAATTAACTGAAAGCAGCAGTACATCATTTTTATTGACAGTAAAATGTTCAAAGAAACAGAAATATCAGTACAATAGCTAGATTACACTATCAGTACACTACCAGAGTACACTGTAACACAGATCACACAGATCAAATTTTTTTCAATTTATGCAACTGTAAGAGTACCAACCAGATTACACAAATCATTTTTGATCTGCAAGGTTGTTGTTGCTATGATGGAGTAACTCTGTAAGATGGAGTACATGAGTACTGTAGTAGTAACTCTTGATTAATTATGGCATTGTGTGTCATAATTTAAAATTGCCATGTTTATTAGAAGTGTTAACCATCACTTCTAGGTTGTAACCTTAGCTGTGTTTCAATGCTTAAAGACTATTAGCTGCATAGTAATTTCCCTGTCCTAATTGTTGTTTTTCCATGCATAGATGAACATTCTATAATTTCCAAGGATCAATTAGACCAGATTGGGCTCTCCTTTTTATTGTTGTTTTGACCTTTTTGTTGTGAAAAATAAAGCAGGATTTTAGACTAATGTGGGCCTATGGCTACACCAGCATGGTGTTTTGATTCAGAAGTGATGATTTGCTACAACCAGTGCATGCATGCCTTTGTGCCATGGACCAGTGCATGAATGCTGCTGCTGCTGTACTACTTGTCAAGTGATGCTGCTGCTGCTATCTGCGAGTTGCTGCTGCTAGTTGTGATTTTGTCAAGTGATGCTGCTGCTACTTGTGATCTTCTAAAATGACCCCTTTCTCCTGAAACGTTGATTAATTTCCGTTTCGGTTGAGAAATGGGGCACTCCATGGTCAAGAAAATTAGCAAAGGTCATGCCCAATTTTCTTGACCTAGAAGGTGCCCGATTCTCAACCGAAATAAAAATTAATTTGCTTTAGTGGTTGGATTAGTTTAGTATTTTTTTTCACACACTTAGACACCCTTGCTTGCCATGTGTGTGAGAGAGATAGTGAGAGGAGACAAGAAGAAGGGGGTTAGGAAGATGTTGCCTGCTAATCAAAGCTAACCATCTCCCCCTTTTCACCCCTTTTCCTTTGTCTTTTGTGGGTTGCAAGGAAGCTACTGTCTTAGCTAGCTTAGCTTGTGCACAAATCCCAGTGTTACAATCTAGAAAATTAGCCTGCAAAGATGAGGTCCCATGCTGGCTGTACCACTGCATCATGCAACAGTGCCTTCAAGATCCAAGGCAATATCACAAACATCATAGGCAATTTGACCAAACTCACAACCTTGTATCTTTGCAGCAACCAACTTTCTAGACACACCCCTCAAGAACTAGGTTACCCTGAGAACGTGTACTTGGACCTTAGCAACAACACACTAACAGGTTCTATCCCAAAACACGTAGGCAATATCACAAAAATCTCTCAATTGTTCCTTGACAATAACCAACTTTTTGGCGACATTCCTCGAGAATTAGGTTATTTGGTCAACTTAGAGATCTTGTTCCTTGACAATAACCAACTTTTTGACCAAACTTTGTTCCTATTTATAGAGAAACATGGCCAACAACGATGAGGCCGGGGTTTCGGGCGACAAGAAATTCTGGGAGCTGTCCCACGAGATGGAGGAACAACCTCACTTGTATGAGGACGCCGCCTTCCCCACCGATCCTGAGACCGCTGATGGTACCGCCGAGGATGACCCCACTGATGCCACCACTGATGGTGCTGCCGAGGATGCCACCACTGATGATGGCGGCGCACGCACAGATGGTAGCCAACCGAAGAGGCAACGGAAGGACCAGCGCCCGACCGTGCTCCGCACCCTCTAGGAGGAAGTTACTGAAGTGGACCCCAACGGGAATCCAACGGTGCCCGAACGAATAGTCAAGGGGTACTCGCTTCAGCTCGGGTGCATTCTCCAGAGCACCGTCTCGATCAACACCGAGAACCTCAGGCATCCTGACCGAGGGAATTTGCGCAACCTCCTCTTCACGAAGCTGCACGAACGATACAAGTTCCCCGCTGAATTTGAAAACACAAGCCTCAAAGGGAATAAAGTGAACAATGCTGCCCTCACGAAGATGAGCACGGCCCTGTCTACTTGGACAAGCAGTGTGAAGAGAATGATCGAGAAAGGTGAGAGTTATGAGAAGATCAAGGAGAAAAATCCTTCGTTCACCGAAGATGACTACAACGACTTCAAGATCAATTGCTCAAGCACCGCAAGCTCCGAATCAAGTAAGTGGGGGAAAGAAATGCGGGAGCTGAACTTAGGGGAACACACACTCGGTCCCGGCGGTTACACAGTGGCGGAGCCTATATGGGACAAGGAGGAGGCGGACCGTGCCGAGCAAGGCCTACCGCCCCTCTTCGATAAATACGGTGACAAGCAGACCAGGAACTTTGTCAGGGCCCGGTACAAGAAGGACCCGAAAACAAAGGAGCTTACCACGGGTCCGAAGACCAGGGCGCTTGAGCTTGTTCTGGTAAGGAATACACCCCCGCGTAATTAGCTCCATATGGTTGCATTCTAATTAATGAAGCCAAATTTCTAAATGGTTCACATTCCTTCCGTAGGCGACTGAAAGCAGTAGCGCGGGGTCGACTAAGAGCAACCCTTGGGACACCACTCTAAATAGGGCGTTGAATGTAATGAAGAACAAGGATAAACTCAGTAAGCCGACGTCAGTTGGTTGTGTGGCCGGCAAAGGCTTGTCGACAAAATGGTCGTCATACTATAACACTGGTGGGCGAAAGGAGAAAAAGACCAGCTCGGAAAGCCAGGCGCGCGAGGTTCAAGAACTCAGGGCACAGGTGGCGCGGATTCTGGAGATTGTCCAAGAGCAAGTGCAACAACAACTCGGAGCGACGATCACCGCCATTGTGCCTACCTTGATCCAGGGGATTAGTGTGTGGATTGCGGGCGGCCAACAGGGGCCGCCCCCGATTCCTAGCTTCACGGCCAGCAACTCGCAGAACGTAATGGCGGGGCCATTGGTGTCTCCGGCGGAGGCGGCACGGGAGCTTAATGCACCCGGGTGTACGTCGGCCGGCACCTCTGTAGCAAGCGGCCCCTCCGTCAACTGCACGCCCGCCGTTGGTGGTGCCTCGACATTAGCCGAGCTCGACGCCATCATCACGGTAACTAATTAAGCCTCTCTCGGCCGAGGACTTCATCTCCTTGCCTTTGACTGGGCATCCCTGACGCCCTACATGTTTTCGCAGGGCGCCGCCGACGTTCCGTGCACTCTCCTCCACTTCGTGAACAACGAGTTGGTCGATGTCGCCAAGGGCAAAATTGTTCAACCGGGCAACCCCTTGTTCCACGGTACCCAGATGCCACCCAACTTGTTTAGGGTTCAACTGGTTCGGGTGCTGCCAGGCTGCGACGAGTTGTTACCTCCGATTCGACCCGTCGGGGCCGACGATGATGACGTGATGACCCTCGGCGCTTGCCTGAGCTGGCCCCTGCTTTGGCCGAAAAGCCAGATTCGTTTGGGGTGGGGGACACCACCCCAAAGACAACCTCGCCAGTCGTGCCGCCGCCAAGTCGGCCCCATGGCAAGACCGCCGCAACGGTGCCGGACATCCCTATGCCACTGGATCCAAACATGCATATGGCACAGGATCAGAACAACGACGACGACGATACATTTGCCAACGTCGATCAGTACTTTGCCGATCATGGGTACGGTGGCGACTTCATGGGGCCTCCTTCTCAAGAACCCAACCCAACAAAAGACGTGCGCGATCTAGCTGCTACCGCGGAGAAGCCAAGTTGCAACAGGCGTCGTCTGCAGTTCAGCTCTCAGGAGACGCCTCCAGCTGCCGACTTCACCGAGCCTCAGATAGGCGTGGTGCGAAATATGATCAGCCCCAACACACTCAAGAAGGTGGTCTGTGAGCAGAACTCGGTCCCATTACAGGAGAAGAAGAAGGCACGCAAAAGAAAGACTAACAAGGGTGCGGGCCAGCCGGCACCGAGTACGATCGGTGCTCAGGACGGGCCACCTTCACCTGAGGATATCTCGAGGAGGGTGCATGTGGCGGGTAGGCCGATGCTACCGAGAAATATGCTCGATGCTGCAACCGGTGCTATGCGGAGTCTGCATGACAGTGTTCTTTCTTTGGAGAAGCGGCGTCTCAGAGAGAAGGATGTGG
This sequence comes from Triticum urartu, assembly GCF_003073215.2. Classification (NCBI taxonomy): domain Eukaryota; kingdom Viridiplantae; phylum Streptophyta; class Magnoliopsida; order Poales; family Poaceae; genus Triticum; species Triticum urartu. The sequence continues at coordinate 175,169,741 of NC_053027.1, forward strand.
CATACTCGGTTTTTGCGGCCAAGGTGCCAGAGGGTAAGGGCTTTGTGGATAACTCCATCGGGGGTATGATCGTCCTGCGGTTTGATGACATCCACGCTATGTTGAACCTTCATCCGCTGCACTACACCTTCGTTCGGCTATTTTCGCTGAGTATGGAGATGCGAATCATTCGCGACAAGACCCCGGACATCGTGATAGTCGACACCTTCTGCATGCGTGCCAAGATCTTGGGCAGCGCTGGGGACCGGTAAGTCGCGAGTTCTTACCTCGAAGGCGTCATTCTGGCAAACCAAGATAAGGATAACTTCCTCGTGCCTTACTTTCCCGAGTAAGTCCTCGCCTCAACCGCCCCGTAACATATGAATTCTTAGATTTTGATCGTTTTTCTTTTAACATTCCGTGTTTTCTGCAGTGACACACATTGCACGCTCATCCTCCTAAGCCCCAAATATTCCATGGCCACGTATTTCGACCCGGACCATCAGTCGAACGTAGACTACACAAATGTCAAGAAGGTTCTTGATGATGTTCTCCCCGGCTACGTCAAATCTGGAGGCACCTTCACCAGGCCTATTCGTAAGTACGGCAAGCACGTGTTCTCCCACAATACGATGTTCTGCTGCGTCAAGCAGCCGCCTGGCGGTCAGAAGGGTGCCTACTACGCCATCCATCACATGCGGGCGATCGTACGGGACCATCATCACCTTCTGCTACCGAGTAGACTCAAAGATTGGGCCGCGAGCGTGTCGACAATCCAGGACGCGGACATCAGACAAGAATTCTTTCGCATCCAGTCGGAGTTTGCGGAAATCATCCATCAAGATGTCCTTCGTACCTCGGGGCAGTTCTACCTCAGAAATCAACCGTCCAATAGTGACATCGACACAATCCTACAAATGCAGGCTGACAACGCTCGTTCTTTCATGACTCCCACGATAGACGGCGGCTTCATCCATGCTCTGGTCCCTTGAGTCGAGTCGAAAGCAGTGATGCTGTGTCTAGTTCTGAAACATCGATTGGATCATGTTGTAGTATGTCTCTTTGGTTTCGAGAGTCATTCAACTTAAGATGTAATCGATGCTATTAATGTCTTGCTTTTCTCTTCCGATCGTTCTGTTGCATACTTATATATTGCTTATGTATTGTCTGTGAATTGGTACTAACGTTTCGTTTGGCTACTGCATAGTGATGCCGTGGTATGTCGTGTACAAGGGTAAGGTTCGCGGAGTCTACGACGACTGGGAGGAGTGTCGGAGACAGGTTCACCGATTCAGCGGTAACAGTTACAAAGGGTACGCCACTAGGGCCGAGGCCGAATCTAGATACACCCGCTATCTAGCGGGAGAGGGGAGGGAGCGTTTGAGGAACCGGATGAAGACGAGTTTCATCGTGATGATGCTCATCGTGATGACCGCAGCTCTCTTCTATGTGATGGTAGTTTAGATGATCGATATTTACTTGTAATGTGAAGACAAACTCGCAGTCTCGAGACTTGTAATATAATGTTCTATCTTTGTTCGGTCTTTTCAATTCGGAGACTAATATGATGAATTGTATTCGGAGACTAAAATGATGAGTTGTATTCAGAGACTAATCTTTTATTGTATTCGATGAATCTGTTGTTGATGTGTGCTGTTTATATTTTGTCCAATTATACATTTTGTAACCTGTGCAGAAAACAGAAAATAAAAAAATAAAAAAAACCTAATACTCATACTAATGGCGCATCACATCATAGTGCGCCATTAGTATGCCAAAGGATACTAATGGCGCATCATTAAACAGTGCGCCATTAGTATGCCGAACTTACTAATGGCGCATCTCGTTGTCGTGCGCCATTAGTATGCCAAAGCACCTGGGTATACATGGCCCCCTGGGAGGCATACTAATGGCGCACTGTTGTATATACTAATGGTGCATCTGAGGTGCGCCATTAGTATACCAGATACTAATGGCGCACCCGTGGTGCGCCATTAGTAAAATATACTAATGGCGTGCTACTAATGGCGCACCACTAATGCGCCATTAATGGCCAAATTAGGTGCGCCATTACTAGGCCTTTTCCTAGTAGTGCCACGGTCATCCCATCGTCCTCCGCCTCTTCCTCCGCCTCGGCCGTAGCCCCGATCGTTGCGCTCGGGGCGTTGACCGACACGTCCTTCTCGCACGGCTCTGAGCTCTTGGCATTCTTTGGTGTTGTTGGTGTGGAGGTCATGGTACACGCAGTACCGGCTGCCCTTGGACGACTCCGGCTGGTCCCTGCCACGCTTCATATCTGGCTCTACTGCGAGCACAGCTGCTCGTTTGCGCTTCACATCTTCGGCCTTGGCTTTCTTCTCTTCTGGGTCAGCAGCTGGGAGCTCGAGAAGGGAAAGGCGTTCCTCCTCAGCCCTGGCGCACTTGGTCGCCAGGTTGAATAGTTCTAGAGACGTGCACAGATCTTCGTGGATCGCCAGTTCTTCCTTCATCTTGACGTCGCGGACGCCGTCAGAGAACGCTGAGATGATGGCCTCCTCAGTCACCTTGGGAATCTTGAGGCGAGCGCTGTTGAAGCGCTGGATGTACTTCTACAGGGTCTCTCCGGGTTGCTGCTTGATGCAGCGCAGGTCACCTACGGTCGTAGGACGGTCGCGAGTGCCCTGAAAGTTGGCGATGAAGCGGGTCCGCATCTCGTCCCAAGAGGAGATCGTGCCGGGAGGTAGGTTCAAGAGCCAGGTGCGGGCACCATCCTTGAGCGCCATGGGAAACCAGTTCACCATGACCTTTTCATCTCCATTGGCCGCTTCGATGCCCGGCTCATAGAGCTGCAGGAACTCCGCGGGGTTGGCAGTGCCGTCGTACCGAGGAGGCAGATCTGGCTTGAACTTGCCTGGCCAGGCGACACTGCGTAGCTCGATGGTGAAGGCGCGGCAGCCTGGGGTGGCCACCGGAGCTCCCTGCTGAAGCGGGGCTTGCTCGTGGGGATTTCTGCGCGCCGCTGCCAGGGGCAGCGCGGGGTCTTGACGTGCTGGCGCAGGGATGCGGTCATGACGCGCCGGTGCAGGAAGCACGCGAGCACCTTCTTGGGGACGAGGGATTTCTTGGCAGCTCCTTTCTTGTCGAGCGGGCGCTGGACGTGGCGGGTCTCGTCCAGGGGCCGCGCCTCTTGGAGCTAGGGTGCCTTCTTGGGGAGGAGGTGGCGGAGGCACCTCTTGAGCTGCGTCTCCCACGCAGGACGGAGGGCGAGGCAGCGAGAGGGACGGCGCAGGGGAGCCCCCTGCGGCGCTGACGAGCTCGGTGATGCGAGCGAGCCACTCCTTGTAGAGGTCGTCGACGGGACGGTAGTGCAGAAGCTCACGCGCCAGGAGCAACGCGGCATGCGCGTCCGGGGGAGCGCGACGGGCGTGCGACGATGAACCAGCTGGAGTCAGCGACGGAGTGGCGGTGCGGCCTTCCCGCCACACCGAGGGATGCAGCGACGACGCCTACTGCTAGTTCCCTGTCGGGCCGGTGGCGGCGTGGGTGGCAGGCGATGGGGAACAAAGGGGAGGCCCAACGACGGGAGCCGTCTGGGTGACGTGGGCGGCGAGAGCAGCCCGACGCTCGGCGCGAGCCCAGCGAGCGTCAGCCATGGGCACGACGGACGATCAAACGCGGAACAGCGGAAGAACGATTCCGGCGCACCCCTACCTGGCGCGCCAAATGTCGGATGTGGGGTTCCGGCAAAACCCTTAAGGTTCGAACTCTGGGGTGCGCGCGAAGATCCTTCCCCTACCAGTCCACATTCGAGCGCCTCGCTGAGAATCTAAGCTAAACGATGAACAACACGAGGGACGCAAGATTTATACTGGTTCGGGCCACTGTGGTGGTGTAATACCCTACTCCAGTGTGTGGTGTGGTGGATTGCCTCAAGGGCTGATCGTAAACAGTATAAGGGGAAGAACAGCCTCGCGAGAGGTGTTCTTGGGCTGGTGCGATGAACTGCTTGAGTGAGTTCGATCGCCTTTGTGTCTGACAAGAACTTGATCGGATCCCTCTACTGCGATAGCTATCCCTATTTATAGAGGCCCTGGCCCTCTTCCCAAATATTGAGCGGGAAGGGCGCGAACAACGACCATTTTGAAGGGGAACATCTAGTACAAGTTATCCTGACTAAAGTTGGTCTTTGGCTGCCAAAGGCACTGGCGATGACGCCGTCTTGGGCTCCACGGTGACCTCCATCCTGCCGCTCTGCTTGTCTTGGTCTTGTTGCACCGAAATGGTAACCTTTGCCTGATGCCTCGGTACTCCACGCCCGTGCTTGCCCCCTTTACACCAAAGAGGAAACAAGGACACTGCGCAGGCCGGCGCCCGCCTGGTCTCGATCGTCATGGCTTGCATCACGGGCACCTCGCGAGGTACCCTTGCCTTGATCTCTCCGCATCCTCGCGAGCCTGCCTGGTGAGGCTGCTCCTGAGGAAGCCTTGCGTTGTCCGCCCCGCGAGGCTTGGCCCCTCGCTAGGGTCTTGAAATTACGTCGATGAAGATTGGTCGTACTGGGCCACCACTTGAGCCACGCTGCAGGCCGCAGGCAGGCAAGTCCGGGGACCCCCGTTCCCAGAACGCCAACAGACTCAAAGCTTTACATGCTATAGTGTGTATTATTCATAATTTGGTTTCCAAATCTCATGCGTTCAATGCATGTACCTTACTAGTTTTGAGTAGTGTCGTGGAAATATCACGTCAGATGTCCTAGCAGAAGGACTTAGTCATGGAGCCATCGCAACGAGATTAGCCTAAAGGGGTTAAACCGAACAAGGGACAAGAGAGTTTTATACTAGTTCGACCCCTTACGATGAAGGTAAAAGCCTACGTCTAGTTGTGATGAGATTATTGGGGTTTCGATGATCAGGGAGCAAATAGGCTTTGCCTGGGTCTCGAGTTGTTGTTTCTTGTCCCTGAACCACCGCCGGGTCGTCCCTTTATATACACAGATTGATGCTCGGCCGGTTTACAGAGTCCCGAGGCCGGCTCATACAAGTGTCCGGCTCGGTCTCTGCCTTTCCCTGTCTTACAACACAAGTTATACAACTATGGCGGTTTACAACTATGGGCCCTAATCCGCCTTTAGGCTCTGGTCCTTTAAGCTTTATTGGTAGAGCGCCATCTTCTTTATCTTCATGGGCTTCAATATGGATGAGCGTGAACCGGCCCCTCCTGGGCGGTTTACACTCAATAGTTATATCCTCAACATTAGGCCACTAGATTGATTTGAACCTGTTCATGTCAATCTTCCATCTTTAGAAAATTCCTTGAACATCTTCTTATGATCCTCGTAAACCGCCAAAATATCTTCTCCCTGTAATCTTTGGTGAACCGCCATGACGTCATCTTCTGACACTGCAGTTAATCGTCATGATGTCATCTCTATATAAAAAGATTTATGTAGATTCCCTTCCTTTAATTATTTTCCGAAGATCGAGGCGACAGCTGCACCCCCTCTTGTCGCTTTAGGCTCCTCGATTCTCGCGCCTGCTGTTTTATCCTCTTGCCTTTATAAATAAGACCGGGGGGTCCTTCCATTTTCCCCCTTGCCTCTTCGCATCTTCTTCTTCCTTGCGACTCTGAAGAGCCCAAGCATCGCCACCGCCGTCGATCCTCGAACCTGCACCGACTAGGCCGCTGCATCACCCTGTTCGTGCCGTTGTGTGGCCCTGGTAAGTGCTCCCTTATTTACTTATCAAATCTGCATGAGGGTTTCGATGTTCTTAAGTGTTCATCAGCGTTCCATAGAGCTCATCTGCTTTTCCTCAACATCTGATTGAATCTAGTTTAAGCCTGACAACTTCTCGTAGCCGAAGCCGTAGTTTGAATCTGTCCCACCATAGCCTCTTGTTGTTCCTGAATAGATCTCATCTGTACTGTTATTGTTCTACCGTCACCATTTTTAGGGCTCAGAAAAATTTCTTTTACTAGGCCGCAGTAGATCCAAAATCATGACACCTTCTTGCAAAATCTGTTTTCCTCAGTACTTAGTAAATTTCAGATGTGCTTCTTCCAATTGTAGGCAGTTTAACTTTTTAGAAAATGATAATCTGGCAGGTACCATTAGCCCTCGCATAAACCACCATCTTATCTTGAGCATCCATGTCCGGTTTACAGTACGCATATGTTTGAATCAATTTCCCCGGTTTAACACCGGTTTGTACACGTCAATCCTGAACCGTAAACCGGCCTTTGCACTTCCTTTTCAGTCTGTCCTTTATAATGGCCAAGCAATTCGCCTCTTGCAACTGGGTTCCTTCCCGGATCACAGAGACTCAACTCAATGGGTATGTTCTAACTGGCGCTTTGGCCAAGAAGGAGGTTATTCATTGGCGAGTCCCAGGCCCTGAGTGCCCTCCTGAACCTCAATACGGAGAAGTGATGGTATTTTTGCAGCATCTAGACCGGGGATTTAGCCTTCCTGGATCAAAGTTTTTCCGGGATGTGCTTGCCAACTTCCAACTCCATCCTCAAGACATTGGACCGAACTATGTGTCCAATATCTGTAATTTCCAAGTGTTCTGTGAAGTTTACCTTCAAGAAGAACCAACTGTCGAGCTCTTCAGGGACTTCTTCCACCTAAACCACCGTACTAAATTCTCTGATGGCCCGAACACTGAACTTGGCGGAGTGTCGATTCAGAAAAGAAAAGAAGTTGATTTTCCTCATGCCAAACATCACAGCCACCCCAAAGATTGGAACCAAACATGGTTTTATTTTCAGAATACTGCTCCTGCTAAAGAGAACCCTTTGCCGGGTTACCATGCTCACCGGCTTAGCTATGGCCACCCACTACCTCAACGACTCACTGCCAAAGAACGACAAGCTTATGCACCTTAACTCGCCAAGCTCCGGGCTTTCCTAGTCAACGGTTTAACCGGCGTTGACCTCATTCGTTGCTGGGTTTCGTGGGGTATCTTGCCTTTAAGCCGCCATACCAGGTTGATGCATGAGTATACCGGGGACATCAAGGACCCTCAACGGCACCATGAGATAGAGATAACTGATGATGAAGTCACTGAGGCCGTCAAGAAAATGCTGGATGAACCGATCGCTGAATGCAGCAAAACTGGGCTGCGTCCCTTTAATACCTCCAACAAACCGCCAGCGGTAAAAATTTCACCTTTCTGCCTTTCTGATCTATCTCCGCTTTAACATTCTTCTGATAATTCTTTGTCTGTCCTTACATGCCAAAGATTATTTCTGGAAGAGGAAAGCTCAGGACAAACCACCAAAAACTCAAGAGAAACCGGCGAGGGCTGCCCGTGCCAAGAGCAAAGCCATCAAAAAGTCAGCCAAGAAGAAAACAACCGAGTCTTCTGATCTGCCCGAAGATGTTGATTCGGAACAAGAGGTAGAACTTGACGCCCTTGGTTCATTTTTCATACATCTTATTGACAACGACCATTACCAGGATGATGCGGAAGCGAGCCGTGCTGACAATGTAGAGGTAATCTCCCTTTCTTCCACTTCTGATCTTGTGCTAGTAAGAAAAACCCGTCGCGCGGTTCAGAAAGTGAAGCGTTCACATCATTTTACTCCTTTGGATTCACAGCATCCTGAAGCTCGACGTACAACCCGGCATAGTGGCCAGCAAGTCACTTATTCCTGTTTACTAGATACTCCACTCTGAAAGCGCCGTGCAGAGGCCTCTTATAATTCTGTCAAGTCTTATCCCCTGGCGGGTTACTTTCGATACCCTCTTAATCCGTCTGACTCAAGTTATCAGGCCACTTCCAACTCGTCTCTGGCGGTTCATCAACCACACAAATGCCTCCCCTTAAGACCGTCCCTGGGTAAGTATAACAATGTTTAACTTTGTCTTCTTGCATCGGTTTACTATACTAATCCTTTATATGCCATTGTGCAGTGCCAAAGCCCGATTGAGCAAGAAGGCAAAAACAACTGCTCCCACTGATGAGGTTGAACCGGACAGGACCTTAGAAGATGCTGGCAAAAATGTTGATGTCGTCATGGATGACCCTGTGCCGCAAGGCCAAGCCTCTGATGTTGATCCGCCCAAAGTTATCCCGGCGAGCCCTCATATCAATCCACCAAGCCCACAAGCTAGTCCTCCAAGTCCGATTGTTGATCCGCCAAGCCCTGCCAAAACCTCAGACAAACCGGCGAGCCCAAATGCAGCCACTGATGCCGTTGTGATTACTGGGATTGGCCATACTTCTCCTGGTAATCGTGTCGCTTTGGCAAAGCACAGTGCCAAGGTGGAATCTGCTGCTGAAGAAAAAGGCAAGTGGAAAGCTGATGTGTCGAATTACGCTCATCTCCCTGCTGAGGAACTTCATTCTGGATACTTAAACCGCCTTTACACAAGCCCTGACTATGAGGCCGGTTTAGTCAACTTGATGAAGGAGCGTTATGAGGTAATCTTTCAAATACTTCAAAAAAATTCTTTGCACTGTATAACTCCATTGTAGCCCCCAAGGGCCGGTTTATCTGTTCAAGATGAACCAGGACTTTGAAATAAAAAGAATTCCAACTGTGTAGCCCTCAAGGGACGGTTTACCTTTTTGATGACAAATCGGGACTTTCCGTTTCAAACTTGTCTTTGTTGAATTCCTTCGTCTTTAGATATTCAGATCAAATATGCATTAGCCCCCAAGTGCCGAGATTAATACTTGTATTGAGCCTTGGGACTTTGAATGATAGTCAAAACAAAAAGCAATCCACATTAGCCCCCAAGTGCCAAGCGTATAACTTGTTATGCGCATGGGACTTTGAGAAAAAATCTTAACATCTTTATCATCTAACTTGAGCAGACTGACTTGAACATCAGAGACACCCAGATTGCCGATCTTCAAGAAAATATGAAGTCCCAGCAGGCAGAAACCTCCAAAGCCAAAGATGAACTGAAGGGCGCTTTGACTGCCATGGAACAATTGAAGGATGGCTTCAAAAGTGAGCGGGTGAACTGGGAAACCGAAAAAGGAGCTCTCTTAAAGCGGGCTGAAGATGCCGAAGCAGCACTTAAACCGGTGGCTAAGGAGCTAGCAGGGCTGAAGCAGCAAGTCAATGCTATGACTTCAGCAATATTTGGTAAACATCTTTTGTCCATTCCTTCCGTAAACATTGTTGAAGTTTTCGGTTTAACAGTAACTTTTAAACCGTTTTGCAGGTAGCTGTGTTGCTCATCTAGGCTCTAACATGCAGATGAAGTTGAAGGCAACTTACACTTTGATAGAACAATTGTATACTGGTGCTCAACGAGTCATCCGTGCATCTTCCTTCAACAAGCCGGCACCCATCTTGATCAAGGACACATTGACCAAACTGTCTATGACCCCAGCACAGATAGAAGAGGTAAAGCGATCTGTTGCAAGAGCTGGCGCTTTAACAGCACTGACGCGGGCCAATGCATGGATTGCTGATCTTGATCCGGTAGATATCACCACAGGTTGTCCCGGTCAACAAGAAGATGGATCAGACATTGATAACGAAGCTCTGAAAGTCTTGACAAAGGAGATGCGTCCGCTAGCGAGCCAACTGGATGAGGAGGTCGATTTGTCTGTCTATCGGTCCAGCTATGACACACATGGCAAACAGGTTGACGCAGCTGTCGGTGTCAAAACCGGCGGATCTCGGGTAGGGGGTCCCTATCTATGCGTCTAGGCTGATGGTAACAGGAAGCAAGGGACACAGATGTTTACCCAGGTTCGAGCCCTCTCGATGGAGGTAAAACCCTACTTCCTGCTTGATTAATACTGAAGGTATGGGTAGTACAAGAGTAGATCTACCACGAGATCGTAGAGGCTAAACCCTAGAAGCTAGCCTATGATGGTATGATTGTAATTGTGATCTATCGACTAGCCTGGCCCTGGTTCATATAATGCACCAGAGGCCTAGGATAACAAGAGTCCTAGCCGAATACGCCGGTGGGGGAGGAGTCCTTGTCTTGATCGCCAAGTCTTGTGGAATCTTCCTTGTATGCGGCAGCTGTCCGGACTGGCCCATGAGTATATGGCCATGGGGGTCCTCGGCCCAATCTAACAGATCGGGAGATGACGTGGTGAGTACCCCCTAGTCCAGGACACTGTCAGTAGCCCCCTGAACCGGTCTTCATGTTAGGAATGCTCCTCGATTCTTCCAAACTGTTCTTCATCTTCGGTCCTCGGTCTTGAAAACCGGTTCAACAAATCTTCTCATCTTTGATCTTGAGGATCGCCGAAGTGCATCCGAAGAGTTTACACGTCGGGTATCCGAGGAGCCCCTTTAAGTTTCCGGCCTTTATCAATGCCTTGTTATTTTTATGCCCTACCTCGGGTTTGAAGTTTTTCCCGGGAGGCAGTGTCCTCTTACGTCCGAGCTCCAATGCCGGACTGCATTTGAGGTATCTTTTGCAGCCGAGCACCAATGCCGGACTACTTCCGAGCTCCAACGCCGAAATGTATTCGAGCTCCAACGCCGGACTGTGTCCAAGCTCCAGCGCCAGACTGTATTCGAGCTCCAACGCCGGACTATATCCAAGATGTCATATATCATCTTGGTACAAAAAGGTTGAAGGAGTGTAGCCGAGCATAATGACGGAAATGCCCTTTATGGAGCTAGCCGCTGGCGCCCGAGCTTTATGCCGGACTGCCTCCGAGGTGGTGCACCACCCCGACCGCGGGCTGATTTTTTGTGAATATTTTTAACTGGTGCAATTTATCCTCCGAGAGGGTCGTGAGAAGTCACCGCAATATACTAGCTTGACGCCGGATAGGTCCATATGGTACCTATTATTGTCCGAGACATGCATGCGCATAGTTCGGTCAAGCCGAACACTGAGCACTTTGAATTATCTGCATTGAATAAGCAATGCAGTAGCCCCCGAGACACTGGTCGGGTGGCAACACCAGATCAGGGGATCGATGTGCCCCTTTAATATTTATAGATAATGAGCACAAAGCCCAGTAGCCCCCGAGCCTTAATGTGGGCACGGGTGGCCGAATTAAGGATCGATATCCAGAGTAAAATCATAGATTATGCGTAATGATTCTATGTATCCAAGTACATTACATCATTATTTTGACTCCATTGTGACCTATTCTCAGTTGAAAGTGGCCCATCGTCGGCTTCTACCCCATGCTAGATACTACATAGGGTGTTTTCGCACTAACAAAGCAACCCTTAGCCGACGTCTCAGTGCCCGAAGGCGGTTGTGTTAGCGGAAACGAGGCAATCAGATATGCGGGCTTTATAACTTTCGCTTAGTCATAGGAACTTTAAACTGGGGAAGCTAGCTATGAGCCCCCGGTTAGTGTTCGGCGACATCCGAGGTCAAGCCGTAAACACTTCGGCCAATGTTATGAACGGCCCGTCATTCAACATAGTCATCGGATCGCTGACCAGTTTACACCAATTGTGACAGTCAGTTTTTGGCTTTCTCCACTGAGGTGCTTAACCATGTGAGCTTGAAGCACAATCACAGTGGTTCTCTCTTTGCACGCCTAGCCGAACAAAGCGGAACGTAGGAGGCAAGCACAGGAGCCGGGCAACCCAACTATTGACCGAAGACACAATTCGAAACTGATGCACATATAGCAATATCCGAGAATTATCTTTCCGAATCCCTAAAAGTGTCCGGCGTTGCACTGCGAGACTAATGCTGGGAACGCACAAATAGTTTAAAAGTGACATAGGCTCGAAAAGCCAAAAAACTTATTCAAAAGTCTAATGTCCGAACTAGATCAAGTGTTGGGTGCCAATCCGAAAATTGGAGTTTTTTTAAGAAAAAAAGGTGCTTCTGCCATGCTTTAACATGACACATCCTATCTCAAGACTTCAAGCGGGTCAGCCTATGGCTTCAACCTCCTTATCCCGAAAGCGAAGTGCTTCTCCGAGGCTAGTTTAGCAAACTACACTCGAGCGGATTTAGAGAGAAGCAAGGCTATCCGGCTATTGAACACACACTTGCATCGAGAAAGGAGTGATAGAAAAAGACTTTGCCACGAATAATAAGAAGAACACTTATTATAAAATAGCTCACATAAATTTAAGAGCCCCCGAGTGACTTGGGTAAAAGAATCATTGTATGGACCGAAATACTTATATCATATCTATGTTCACCCAAACTTTAAACGCGTCTTAACCGACCGTCGGCTTCTCCCTCTTCGGTCAAAGAACGAGAAGTGTTATGTACTCCACCTGTCGAGAATATCGATGGTGTTTCTGATAACCAGGCAATCAGGTCATAAGGCAGTAACAGACAAAGCGCGCTCAGGGAACTTATGCTATATTACTGATAAAGTGTAAGAAGCATCTTTAAAGAAAATAGTACCACCACCGATACCTTTCTTCGGTGCTCATTGTTAATATGAGACTTGTGCAATAGATTTTTTGTACTCATGAGTTCCGTTGTGTGCCGACCATTATTGAAAACAGTAAGAGCGCTAGCTTTCGGCTTCACCCAATCTGTGGTCCGGCTCAGGTGACCCGATCGTGACAATCGCAGAGGTGCTCCCTTTAATCCCTAGCCGAACAATCGGAAACGTAGGGGTAAACACAGGATTAAGGCAACCCAGCTTGCAAATCGCTTAAGTCAATATGGTGCATATTGTGGCGTAATACACGAACAAGGAACGAAGCCGTACAAGTATAATCATATGCAAGAGGAAAGGCTTCATGAAAGAAGCCCCCAAGTGAACTGGGTATTTGAATTTGTCTGTCACAAACAAAGTTTGGACAAGGAAATTTTTTACAAGCAACTTGTTTCCAAAGAAGTATAATGCTTGACCGAACCAAACACAAGTTAAAAATTTAAAACTTTGAGCATGAAGGCAACTTAGCTGGTTAATGTGTTCGGTATTGATGACGTGGTCCGAGCTTGATGTGGGACAAGGTTCCATCCCCCAAGCCGGTCCCGAGGTGGTGGAGCAAAGAGCTCAGCACTCCAAAGTGGTGACACAGCACGGTCAATGCAGGCCGGCAGAGTGATGCCGAAGTCCCCGGCATGGGGTAATGAAGTGTTGACGAAGCCCCCTGTCCAGCCGAGGTGACGCCAAAGGATATAGTCCGGCTGTATCATTTTCCTTTGCACAAAAAATAGTGCAAACCGGGGGTGATAGTAATAATAATAATTAAAAAAATGTTGCATAATAAATAATTTATGCAAAGTGTGTAATAAAAGAAATATGGCCTGGCACCGAAGTCAATGTCGATGCAGGGCGTCGGCGTGATGCAGTAAAGGGTGGCAAAGCCTGAATTCACAGGTCGGTCCGAGTTCCGGATGCGGCATTCGCCGGACTATGTACGGAAACTGACTGAACCACCAGGCGACCGTCAATAATGCGGCCACCATTTGATAGACCTGGTTTATTTGTTGTAGCAATTTGAAGGAAGGTGATTCCCAAAATTGGGACTCGATCCGCACACCCATTTCCTGATGGGTGATAAAGCGACGGCATGGCAATGCTGGCGAAGGATGGCTTGCCGAGGCAAAGCCCTTGGTCCAGCTAATCGTGACGAGGCTGGTCGGCTGGTGATGCCAAAGTCACCGAATTAGGTTGATGAAGAGATGATGAATCCCCCGGTCCAGCCGAGATGTCGAAGCCTCGATGTCAGCCGATGAGTTGAAGTAGGTCGGCATGATGGACACCGGCTTGAAGGAGCAACAGTGCGGCCCTGCTGATGCAGGTCGTGACGCGGTCAATGCCGGCTTGATGAAGTGACCGTGCGGCGATGCCGGTGTTCCCGCTCCGTGTAATCCGTGGGGCGGCGATGTTGTGATGATTTATCCTTCGCGATGCCGAACTCTTGTTCGGCTTGCCGAGATGATGATCCGAAGAAGTTGAGTTCGGCTCAACAAAGTGACGACGTGTCTAGCGCAGGTCGGCAACCGTGGAGCAATATTGTCGGACCGGTTTGACACCAGCATGATGTTGAAGATCATGTTCAAAAGATTTTAAAGTTAGTGGGATTTGTTCGGGAAAGAAACACAATACCCCATACAACACTTCCTTCAAAAAGGATGTCCGAAATCCCGTTCATAAAAAAGACGAACTCGGGTCGGATTCGTTTTCGCGCAGAAAACCGATCCAAGAAGTGATGCACTAATCGGAAGGTTCCCAGAGTTCGGACGGTCGGATCGAGCTGAACTTTTGAGAGGTGGTAGATATAGGAATTCTGCAGCTGATCAATGGTTGGATCTTCCGAAGGACATCCGAGCTAGAAGTTGGACACCACGCCCTAAACTCGTCCAGATTCTCGTCCAGATTTCACAGGGCTCCGGTATATCACGGATTGCCAGAGACTCCTCCATCGGAACTCGACGAAATTTTCCAGGGTTTTTGTAGACTCAGTTCCACAAAATTCCACCAAAGCAATCGTAAAAACGACGCTTGAGAAGGCGGTGGCGGCGGACACAAGTCCGCTATCCAGAAAAATAGTACGGTCGCCCGAGGGCAATGTTGACGTTGAGCCCCCGGGCTCCCTGGATGATTCCTCCATGATCTTAATAGAGATCGGAGTTGATGTTTGATGAATTCCCTCATCCGAACATGACGATCGGAGGTAGGGCGCGGTCCTTGGTCGAACCAAGGTGACCAGTCGAGCTGGTGACGAAGATGCCGAAGTCGCAGTTGATCTGCAGGCGACCCATCGACCTTTTGTCAAACACACAGCGAAACTCTCAATGAAAGCACCAATGTCGGTGTCAAAACCGGTGGATCTCGGGTAGGGGGTCCCGATCAGTGCGTCTAGGCTGATGGTAACAGGAAGCAAGGGACACAGATGTTTACCAAGGTTCGGGCCCTCTCGATGGAGGTAAAACCCTACTTCCTGCTTGATTAATATTGAAGGTATGGGTAGTACAAGAATAGATCTACCATGAGATCGTAGAGGCTAAACCCTAGAAGCTAGCCTATGATGGTATGATTGTAATTGTGATCTATCGACTAGCCTGGCCCTGGTTTATATAATGCACCAGAGGCCTAAGATAACAAGAGTCCTAGCGGAATACGCCGGTGGGGGAGGAGTCCTTGTCTTAACCGCCAAGTCTTGTGGAATCTTCCTTGTATGCGGCAGCTGTCCGGACTGGCCCATGAGTATACGGCCCAATCTAGCAGATCGGGAGATGACGTGGTGACACTACTAGGAAAAGGCCTACTAATGGCGCACCAGTTTTGCCTACTAATGGCGCATCACTGGTGCGCCATTACTAGCACGCCACTAGTAATTTTTACTAATGGCGCACCACTGGTGCGCCATTAGTATAGGCCACTGGTGCGCCATTAGTATAGGCCACGGTGCGCCATTAGTATTTTTGAATTTTGAAGGCGGGAAAATAGTAGTGGCGCACCGTCTAACCCCCACCGTGCGCCATTGCTATTTTTGAATTTGAATTCGGATCTGGATCGTGATTTTTTTGCCCATTTTTTGCTAGTTTTTTTTGCTCGTTTTTTGGCACGATATCATTTCAAATTTTGTTCCTGTTTTTGGATCTTGTACGTTCTTTTGCTGTGTTCTTTTGCCGGAGAGGAGTTCGCCGGAGAGGATGAGGAGGAGGTCACCAGAGAGGCGCTCGCCTACATCGCCGGAGAGGAGGAGGAGGTCGCCGGAGGGGAGTTCACCGAAGCATCGGAGAGGAGGAAGGAGAAACCATGAGGGAATTGGAGGAGAGGAGGGAGGAGGAGCTCACCGGAGAGGAGGGAGGAGAAACCGTGAGGGGAGGGGAGGGGAGGAGAGGAGGGAGGAGGAGGTTCCCGGAGAGGAGGAGGTCGCCGGAGAGGAGGAGGAGGTCGCCGGAGAGGAGAAGGAGGTCGCGGGAGAGGAGGAGGAGGTCGCTGGAGAGGAGAAGGAGGTCGCCGGAGAGGAGGAGGAGGAGGTCGCCGGAGAGGAGGGTAGTATGGTGGAGGAGAGAAGGGAAGATGGAGTGGAGGAGAGGAGGAGATGGAGTGGAGGAGAGGAGAGGAGGAGATGGAGTGGAGGAGAGGTGGAGTGGAGGAGGTGCGCCCAGCCATATATACGACATAGTAATGGTGCACCGTGGGCAGGTGCGCCATTACTAACTTTTTTATTTTATTTATTTATTTTGAATTTTGAAAGCGGGAAGATACTAATGGCGCACCATGGGCAGGTGCGCCATTAGTAACTTTATTTTTTTTTTGACTTATTTTGAATTTTGAAGGTGGGAAGATACTAATGGCGCACCATGGGCAGGTGCGCCATTAGTAACTTTTTTTTATTTTGTTGACTTATTTTGAATTTTGAAGGCGGGAAGATACTAATGGCGCACCATGGGCAGGTGCGCCATTAGTAATTTTGAATTTTTTTTGAATTTTTTTGCCTCTCGAGATCTTAAAAACCCCGTATCTTCTTTCTGTTAGGTTTTTGAGGATTTTGAAAATGTTTAACGAGGTTCCCCCGCTTAAATTCGGATGTAACTTTTCGAGTAGATGATTTTTCAAATAAAAAACTTTTTCATCCGAGTTCGTGTGCAAAAGTTATGCCCATTTTTACAAATTCTCGAGAGATTTTGCAAAAAAGTCGAAAATTCATGTTTGTAAATTTTGCTAACAACTAGACCACATATCACATGGGAATCTTATTTTCTTTTATTTTTTTGACATTTCTATCATTTTCTTTTATTTTTTTGAAACTGAAAAGGCTGTCCACGGGGGGGGGGGGGGGGGGGGGGGGGGGGGGGGGGGGGGGGGAGGGGTGCATTCGTGCGAATGTTTGGGCCAAGTTACTAATGGCGCACCGTGGCATGGTGCGCCATTACTAGTTCAACTAGTAATGGCGCATCACTCCCACGGTGCGCCATTAGTAGTTTTGAAAAAAATTAAAAAAAAATTTACTAATGGCGCACCGTGGATGTGGTGCGCCATTACTAGTTCAACTAGTAATGGCGCACCACTCCCACGGTCCGCCATTAGTAGTTTTGAAAAAAAATTAAAAAAATTTACTAATGGCGCACCGTGGACGTGGTGCGCCATTAGTATTTGCACACTAATGGCGCACCAACACATGGTGCACCATTAGTATATAGTAATGGCGCACCACATGTCTGGAGCGCCATTAGTGTCAATTCCATCTATAGCCCTTTTCCTAGTAGTGTGAGTACCCCCTAGTCCAAGGCACCGTCAGCAGCTGTGAAAGAAGCTCAGAATTTAATCCCTCCAATCCGTAAGCACACTTATGCTCCTGACATTGAACCATCCAACCTTATAGGCGACGGAGCTGTATTTCAACCCTTAACCAGGATTGATTAGACCACCCTTGACTTCCAGCCACTGGGTGAGGAGGAGGAGGTTGAACCGGCACTAGATGATCTTTCAATGTCATGACAGCCTGGTGCTGAATATAATCCGCTGGCCGGTTTGATTGTTATGTGTTGTGAGCAACAAACAATTACTCTTTTGGGCATCAAAGCGCCTTGTAATAGGCTAGGTGAAATACTTTGATTGTGTGCCATCGTGCAATGCTACTTGATACTGTAATCCGGCATGATGTTGCTATGCTTTGCTTTACTTGCCTTGGTATTCCGTATAAGTCCTGCTTTCAGCATGTCAAACACTTAAACATGTCCTGGCGGTTTACCGCCGGACGGGTTATGATACCCAATACAGAAACAGAATCCTCATAACCAAGGTTATAAAGTAATAAAATATGAATCATATCATACCTGTGATATTAAATCACTTTTGTTGGTCCACCAACTCGTTTAGTAAGGGTGAAAACCCAAACTTTGGGTGTTGGAAGGTACCCACCACATTATGCTGGTGCGTAATAAGCCATACCGGGTATTGATAAACACCGGATGATCATTCTGGCGACTTATAGTCAATGCCAGGCCGGATTGAAAGATGTCGGTTCACCATTGATTGTATGCTTAACAGCTGATAACTGTAAGACACACCGGGTTAAGAAACACCGGGTTGAGATGAAGACATATAGTCTGGCCGGGTCAAGAGACGCTGGTTCACCTTAAAACTTTATCAACAGAGATAAAACTTGCAAAAACAAAAGCAAATAAAACTTGTAGTCAAGGCTTTTCGAGGGCTGCCAGGCCCAAATGCGAGGCTTTTCGTGGGCTGCCAGGACGCTGAGTTAAACCATTTGACAAAGCCTTTTAAGATGGGCCTCCAACTAACCAATCATCATTTTAACTTTGACAAGTTCAGGGTCTCTTATGAGAGTAACTTGTCAAACGTTCGACAGGTGATGCCAGGATTACCTGGATAGGAGTGGCTTACTTGATGAAGGCAGGTTAACCCGGGGTTTTAGGTGAATACACCAGGATTCCAAGCCGTGGGTCGATACCCAATTACAAGGTTCCTTTCAAACTCTTTGTTACTTTACACAAAGAGCCCCCAAGTAACTTTGTGACCTGTGCTCAATGGGTGCCTATGTTTGAGTTGTGCTTTTAGCAACAGAACACTCTTTGGCCCCTTGGGTGTGAAGCTCCCAAGTTGTATTATGGCATGATAGCCGGTTTAATGGACATAACGGGACATCGCTTTGTAGGCAGAAGCCCCCTTGTAACCATGAAATATTGGAAGAACGGCAGAGGCCCTGCTTGTAGCAAGGATGCCGGTTTATTATATTGAGCATAATATATACATTGTCAAAATATGTACATAGTGAGAGCCTATGGCTCAGGTGTAGTAAGGCCGTAGAAGAGCGATATTCCACGGCCGACGGGTCTCCTCCTCTGATTTGCTTGAGTCTTTGTGCTCGCGAATGTCGATGAGGTAGTATGATCCATTGTGCAGATTCTTGCTGACCACAAAGGGTCCTTCCCAAGGTGGGGATAACTTGTGCATATCGGTCTGATCCTGGATGAGCCGGAGCACTAAGTCGCCTTCTTGAAAGGTTCGTGTCCTAACCCGACGGCTGTGATAACGCCGCAGGTCTTGCTGATAAACCGCCGAACGAGCCAATGCCATGTCCCGTTTTTCATCTAATAGGTCTAGTGCTTCTTGACGTGCTTGCTCATTGTCCGCTTCAACATAATTGGCAACCTGGGGCGAGTCATGACAAATATCACTGGGAGTACCACCTCTGCTCCGTAAACCATGAAGAAAGGCGTATAACCGGTAGATCGGTTTGGGCTGGTGTTTATGCTCCATAACATAGATGGTAGTTGTTCCACCCCACAACCCGGCATCCGCTTCAAATGGACCATAAGCCGGGGCTTGATATGTTTCAAGATTTCCTGATTAGCTCGCTCAGCTTGACCATTAGACTGGGGGTGAGCCACAGATGCCACATCAAGTTGGATGTGCTCTCGTTGATTAACGTCCTCCATCTCGCCTTTAGAAAGGTTCGTGTCATTATCTATGATAATGTTGTGAGGAAAACCGAAACGGAAGATCACCTTTTTGATGAACTGAACCGCCGTGGCTGCATCACACTTGCTTACTGGCTCCTCTTCAACCCATTTAGTAAACTTGTCAACTGCCACCAACATGTGGGTCTTATTATCTTTGGATCGCTTAAAAGGCCCTACCATGTCAAACCCCCAAGTAGCAAACGGCCAAGTGATTGGAATCATTCGTAGCTCCTGAGCCGGAACATGAGCTCGTCATGAGAATTTCTGACAGCCGTCGTACCGCCTTACTAAGTCCTCAGCATCAGCATGAGCCGTCAACCAATAGAAGCCATGTCGAAACGCTTTAGCCACCAAGGATTTTGAACCGGCGTGGTGACCACAGTCTCCTTCGTGGATTTCGCGTAGAATCTCACGTCCTTCTTCAAGAGAAACACAGCGTTGGAACGCACCAGAAACACTGCAATGGTGTAACTCGCTGTTGTGAACCACCATGGACTTGGATCGCCGGACTATCTGGCGAAAATTTCATCTTCTGGTAACTCGCCCCGGTTCATATACGCCAATTATGGAACCGTCCAATCCGGAATGATATGCAAAGCAGCCACCAAATGTGCCTCCGGATCAGGAATGGTGAGGTCCTCCTCTGTAGGCAACTGAACCGATGGGTTATGCAAGACATCCAAGAAGGTATTGGGTGGCACCGGTTTACGCTGAGATCCCAGCCGACTTAAAGCATCAGCTGCTTTGTTTTTGTGCCGATCAATGTGCTCCACATGATAACCCCTAAAGTGACCAGCAACAATATCCACCTCTCGTCGGTAAGCCACCATGAGTGGATCCTTGGAATCCCAAGTACCTGAAACTTGCTGGGCTACCAGATCCGAGTCTCCAAAGCATCATACTCGGCTTAAGTTCATCTCCTTAGTAACTCGAAGACCATGGAGTAAGGCTTCATACTCAGCTGCATTGTTAGTACAAAGGATCATTAAGAGAAGAACATAATGAATTTTATCACCTCGAGGGGAAGTAAGGACAACTCCAGCCCCCGAGCCCTCCAATTGCCTGGATCCATCAAAGTGCATAGTCCAGTTTGTACTGTCCGGTTTGTCCTCCGGTATATGCAACTCTGTCTAATCATTGATGAAATCCACAAGGGCCTTGGATTTGATTGTTGTTCGAGGCATATATTTCAAACCGTGTGGTCCGAGCTCAATAGCCCACATAGCAACCCGGCCAGTTGCCTCCTTGTTCCGGATTATATCCTCCAAAGGAACAGAACTGACCACTGTGATGGGATGACCTTAAAAGTACTGTTTAAGCTTCCGACTTGCCATAAAAACCCCATACACTAGCTTCTGCCAATGCGGATATCTTTGCCTTGACCCAATGAGCACTTCGCTAATATAATAAACCGGCCTTTGAACCGGGTATTTCTTCCCAGCCTCCTTGCGCTCCACCACAATGGCGAGACTCACAGCTCGGGCATTAGCAGCCACATATAACAACAGTGGCTCCTTATCAACTGGAGCGGCAAGAACTGGCGGTTCAGCCAACTGCTTCTTCAAGTCTTCAAACGCCGCATCAGCAGCATCGCTCCAGACAAAAATGTATGTCTTCTTCAACATCTGATACAGAGGGATCACCTTTTCTCCCAACCTGCTGATAAACTGGCTCAAAGCCGCAATACGACCCGACAAATGTTGAACATCATTGATACATGCCGGTTTAGCCAGAGATGTGATAGCCTTGATCTTTTCCGGATTAGCCTCAATGCCCCGGTTAGACACCAAAAAACCCAAGAGCTTGCCAGCCGGTACACCAAAGACACACTTAGCCGGATTGAGCATCATTTTATAAACTCTCAGATTATCAAAGGTTTCTTGCAAATCAGATATGAGCGTCTCTGCCTTCCTGGACTTGACCACAATATCGTCCACGTAGGCATGAACATTGCGCCCAATCTGAGTATGAAGACAATTCTGCACAGAACGTTGATAAGTTGCCTGGGCACTCTTGAGCCCGAAGGGCATAGATACATAACAGAAGGCTCCAAAGGGAGTAATGAAAGTTGTCTTCTCCTGGTCCTTAACTATCATCTTGATTTGATGATAACCAGAATAAGCATCCAAGAAACTCAAACGCTCACAACCCGTCGTAGCATCAATGATTTGATCAATACGAGGGAGGGCAAAGGGATCAGCTGGGCAAGCCTTGTTCATCTGTGTAATCCACACACATACGCCAAGTGCCGTTTTTCTTAAGTACCAGCACCAGATTAGCCAACCACTCTGGGTGAAACACTTCCACGATAAACCCTGCTGCCAGTAGCCGGGCTAGTTCTTCCCCAATGGCCTTACGCTGCTCCTCATTAAAGGGGTGAAGAAATTGTTTGACCGGTTTGAACTTCAAATCAATATTAAGAGTGTGCTCAGCGAGCTCCCTCGGTACACCTGGCATGTCAGAAGGTTTCCATGCGAAGATGTCCCGGTTCTCACGGATGAACTCGATGAGCGCGCTTTCCTATTTCGGATCCAAGTTGACGTTGATGCTGAACTGCTTGGATGAATCGCCAGGAACAAAATCAACCAATTTAGTCTCATTAGCCGATTTAAACTTCAAAGCCGGATCATGCTCTATAGTGGGCTTCTTTAGAGAGGTCATGTCTGCCAGATCAACATTGTCCTTATAAAACTTCAACTCTTCTGTTGCACAAACCGATTCAGCATATGCCGCATCACTTTCCTCACACTCCAGAGCAATCTTGCGGCTACCATGAACCGTGATGGTCCCTTTATGACCTCGCATCTTGAGCTGCAGATAAACATAACACGGCCTTGCCATGAATTTAGCATAAACCGCCTATCCAAACAAATCATGGTACGGACTCCTGATCTTGACCACCTTAAAGGTTAGCATCTCGGATCTTGAATCATGATAATCTCCAATAACCACCTCCAGAGCTATCTTATCAACTGGGTAAGCCAATTTACCAGGCACCACACCATGAAAAACAGTGTTTGATGGTCTAAGGTTTTTATCCGTCAACCCCATATGACGGAAGGTTTCATAATACAAGATATTGATACTGCTCCCTCTGTCCATGAGCACCTTGGTAAATTTGTAACCTCCAACCTACGGTGCAACCACCAAAGCTAGGTGGCCCAGATTGTCAACCCGGGGCGGATGATCCTCCCTGCTCCAGACAATAGGCTGCTTAGACCAGCGTAGATAACGGGGCACTGCCCGTTCAACAGAGTTTACCACCCTTTTATGGAGCTTTCGATCGCGCTTGCACAAGCTAGTAGTGAAGACATGATACTGTCCACCGCTTAACTGCTTCGGGTTGCTTTGATAACCCGACTGCTGCTGATTCCCCTGATTACCCTGTTGACTGTTACCACCTTGGTTCTGATTGCCCTGATTATTCTGAAATCCTGAGTTTGAACCGCCACCACCGTAACCCGGCCCGTGAAATCCTGGACCGGAACCGCCGGATGGACCCTCATCATACCGGAAAAGATCAGAGTTTTTGAACTCCCACATGATGTGGCAATCCTTCCAGAGGTGCGTGGCCGGAACCTCCTTTGTCCTGTGCTTTGGGCAGGGCTGGTTCAACAAGCGTTCCAGATTCATTCCTCCACCGCGCTGGGGCGGTTTACCCTTGTGGCGCTGCATATTGTCTTGCATACTGGTGTTAGCCACAAAATCCGAATTGTCCGCTTTACGCTTACCATTGTTCCCGTGGCCCGCCTGGTTGTGTTGTCCCTTTGAACCAGCATTCTTCTTTCCCTTCTCCTGTTTTTCTTCATCAGAATTAGGGTCCTTGGTATTATCAGAATCAACATACTTAACCAGAGCCGCCATGAGTGTTCCCATATCATTGCAGTGACGCTTGAGCCGTCCCAACTTCATTTTTAGTGACTTAAACCGGCAATTCCCTTCTAAAGTCACAATTGCTGTATTCGGATTGATGCGGCCTGATGAATGCAAAATTTCTGAAACCCGGCGCACCCAATGGGTTTTTGATTCATTCTCTCCTTGGACACAAGCAGCCAGATCTACAATGGACATAGGTTGCTTGCATGTATCTTTGAAGTTTGCTATGAACTTGGCCTTCAACTCATCCCATGAACTGATCGAGTTAACAGGCAGGCTCTTCAGCCAGGTGCGAGCCGTTCCTTCTAGCATCATGGTGAAGTATTTTGCACATGCCGCTTCATCCACATCAAGCATCTCCATTGCCATCTCATAACTTTCAACCCACGCCTCAGGGGGCTGGTCAGCGGTATAATTAGGCACCTTACATGGACACTTGAAATCCTTGGGCAACCGCACATTATGTAGAGCTGGGGTGAGGCACGACACTCCCCAAGAGCTAAAGGCTAGACTGCGTTCAACTGATGTCGCTGGTTGAACCGGAGCGGGTTGACTCTGGTATTGCGTAGCCAACTGTGCTGCTAACTCTGCCTCGCGCCGTGCTCTTCCATTGTTCACCACATCCTGAGCATTCCAACCGTCGTTCACCGGATTAGGCCCTCGAGGGGCATCACGACGCCGCGCACTGCTTGACACGGCGGGTTGACTCTGGTATTACGGGGTTGAATGTATTCTGTCTCGGCTGTAGGAATAAGCCTGATGCTGTACAATGGCAGTTTGAAGGAGATCCCTGGCCCGCCGTGTCTCAATTGCCGCTAGCGAGTCGCCCTCCATCGGAATAGCTGCCAAACGCGATGCTGCCGCAATCATGTTATCCAAAGGACTAGAAAAGTGACCTGGTGGTGTTCTTACATATTGCGGCGGGTTGTCCGTCCGTCGAGGAGGGTCCATCACCCATGGCTGATCCGGTGCTGCCCCAGGTGCCTTGGTCCGGTTTACTGCTGCCGGACTGCTAGGCCCAGCTCCAGGCATACTGAAGAGATTCAGACCTTCGTAAATCTACGGCAGTCGAGACCGGTATTTTCTTCTCATAACTTGGTTTGACGCGTTCTGGTCCAACATAAGCCGGTAATTCTATGCCTAGATCCGTTGTGATTGGGCATCTAAAGGGGCCCGCTCTTCATCCATCCTGGCCTCCTCAGCTGCCAAGTCCACCTTGGCCTGAGCTATCTTATCCTTTAGCTTCGTGACATCCGCATTATGCTGAACTTGAGTCTCCGGAGTCACTGCTGTGGTCAACAATGCCGTCAAGGCGTCCAGTAAACCGGCAAGAACTTGAGTCGGCCCACGCGTCGGGCCTCCTGCCGCGGCTGCCGATTCGGAGATCATTACTGCTGTAGATGAAGATTGCACGGTGGGCTGCGTACCGTCCATGAAGATCGCAACCCGGTTTGGCAGTTCAAGGGGGGCCGGAATACTGTCGCCATCGGAATATCCCCCAATCCGGCCATCTTGCAGTCGGTAGAGCGACTCAGTTTCGCCAGTGGACGATTCACCATCTGAGTAGATGGTTGTCTCTTTGTCGGACACCGGTTCAGATTCCGCTCCATGGATAAATCCCACGAACGCACGCTTCATGGAAGGCTGAACTGGGGAAGGACTTCCACGCTGAGCCTTTTCGATGAGGTATGTGGAGATGACCGGCTCAGGGCCCGGTTTGCCGATCTTGCCGATGAAAACATGAATCTCGCCAAACGGGACCCGGTACCCATACTCGATTGAGCCGGCCTCGCGGCCCCAGCCTGCATCGTCGATGTAGAGCTTGTCGCGGCGACTCTTGGTCATCCGGCCAACCGCGTACCCTTTGAGTCCTTCAAAGTTGCCCTTTAAGAACTCGAAACCATCATGCGATAGCCCCACGGTGGGCGCCAACTGTCGTGGAAATATCACGTCAGATGTCCTAGCAGAAGGACTTAGTTGTGGAGCCATCGCAATGAGATTAGCCTAAAGGGGTTAAACCGGACAAGGGACACGAGAGTTTTATACTAGTTCGGTCCCTTACGATGAAGGTAAAATCCTACGTCTAGTTGTGATGAGATTATTGGGGTTTCGATGACCAGGGAGCAAATACGCTTTGCCTTGGTCTCGAGTTGTTGTTTCTTGTCCCTAAACCGCCGCCGGGTCATCCCTTTATATACACAGGTTGACGTCCGGCTGGTTTACAGAGTCCCAAGGCTGGCTCATACAAGTGTCCGGCTCAGTCTCTTCCTTTCCCTGTCTTACAACACAAGTTATACAACTATGGCGGTTTACAACTATGGGCCCTAATCCGCCTTTAGGCTCTGGGCCTTTAAGCTTTATTGGTAGAGCACCATCTTCTTTATGTTCATGGGCTTCAATATGGATGAGCGTGAACCGGCCCCTCCTGGGAGGTTTACACTCAGTAGTTATATCCTCAACAAGTAGAGTAGCAAATTTCACGCGGCCGCGGGTATATCAAAATGCAGGGCCCATGCATCATGGCCTTTCGGTCGAACCTACGTCCACAATTTTTTGTATGTATATCTCCACTGGTCCTCGAACCCAAAATTCTTCCTCGTTCCCGTAAAACCAAGCGGACCACACATATTAAGGCGTCGAATCGAACTAATCCTTCTCCCTTTTACTACAACGTGGCCCCGCACGCTGTAGTACTCCTACAAACCCTACCGCTGCATGCATCATAGGTTTTGTTCAAGAGGACGAGAGAGAAGCGGATTTGTAGTGGAGGCGCTTTCAAAAAAAAGTATTTGTAGTGGAGGCCCCTACCCTAGGGTGCCCTAGGTAGCTGCTGCATGCATCACTGGTTTTCTCTTTTCTTTATGCTCTTGCGCCCTAGAGTGAAATGATGGTTGCTTCGTCCGTCCAGCTTAATGCGGGAAAGGTGGGGCTTTGTGATTTGACCCCTCATCGCTCATTTGCTACTACTGCGGTGCTACGACCGGGGTGCCTCCAAGTCCAACCACTACTCCGAACTATAATTTGGTGCATCGCACGTGAAACAAGACAGTGGATAAGCCACATGTTGGCCAAAGGGGTCCTGTTAAGTGTGTCACCATTTTGTGTGTGGACTTACCCTGCTTGAGTTGCAACGCCAACACGATAGGAGCAGCCTACCACTTGGTTTTTGCTCCTCGGTGAATTCCGACTATATTGATCTAAAAAGATACGTATTGTACTACCCTCTCCGTCTCGGTTTATAGGGCGCGCACGTAGTTCTCGGTCATCCATTTGACTAACTAAATATAAGTTACTATGTCCCAAAAAGTATATCATTCGAATCTTAAGCGGATGTAGTTTCTAAACATATACTGTTCATCACATATATAGCCAGTTAAATTCTCAACCTAGAACAACGCGCATGCCCTGTAAACCGATACGGAGGAAGTAGTAAAAATGAGGTGATTTTACCGAGCGATGGGCGGGGGAGCATGGCCTGTCATGCAGTCCCACGTGTCATGATGTACCAAGGTGATGCGCGTGTCCCTCTTGAGGCAAAACAATGGCAGAAGCAATACTACGTGGTTTTCTTGAAGGAGATGACGGCGAAGCGAAGTGTGAAATAATGGTTGCTTCATCCTCTGGGAAGGTGCAGCATTCTGATTTGATGTCTCATTGCTCATTACTACTACTGGGGCGGTACGACTGGGGTGCGTCCCCCCTGCTGTTCTGCAATGTTAGTTGGTGCATGCCACGTCGACCCGGTTGCTATATGTCCCACATGTCAGCGAGACGAAGTAAAGAATTCATGAAAGCGAGCGTCGATGGAGGAGTACAAGACACGGCTTGGTTTTCGCTGCTTCGCGCGATCCATCGATACATACCCGGACTAGAAAAGGCGAGGGCAGGTCTTTTCCCACACGGCAGGCAGGGGAGTTTGGCATAGTCTATTCGAGGCAACGAGGCAGGAAGGGAAACAAGCAAATAAAGGTTGAGCGACTTAGTTTTGGGTAAATCTGATTTTACGGAGTACGTACCCACTACGGAGGTAGTATACTACTTACTACTCCCTCCTTTCCGGTTTATAGGGCTCGTCTAAAAAAATTCGTTTTTCCGTTTTATTAGTCTCAATTCTAATCATAGTAGTAGTACCATCACATGTTGGATTTTTTTGCGGGGTATCACATGTTGGATTTCGAGGTGCGTTAAATCACCCGATGCAAGCATTGTCAATAGAAAACTCACCAATGCATGTAGAAGTTCATGGAAATTTAGTGGTCATGCATGCATTCGTTCTAATTAATGCCTCGGTAAACATAACTTCTTGAGAAAAACTAGCGTACATTACTTGTGCAAACTACAAAACTAATTCCACCACTCACCATCTACCTTGGTTGGAGAGATTTTGAAATTGAGCCATAAACTGGAAAGGAGGGAGTACTAGTAACATAGCCTAGGGTAGCTTGCTGCACCACAGACTCTAAGGAAATTGATGTAGTAGTACTACTCCTATATACTACTCCAAGGAAATTGAGCCATAAACTGGAAAGGAGGGAGTACTACTAAAGGACATATATTCCAAACAATATGATAATCTCTCTAACCAAGGTAGGGACGAGGAGTAAACGGAGGGAGTAGTAAAAATTTCTCCTCTTCCTGCGAGCCACCGCGCGCGTGGGCGAGGGAGCGGGCGTAAGGCGTACTAAGCAAGCTTCTCCTCGTTATGCGAGTTGACAGGACACATCAAAAGTACTCAAGTGTATAGGTGATGGTGGAAGGAGGCTTCTCCGCTTCCGTGGAGCCCATGCGGGGTCGACCAAGGTCCTCACAACAAAAGAATCCGACAAGACACCAGCTGTGTACGCCGGCGTCGCCTCCATGGTGGCCTTCATCGGACCCAAGCGGCGGCGGCCTCCCGTGTTCTACTTCTCCTCGATGATGGCAGTGGATGCGGAGGCGCTGGCCACCGACTCGTCGCTCTCAGCACACCCGGCTTCTATCTCTGATTGCATGGCGTGGCCGCCGACATGGGAGTCTCGGCCACAGAAACAGGAGACGCGGTCGCAGACACGGGAGGCGCGGTACGTGGTGGCGGCGTGGACGACAGCGACGACGCCCATGTGCCGCTCCTCGTCGAGTTGCTGAACCACGCGCCTGCTTGAGGCGGCAACTGGCTTCGTCGGGAGAGGGGAGGGAGGTGGATCAGCGAGCTGCATAGCTCATATCCGGCGGGCTCGGCGGGCCACCCAGCCGGCTTGGATGCGGGATAACCACTCTTCGTAAGCCATTGTAAGAGTGGACAAAATGGTGAAGGAGGAGATAGGGGAGCGGCGGAGGGGTGCGATTCTTGGACGGCGTTTGGCCTCGTTTAAATAGACGGCAGACGGGAGGAGCTCGGCCGGCGTTGCATTTAATGCCGGCTCGGTCATGAACGGACGTGTGTCCAGACTGGTTTTCTCGGCTTCCACACGGGTTTCATGGAGGCATTTGAATGCAGCAAGGAGGCGTGCTCAGCCGGGCATGCATCAAGTGGCGCCCTCGACTCTGACGTACGACACCGCGTCGTTCTTCCACTGATGTGTGGGCTCTTTGGGTACATGGCCTGCATGTCAGTGACACAACGCAGGAAGCGCATGGCAGAGGAACTTTTGGTGGGCCAGGGCGGTCAGAAGTGGGCATTTCATAAAACGATGATTGTTCATTGAGTGTGACGTCATCTATTTCATCTAGAAAATCCTACTATATAATGTAAGAGAATTTTAAAATTTTCATATATACGTTAATAGCCCGTTCGATACGTTGTGATTCATACAGACCGCTGCAAACATCAATGTTCTACTTATCACAGACAAGATTGATTAAACCTTGCAAGAAAGAAAAGATTGATTAATACCCGTAACAGTCCATGTACTTAAAAAAGGGTGCATGCATGTATAGGTTGAGCGTGTGTCTTGCGTCGTGTGCGGTGTGCATGCAGGCATGCGAGTGTTGCGTGTGTGCATGTGTACGCATCAGTGTTGCATGCATGTGTGTGTGCGTGCCTGTGTTCGTGAGTGCATGTGTACGTGTCAGTGTGTGCATGCCTGCATGCGTGCGTGTGTTAGTTATATGTACGTGTCAGTGTTGCACGCCTGCATGTGTGCGTGTGTTTGTGCGAGTGTTGCGTGCGTGCGTGTGTACCTGCGTGGTGAGGCTACACGTCAGTCGATTGACTTTTTCATCTCTGGTCAGTAGATTTTACAGTCATTGGATACGAAAACAAGGGCCTGCAGTTTATCTTCAACCTCCACCACCTGACCCGCCAGCCACCTGCCACATCCCTAGTTCTGGTATGACCTAGACTAGCTAGTCATTTGTGCATCATGTTTAAATTCCATTTAAAGTTGAAATGAGGATTTGAGTAACCCTCAGAATCATTTCTGGAAATGACCCAAATAAAAATTGCTCCAAAAGGGTCCAAGAAAATGCTCATGTTTCTCTCTAAAAATATTGGACAGAGATAAAAATCAAACCAATATTTTTAGGAGCTCATAAGTATTTATTTTGGGCATTTGGAATTATTGCATAATTATTTGCATTGGATATATATATATGTTATATATATTATATGTCCAAAAATTGTGCCATTTGTTGAGGAGCTCTGGAATAATACCACTAAGTCCTACAAAAATTTGCATAAGAAAATAAATTGATTTAGTATTTTTTACTAAATCAGAAACAAATGTCAGAAATAAAAAAGAAACAAAAATGGAAAAACCTTACCTGGACCTACCTGCAGCCCAGCTCCTGTGTTGGCCCAGCACTGCGCAGCCCAGCAGTTGGCCCAGCCCGCCTCCTCCCCTGTCGTATTCCTCCCGCCAGGAGGACAGGCGCGTGTCCGACGTGCGTGCACCACCACGCCGCGCCACCTCCTCCCTCCCTGCCTGCCTGTCCCTCTGCGTTGCGTCTGGACGATGCCACGCCGCCCCCTTGGACC
Organism: Triticum urartu; assembly: GCF_003073215.2. Classification (NCBI taxonomy): domain Eukaryota; kingdom Viridiplantae; phylum Streptophyta; class Magnoliopsida; order Poales; family Poaceae; genus Triticum; species Triticum urartu. The sequence continues at coordinate 175,199,845 of NC_053027.1, forward strand.
GCTCTCACTCTCTCCCGTGTCTCTCCCTCGTCCGCCCCTCTCCCCCGAGCACCACGGAGCGGAGCTCGTCGCCACTGACACCGTTGCCGTAGCCACCGCCTCCCCCTTGCCTCTCCGACACGCGCAGGTGCTCCGCCTCCCTGCTCTGAAGCTCTCCGCCGAGCCACACAAGCCGGAGCGCCCCGTGGAGCCGCCGTCGTCGCCATCTTCGCCTCTGGCCGCCGTGGATCATCGCCGTGGCTAGAGCCCACACATGTTACGTCCGAGCATGTTGTCGTCCACGGCGTGTTCGCAGGAACCCAGAGCACCTACCCACTCTTCCTCCCATGCACCATAGTGCTCTGTCCATCTTCACCGAACTTCGGTCGCCGCGCAAGTTGCTGCCACCATCGACCTAGGCCACTGGAGCTACTACTGCATGCACCACCTGACACGGATGAGCCTCCACGTCACGTGGACGCACTTCGCCATCCATATAGTCGCCGGAAAGCAAAACCCGAGCATCACCGCCGTCTCTGGACGTTGCCGGCAGCTCAACTCCGGCTGTGCCGACATGGAGCCGTCATTAGTGGCTAACGACACCACTAACCAACCCCCTACGTCACTGACGGATCGACCCCACTTTTAATTAACCCTGGGATTTATTCCCTGTTTAGTTTAGATTAATCCATCCGGCCCCACTTGTCAGTTTGACCCTGCCACATCAGTGTTGACCTGGCCCACTGGTCAGCCTCTGTTCCCGCCCTGAGTCACTGACGTGTGGACCCCACACGTCAGGTTTGATCCTGGTCAGCCCCGGTTGACCTGCTGACGTCGTGCTGTCGTCATGCTAACGCAATTATTTATTTTCTGGATTTAAATTAAATCAGGAAAATTCAGAAAAATGATATAAACTTCAAAAAATCATAGAAATTCAACGGTAGCTCAAATTGAAATAATTTATATATGAAAAATTATTACAAAAATGCAATCTATCCATTTGTACCAGTTTCATGCATGACAAACCAACTTATACCTTTTGTATAGGTGAAAACATATAAATGGCATATATAAGAGCTTGGTTCAAATGGACTTCATTCAAATTGAATACTAGTTGCATTAGCTCAAACATCACATATCCATGTCATGATCATGAATCATATTGTTGCATATGCTTGAGTATTGATTGCCGACATTGTTCCTCCTTGACAGGTCCAGCTCCGGAGACCGTTCCAGTGTACCTGTCTGAGGAGTAGTGCCCCCTTGTTGATCTACCAGGCAAGCAAACCCCCTTGTTCATTCCGATACAATCCTACTCTCTCGCTCCTTCTCTTAGTTATTTCATTAGGACAACAACGTTTCAACTGCTACTTTGTGCTGCGGTAGTTGAACCCATTCCTCTGCATGACCTGTCACTGCCACAGTAAATAGTTGAAACCCACTAGCATGTATAGGAGTTGATTGAGCCATGTTGTGTTCCAACCATGCCATGCCTGCTATTTCTTAGAGTGTGTCAGGTCTCATTCATTGGGAATGAATTGGAGTGCAGTGCTCTATGTTCTGATGCTGAGAGTGAAGTGTGTGAACACGATTTGGTAAAGGTAGCGGTGAGAGGACATGTAGGAGTACATGGTGGGTTGTCTCACTGGAACCGTCCTTAAGCACTGAGTTCTATGTATGTTGTCCAATGACTCGATACTGCCACACATTGGGTTCCGGTAACTTGGCCCCTCTTGATTGATTAACCAACTTGATCTCTGTCCAGGAGTTGCAACTAGTTTCTGGTATTTGTAGGTAGTGTTATTTTTCTACCGAGTGGCACCCACCAGGGTGGGCTTGGGACAGACTAGGCACAGGTGGCACGGTGTACCGAGTGGCACCCGGATGGTCGGCTTGGGAACCCTGCTCACATCATTTGGGGCCGTGAGCGACACCCCGGCAGGATCTCCTTGCGGATGGAACCCGAATAGGCGATAAACCTGGACTAGAGTCTTGTGTGGTTAGTCAGGTCGTGGCCGACACCCTCGCCAGGCTTCCGCTTGAAGGTTGCCAGGATACATGACGTGTACATGGCGGTAAGTGGCGAGAACGTGTGTGAAGAAGTACACCCCTGCAGGGTTAACATGATCTATTCGAATAGCCGGGTCCGCGGTTATGGACTTCTTGGATGCTTACGTGGTACATAGACAACTTGAAGTGGATACTATGAAATGCTCAAGACAAGTTTGAGTGCTATGGATGGCCTTCTCGTAGGGAGACGGGGATGAATCCTTAGTAGTGTATTGTATGGTGATTAGTGGACTCGTGTGTGCCATCTCACCTCAAAGAAGTTTCTCGTAGTCGTAGAACAGGATAGCCACTGAGTCAAAGCCGGCTTGCTACAACTAAACCCCACATTTCCCTCTTGATACAAATGCATGTATGATAGGATCTGATGTAAGTCTTGCTGAGTACCTTTGTACTCATGTTGCTTTATTTATGTTTTTGCAGCGAAGACTTCGGTCTTACTAGTGTTCTTGGGGACTTCGACAAGTAGCTTGTACCTCAGCTACGATAGTTAGGCTCTTCAGCCTTTTCATTTGTAGATGTCTGTACTCAGACATGTAATGCTTCTGCTTGTTGCTTGTTTGCTCTGAATGGGGTCATGAGACCCCTGTTTGTAATAAATGCTATGATGGCTGCTCTGAGCATTTATCTATATGAGTTGTTGAGTTATGTTGCGATGCCATGTTGTACATCACATACTTGCATGTTATGCGTACATGTAATGTGTATTGCTATGTGTGGGATCTGACTATCTGGTTGTGTATCCTTAGTAGCCTCTCTTCCCGGGAAATGTCTCCTAGTGCTTCCACTAAGCCCTGGTATCTTGCTACTGCTCCGGAACACTTAGGCTGGCCGGCATGTGTCCTTCTTCGTTCCTGTGTCTGTCTCTTCAGGGAAATGTCACGCGGTGTTTACCGGAGTCCTGCTAGCCCAGTTGCTACAGCCCGGGTTCACTCGCTGATGACCTACACGTTCGTTGTTGGGTCATGTATGCTTGTCCCTGTAAGTTAGTGCCACTTTGGGTTCACGACTAGCCATGTCAGCCCAGGTTCTCTGTCATATGGATGCTAGCGACACTGTCATATACGTGTGCCAAAAGGCGCAAACGGTCCCGGGCATGGTAAGGAGACACCCGTGGGAATACCGTGCGTGAGGCCGCAAAGTGATATGAGGTGTTACATGCTAGATCGGTTTGACTTAGAATCGGGGTCCTGACAGCTTTGGTATCAGAGCCTGGCTGCCTATAGGATTACCAAGCCAAACTAGTCGAAGTTGAGTCTAGACATTATTTAGTTATGTAAGGGAATTGATTGTGGGAAGGATGTAAGGCTCTTTTTACTCATACCTCATGGGCTTCTGATCTGAGTCATCCTATATTTCCTGCGGGGTTAAGGAACTAGGCTTTCTTTTCTGTCTATCAGGATCATGTGTTACTACTCCGTAGTCCCATAGGATTGGTTGATCAGAGTCTTACCCCAGTTTTCGAGTACTTCGTGTGTAGTCTGTTTAGTACTATCTCAGAACCTTGAGTGATGATGTTGAGTATGTTACTACCCCATTTTAGTAGGATGTCCCATTTTGAGCATTCTACTGCCGTTATGCTGCTGGAATTGCCCTAGGAGTTCGAGAGTTACTAATTTCCTCGTCCTACATTCTACAGTCTATAGTTGATGTTGATTCCGTCCTTGGTTTCGTTTCTCAGGATGTCATCAGGTAAGAGAACTTTTGTTGCTCATAGCCAGAACCACGACGATGGTAGGGATGAGGATCCTCCTGACCAGCCCTCGTTGGTAGAGTTCATGTTAGAGATGGAGAGAAACAAGCGTGAGTCTAACCGCCTATTGGCACGTATCGAGGAGAACACCGCACATCAGTTCAAAGGGTCTGCAACCATTCATGACTTCATTCGCTTGCACCCACCTACCTTTCATCACTCCATTGAGCCACTCGATGCAGATGACTGGCTCCGTAGCATCACTCATAAGTTGCGTTCTGCGAACGTAGCTGAAAATGACAAGGTCACCTATGCCACATACCACCTGGAAGGTCCTGCTAGTCTTTGGTGGCAGAACTATGAGGCTATGCTTCCAGCTGGCCAGATTCCTACCTGGAGGGTTTTCATTGAGGCTTTTTGCGAGAATCACATACCTCAGGCCCTCATTGATTGCAAGAGAGAAGAGTTATGTAGTTTCACACAGAGTAAGATGGTTGTTGATGCTTACAGCTGAGAGTTCGAGAACCTCGCCCGCTATGCCACAGAAGAGGTGTCCACGAACGCCAAGAAGCAGGCTAGGTTCCGGAAGGGTCTCAACTCCAAGTTGCGTCGTGATCTCCACCTGCATCATTGTGATACATTCCAGGCCCTTGTGAACAAGGCCATTAATGTAGAGACAGCTCAGCTCACTTACGAGGACTCTCGTAAGCACACCCGTGATTTGGGATCTTCTTCCGGTTCTGGTTCTCAGAAGCACCGGATTTGGGTTCCAAACTCTTCTCTTCCTTCCGGATATTCACCAAGACCATCTTACAAGGTGCCTCACCCAGCTTAGTCTTATGCTCCACCCAGGCCTACTGGTAGACCGCTTGTCAGTGTGGGTCCACGTCCAACTTCAGGGACTTGCTTCACATGTGGGAATCCAGGACACTATGCACGTGACTGCTCTCAGGCTAGTTATGCTCCACCACCGCCCGAGAAGTTTGTTGGTCGTGGTAACCCATCACGCAAGATGATCAGTGTCAAGTCAGCCCCCACTGAACATGGACCTGTGCATCACGTCTCGGCTAGAAATGCTCATTATGATCCCGATGTCGTTCTTGGCACACTCCTTGTCAACTATCATCTAGCATCGGTTCTGTTCGATACTGGAGCGTCTCACTCCTTCATTTCTGAAAGCTACGCTAACTTGCACAACATGTCATTTTGTGATATGCCCTCTCCGCTAGTCATTCAAACTCCTGGATCCAAATGGCAAACCTCTAGTGTAAGCCATGGTAACGAGATCCTTATTGACAGACTTGTATTCCTTGCATCACTTATAGCCCTCAAGTCTACAGATATTAACATCAGCTTGGGTATGGACTGGATGAAAACTCATTATGCCAAGATTGATTGTTACACCAGGTCTATTCAGCTTACACACCCATCTGGCAAGATAGTCACTGTCTCCACTAGAGTTGCAAGGCGTCAGCTCTATTCTCTCAATGCCAGCCCTCTTCCAGACCTTGAAGATATCCCGATAGTCCGTGACTTTCCTGATGTCTTTCCAGAGGAACTGCCAGGTGTTCCACCTGACAGAGATGTAGAGTTCGTCATAGATCTTATCCCAGGAATGGCTCCAATCTCTAGGAGACTTTAGAAAATGGCACCTTTAGAACTAGCCGAGCTTAAGAAATAGCTTGATGAGTCCTTGCAAAAGGGTTTCATCCGTCCTAGTTCTTCTCCTTGGGCTTGCCCCGTCCTCTTTGTCAGGAAGAAGGATGGTACGGACTGGATGGTTGTAGATTGTCGTCCCGTTAATTTGGTCAAGATAAAGAACAAGTATCCGCTCCCCAGGATCAACGATTTGTACAATCAGCTCGCTCGATCCTTAGTCTTCTCCAAGATGGATTTGAGGTTAGGATACCACCAAATCAAGATCAGAAACGGGGACATTCTGAAGACAGCCTTTGTCACTCATTATGGCCAGTACGAATACACCGTCATGTCCTTCGGTCTAACCAATGCTCCAGCAACATTCTCCCGCTTGATGAACTCGATCTTCATGGAGTACTTAGATAAGTTTGTCGTGGTTTAGCTTGATGATATTCTTATTTACTTGAAGAACGAGGAAGAGCATGCCGAACATCTTAGACTTGTGTTAGAAAAACTCAGAGAGCAGCGCCTTTATGCCAAGTTCTCCAAGTATGAATTTTGTTTGCCAGAAGTGACCTACCTAGGCCATGTAATCTCTGGTAAGGGCATTGCTGTCAATCCCGAGAGAGTTAAGGCCATTCTCTATTGGACTCCACCTGAAACCTTAAACAAGTTAGGAGTTTCCTTGGTCTAGCCAGCTATTGTCGCCGCTTTGTTGAAAACTTCTCCAAAGTAGCCAAACCCCTCACCGAACTTCTCAAGAAAGATAAAAAGTTTGAGTGGTCCCCACAGTGTGAGTACAGTTTTCAAGAACTGAAAAGAGGCCTAACTTCTGCTCCCATACTTGTGCCACCGGATTTCACTAAAGACTTTGTTATCTACTGCGATGCCTCATGACAGGGACTAGGTTGCATTCTTATGCATGTGATTGCCTATGCATCTCGACAGTTGCATCCACATGAGGAGAATTATCCTACACATGATCTAGAGCTTGCAGCCGTAGTCTATGCACTCAAGACCTGGCGACACTACCTTCTTGGTAAACGTTGCGAGATCTACACCGATCACCAGAGTCTCAAGTATATCTTCACACAACCAGATCTGAACCTTAGGCAAAGACGTTGGTTGGAGTTGATCTTAGATTACAACTTAGGGATTACCTACATCCTAGGCAAGGACAATGTCATGGCTGATGCACTAAGTCGTAAATCCTATTGCAACAATCTCATGTTGCAGCAGGGCCAACCACTTCTCCATGAGGAATTCTGTAAGCTTAACCTTCACATTGCTCCTCATGGATTCCTTTCTACCTTGGTGGCGAAACCTACTATTTTGGATCGTATGATAGAAGTCCAGAAGCATGATACGGGAATCTCCCGAATCAAGAAAAATATCTCCAAGGGAGTAGCTGGTTGTTTCACTATGGATGAACAAGGTGTTGTTTACTTTGGGAACCGCTTGGTGGTTCCCAAGAGTCAGCAGATGCAGAAATCAATTCTTAAGGAGGCGCATGAATATCCTCTCACAATTTATCCCGGTAGTACCAAGATGTATCAGGACCTACGCCAGAGGTTCTGGTGGACTAGGATGAAGAGAGAAATCGCCAACTTCGTTGCTAATTGTGACGTTTGTCGTCGCGTTAAGGCAGAGCATCAAAGGCCTGCTGGCACCCTTCAGCCTTTAGCCATTCCTGAGTCGAAATGGGATAAAGTTGGTATGGATTTCATCACCGGATTTCCCAGGACCAAGAAAGGAAATAACGCTATCTTCGTAGTCGTTGATCGTCTTTCCAAAATGGCTCACTTCCTTCCTGTTGGAGAGAGTATCACCGCTAGTCAGCTCGCTGACTTATATATTTCTCGAATAGTGTCAGTCCATGGTGTTCCACTAGAGATCAATTCAGACCGTGGCAGTCTTTTCACTTCTCATTTCTGGGAGAGTTTCCAAACTGCCATGGGAACCCATCTTTCCTTCAGTACCGCTTTCCACCCTTAGTCGAGTGGTCAGGTAGAAAGGGTCAACCAAATTCTCGAAGACATGCTTAGAGCTTGCGTTGTCTCATTCGGTATGGATTGGGAGAAATGTCTCCCTTTCTTCGAGTTTGCCTATAACAATAGCTATCAATCCAGCCTCAAGAAAGCTCTATGGACGAAGATGTCGAACACCCTTGAACTGGTCAGAAACCGGTGAATGACAATTCTTAGGACCGGACATGATCTAGGAGGCAGAAGAGCAAGTTCGCATCATTCATGAGAATTTGAAAACAGCCCAGTCTCGTCAAAAGAGCAAATATGATCGTCATCATAAGGATATGACTTATGAAGTTGGCGACAAAGCTTACCTTCGGGTTACTCCTTTGAAGGGTACCCATCGTTTCGGTATCAAACGCAAGTTGGCCCCTCGTTAGATTGGTTCCTGTCGCATTCTCGCTAAACGAGGAGAGGTTGCCTACCAGTTGGAACTACCCCACATCTTTCCAGAGTGCATGATGTCTTCCATGTCTCTCAACTCAGGCGTTGCTTCTCGGATCCTATCCGCGGAGTGGACCACGAAACGCTTGATCTCCAAGATAACCTCACATATCGAGAGTATCCATTTCGCATTCTTGATCAAGCAGAGCGTGTCAGTCGACGTCATAACATCAAGTTTCTCAAGGTTCAGTGGTCTCATCATTCCGAGAGAGAAGCTACTTGGGAGTGAGAAGATCGTCTTCGACTAGAGTACCCTGCTTTCTTTCCGTTGATTCCTGAATCTCGGGACGAGATTGTTTCAAGTGGGGGTGAGTTGTCACATCCCTAGTTCTGGTATGACCTAGACTAGCTCGTCATTTGTGCATCATGTTTAAATTCCATTTAAAGTTGAAATGAAGATTTGAGTAACCCTCAGAATCATTTCTGGAAATAACCCAAATAAAAATTGCTCCAAAAGGGTGCAAGAAAATGCTCATGTTTCTCTCTGAAAATATTGGACAGAGATAAAAATCAAATCAATATTTTTAGGAGCTCATAAGTATTTATTTTGGGCATTTGGAAGTATTGCATAATTATTTGCATTGGATATATATATGTTATATATATATATATATATTAT